>NC_088932.1:1537500-1582500 GCF_038396675.1 Hydra vulgaris | reverse complement strand
TAATTTTCTAAAAATAGTTTAGATATCTAAACAACATATGATTGTTGTTTAGATATCTAAATTATTATTAAATTAATAAAGAATTCTAAGTAAACTGCTTATGATAGTACTACTTTCTTTTTAAATTGAAATAAAAAGTGTTCCTCGAAGATTGTAATTATTTTTTTAAAGTTTTCTTTTCATAGTAAAAAAAACTAAAAAATGTATATTTTTTACAATGAGTTTTTCTAATATCTATTAAAATAATGGTTTGACTCTAATTTGCGTCCAAGTATTTGTTTACCAGTACTGATTCCATGAAATAGATTACATGATTTAAAGAAAAAATTAGGTCCTGAAAATTTAACCTCTTAACTGCTACTAAGAATATTGAAAAAAAAACAATTTTTTTTACAAATTAAAATTTTAATTTTAAAATTAAATATGATTTTAAAAATAAAAATTTAGTTTTAAAGTAATGTAAAACAATAAAACAATGAATGCAAAATTTAGTTTCAAATAAATGTAAGTTAGTTGCGCATTTTTTACTAAATTTTTTATCTAATTATCTGTTAACTAATTCATCACATAAAATATAAGTCTCTCCATCAGAGATTATCATAGATTATTAAAAGCAAAAGAAAAGTTTAAACTACTTTTTTTTAAAAAAAAAAAGGGAGAACTGCTTTAGTTTAAAGAATTCTTTTCACAAATAAATTTTTTCTTTTTAATTAATTTAATGTGTAAAGTTTTTTTGACGTAATAAATTTATAAACATAAACTACGTTTACAAATATCTTAATGGTAACTAATAAAATCTTTCTATACATTGTTTATAATCTATATAAAAAATACAACATTAAATACAAAAAAACAAAAATAAATAAATAAATAATGATAAAAAAACAAAAGATTATGTTAAGTATAAGTTTTAAGGAATAATCTATAAGAAAATCTTTTCAAATACCAAATTTAGATTCTATCAACAATTTTTGTTATTTTAGTTTGATGATTTTTAAAACGGTTTAAAAACAAATTTAACTACATCGTTTAAAATTACAATACTTAAAAAGCAAAGGGTTTTAAAGTATATGTAAAATGTTTTGTCAATACTTAGTTGTTTTAAAAAAGAGCACATACTTTTTTGATAAAATAAGCGCTCAAATGTAAGTGAAAAATCTTATAAATTACCAAATATTGATGATTTTTTATAAAATAGGTCTATTACTTGCATATAATAATAAAAAAAACGCATATATAGTCTACAAGATAAATTTAAATTGTTATACATGTAAACCAATAATGTTTATTAAATAAAAATCTGAATTGATTTCTAAATGCAGGCACAAAAATAAAATTCCCCTAAAAAC
The DNA here is from genome assembly GCF_038396675.1 of Hydra vulgaris. Taxonomy (NCBI): domain Eukaryota; kingdom Metazoa; phylum Cnidaria; class Hydrozoa; order Anthoathecata; family Hydridae; genus Hydra; species Hydra vulgaris. The sequence goes on along the minus strand of NC_088932.1, from coordinate 1,581,151 downwards.
TATTAAAACAAGTGATCTACATTAAAAAACTAGGTTAAAGCTCTATTAAAAAAATAATAAAGCAAGCGGAAATAAACAATCATAAAAAATACATCTTTCAAAACTTTCATTTTTTAAATTTTTGAATAATTTTGCATCATTTGAGTACCAGGTTGACATAATTTTGAAAAACTTATTTTTAAAAATATTAGGGACGCATTAAATATTCGAGAGTCTTGAGGGACAAATGTTAAACCTAGTGTTTTTGTATTAGATAATACATATTTAGGGGGTGGGAGCAGATTATTTTCAAAAATATTGTTTTTTGGGACACCCTAATATGTATATATATATATGTATATATATATATATATATGTATGTATATTATATATATATATATATACATATATATATATATAAATATAAATAAATATATATATAATTTATATGAATATATATATACAAATATAATATATAAATAAATAAACGATTGACAGACAACTTAAAAGAATGCAAATTATATGAATCAGGAAAGCAAGAAGAAGGAAGCAAATTCCAAAGAATTGATGTTTGAGAGGAGAAACAGATTTGCCCTTATTGTTGATACTATTAAAGAAGTTGCAAGGGCATAACTTTTGTGATGAAATAAGAGATTTCATGACCTGAGAATAGCAAGCTTTGGTGTTAAACAAAAATTTTTTTACAATGGTTCCTACCAGTAATAAAAAAGACCTCTGTTTTCTGGAGAATTGTGTTGCTGATAGATATGGAAGTAATAGTTTCGATTGGAAATTGCAGCAGCACAATGTGAGGAAAACCATGGAGAAGAATGAGGCTTGACCTAGAATTGTTTAGAAGGAATAAATAACTTCATGGCAGCCTGATTCCATGAAGTTATGTAAGAAGCATATTTATCAGCAGGAAGAAAAAAATTTCTAGCCAAGGGCCATCACGAAGAAAATTGCGGAAAGAGTCCCAGTCAGCAATAAGGTAGTTGTAAAAGGTACTGATTCAGATGATAAAGAAGAATAAGATAATAGTTTTGAAGAAATAAAACAGTGAACAAAATCACTTAAGGTTGAATGTGGAGAACTGACTAGGATCAGAAACAAGGCATACGTTGAGTGGAGAAGGTTAATGGTTTTTGTTGTCTGTAAAGCGAGTTGGAAAGTTGATTATTTGGGTTAGGGATTTAGAAAGGCAAAAGTTGTACGTTTTAATGCCTACAGAGTCATTGACACTAGAGCTAAGCCATTCAGTGTGATAAGCATTAAAGTCACCACCAATAACAATATTAGCTGATGGATAAAGAAAGAGGGCTTGGTCAATGTGAACAGTAATAAAATCAAATAGAGCAAAGTCATGGGATGAAGGAGAGCAATATAGAACAAAAAGAAAGGCAATCAAGTGAACTTTGTTTGGTGAAAACAAGGTTCACATAATTGCAGTTTTATCTCTCGCAAAGTTTGGTGAACTTTGTAAGAGATAAAACTCAACAGAAGAAAAGTTGCTTCGAAGACAATAAATATTAATGAATGATAGGTTTTGAGAACTTGGTGATATTGATGGTTTATTGTGTTTTATAGATTTTGGTACTTTATTCATTTTTAAATTTGTTAAAGAACTTGACTCTTAGCATAGACAGTACTCAGTACTCTGTTTAATAGACCAAGAAATTACATCATTACTATTAATAAACTTAAGTTGTAACAAAGGGCTCTAAATGATGCCTCGACAATGCACATTAAAAGTACAAACAGAGACACCATCCATGCGCAACATGGCACTGTTAGTACTCTGATATTTTTCAGCTGTTGATGGAATCAGCCTCATTGAGAGCTACTACAGAGTTTATGAAACCTGACTACCAGCCGACCTCAGAACCATAAAACTGAGTTTTAGAGCTGTACTCTCATTAGGAGATAACATTATGAGTTGCCTAGTCATAAAAACAGAGACTCAAGCAAAACCCATGCATTGAGTCAAGAAGATCCAGCATTCAACATTCTAAACTGGAAACAATGTATTATAAATACATCTGCGCCAGCCTAATAATGAGTAAGAGGTGCAAGGCTGGTCAACAATCAGAATCTGTTTACCCCTTAAGTCTTTGCCTTGGAGGCCTTCTACAAGACAGTAGCTGGATGCATTTAACATCTGCACAAGATGAGTATTTTCATCAAGACGCCATCTCTAGTCTTAACTCTACCAAGAGACCTAAGGCAGGGGGTGTTTTAAGTTGGAGTTGGCTTCTCCAAGCATTTGCCTAAAAAAGCGTATCCTACAAGGCAGCAGGACATAAAGCAAATTGTTTTAAGATCAAAATATATACTACCCTATATATAAGCCCTAAAAACGGGGTTTACAACTAAACTAATACATGAAGACAATAAATTCATATCAAAACTATTTTCTAAATCATCTCTTCTCATTACCTAAAGCAAAAAAAGCATTTTAACATGACTTTTAAATGAAATTGTTACTGCAATGTCTTCCAGTCAACCAGTTTAATTTAATAATTGCAATGTCTTCCAATGTCAACCAGTGTAAATTAATAATTATAAGATAAAAGAAGTAAACAAACTTGAGAAAAAGATTTTAATAGTTAAAAAGATTAAAATTGTTTAACTCTTGAAGTCTTTAAGTAGAATATATAAAAAGATATTACGTAAAAAAATTATTGACGCAACCTGACTATACGAAAATAAAAGAGCAAAATTATTGTTACAAGACTATATATAGATCCACATGATAATGATGATGATGATGATAATAATAATGAAGTTGATGATGACAAAGATGATAATAATAATGATGATGGTGATAATGATAGTAAATAGGTGCACAATGCAAAAAAAAACGATACTAATAATTAAGATGATATACTAAAGAATAATGACGATGGTAGATTAAAATGATAACAATGATGATGTCCGAATAATGATAACATTGATAATAAAATAATGAAAATTATGACTAAAAACACTTTATACCTGCACAAGTTAAATTGTTATAACAATCAGTTATATCAGTAGTGTTCCCTACACATGACTTTACTAGATCAAGACAAACTCTTGTTCTATTCTTAGTTCCACCACCACAAGAGACACTACAATTTGACCAAATGCTCCAATCTGACCAATATGGTATAGTGTTTGCTAAAACAATATCATAAATTATCTCATTAAATAACTTTAATTTTTCAATAATATAAAATGTAATTTTTTTGCAAGTATTTTTTAAGAAGAATAAATGATGATCATATTAATGATCATGATGATAATGATAAAGATGGCATAGATGTTGATAATGATCATGATAATGATGGTAACAGTGATAATGGTGATGCTGATGATGATAATTATGATGTTTATGATGATGGTAACAATGATTATAAGGAAGCAGTTGATAATATTTATGATGACCAAACAATTATTTTATAAGAAATTAAGCATTTATTCATTAAATACCTGTACATGATTGATTACTGAAGCACTCAGCTATATCAGTAGTGTTTCCGCCACATAAATCAAATGTACCAAGGCACATTCTTGCTCTATTCATAATTCCAACACCACAAGTAACAGTGCAATTAGACCAGCTGCCCCAATCTGACCAACCTGAAAAAAGATTTGATGAAATAAAAAAAAGAGAAGCTGACATCAAGTGCAAATTAAAATGCATTTTCGTAAAGTCATTTTTGGATAACTGTCACGATGAAGATAATGATAACAATGATAACGATGATGATGATGATGATGATGATGATAATAATAATAATGATTATGAGGAAGAAGATGGTGATTATAATGATGAAAAAAAAATTATTTTAAAAGACATTAAGCATTTATTCATTAAATACCTGTACATGTTTGATTACTATAACAATCAATTGTATCAGTAGTGTTGCCAAAACATATATCAATTATACTAAAGCACAACCTTGTTCTATTCATAATTCCAACACCACAAGTAACAGTACAATTAGACCAAGTTCCCCAATCTGACCAACTTGACTTTGAGTTTGCTTAACAAAAAAATAAACAAGATATTAAAAGCTAAAGATTAATGATGATGATCTTCATTATCATCAAAAATCTTTTATTTAGGTGATAATGATGATGATAATGATAATGATGGTGATGATAATTGGCTAGATAATGAAAAATAAAATGGAGGATAATAATAATTATGATAAATATTTATAGAATGATGACAAAAGCAGATAACATTAAAAGTTAGAACATTAGAATATTAGAATAATGATAACATTGAAAAAGAAATGTGATAAGAATTATGATAAACAACACTTTTTAAATACCTTCACAAGTTAAATTGATATAGCAATCAGATATATCAGTGGTATTCCCTAAACAAGATTTTACTGGATCAAGGCACATCCTCGTTCTATTCTTAGTTCCACCACCACAAGAGACACTACAATTTGACCAACTGCTCCAATCTGACCAATATGATATAGTGTTTGCTAAAACAATAACATAAGCATTTAATAAAATGGATTGGATTTTCATTAATATAAAATACAACTTTGAGTAGTTTTTTAAAAGAAAAATGATATTTGAAATGATGATTTTAATGACTATAATGATGATGAAAAAGATAATGATGATGTTGATAATGATGACTATGATAATAATACTGAAGATGATGATGATTATAATAATGATAATGATGCTGATGACAATGTTTAATAATGAACGCAATGATGATGATGATGATTATAATAATGATAATGAAAATGACGATGTTTATAATGAAAATTAAGAAGTTGATGATGATGATAAAATTGATAGTTAATAACAATGATGATAGTAATGATGATGATAAGTTTGGTAGACACTGCAAAAAAAAGATACTAATAATAAAGACAATGAATTAAAGAATGATGACAATGGCAGATAATCATGATAACAATGATGATGTTAGCAGTAATGAAAACACTGATGATGAAAATAATGAGAATAATGATAAATAACACTTTTTAAATACCTGCACAAGTTAAATTGCTATAACAATCAGTTATATCAGTAGTGTTCCCTACACATGGGTTAACTTGATCAAGACACATCCTTGTTCTATTCTTAGTTCCACCACCACAGGAGACACTACAATTTGACCAAATGCTCCAATCTGACCAATATGATAAAGTGTTTGCTAAAACATTAACATTAATTTTCATGTTAAATTACTTTAATTTTTTTAATATAAAACGTAACCTAAAGGAGTTTTTAAGAAGAATAAATTATTATAATTGTAATTATTATGATGATACAGATAATGATGATGATGATGATGATGACAATGATGATGATCATATGGATGTTCAGTAAAGCAACACCAATGTTCTGTACTGCAATGCATTTGTTTAATAAAGCAATGTGAGATGACCTATGTTGGATTTTGCAGCCCTTTGTTTTTTATTGCAACTTGTTGTTTTTTATTGCAATTCCAGGAGTACACATAAAGCCTTGTAAACTCTTTGTTTTTTAAAACAAATAAGCCAGTATAAAGTAAGCCAGAATAAAGTTTTTTTGACTGTCATATAAATATTTGTCTTATTTTTTAGGATGTATACATCTAAATTTCTAAATATACATAGTTAGTTAGTATTAATAAGTTGCAATGCAAGTCATTCAATTAAGTGTCATCCTTTTTCTGTGACTGTTCCTAAGTGCTCCAAAAACGCTTATTTGTCTAGTTTTTTTCCTCGAACATCAGCTCTTTGGAATTCACTTCCTTTATCTTGCTTTCCTGATTCATATAATTTGCAATCCTTCAAGTCATCCGTTAATCTACAATCTTCATCTTTTCTCTTTCAGTAACTTCCAACTTTAATTAGTAGCTGCTTGCAGCCTTGTTGGAAGAAAAGAAGTTTAAATATATATACATATATATATATATATATATATATATATATATATATATATATATATATATATATATATATATATATATATATATATATATATATATATATATTGATGTATATATATATATGTATATATATATATGTATATTAGGGTGATAACTTTTTGATTTTTTTTCTGAAACATTAATTCCTGCAGCACGAATTAATGAACTTTTGCTCATTAATGAATAAAATGACGTTTATTCCATTAAAATATTAATAAATATAAATAAGGTCACGCACAAGTCACTTTAAAATGTTATTTATGTAGCCATTTTAGCATTTTTTGTAATTGCATTGACAGCATATATATATACATATTTATATATATATATATATTTATATTTATATATATATATATATATATATATATATATATATATATATATATATATATATATATATATATATATATATATATATATATATATATATATATATATATATATATATATATGTAAAGTATGTTAGTGTATTTTACAAATAGAGTGCTCAATGTTCTTAAAGAACAGAGCAATAATAAATTAGTAAAAAACACTTATCTATCTTTTTCTTCAACTTGAAGTTTCATCATTGCTGGATCATCAGGAAGAACTCTTCCTGATGATCCAGCAATGGTGAAACTTCAAGTTGAAGAAAAAAGTTAGATAAGTGTTTTTTACTAACTTATATATATACATATATATATATATATATATATATATATATATATATATATATATATATATATATATATATATATATATATATATATATATATATAATTAGTAAAAAAATTTATATATTTATATATATATATATATGTGTATATATATATATATATATATATATACACATATATATATATATATATAAATATATAAATTGGTGTATAAGCGAGGGGTTCAAAGCGGGTAGTTGAGCTTATTATATTATCTTAATATATTATACTATATTATATTATCATTGGTGTCAACATTATTATTGCCTTATTTTAATTATTGCGTATTCTCTATAGTTTAAGTATAAAGAGATCCTTGTATTATTTGGTAAGTTACATTTAACTCTTTCGCAAATTATAATTGAGCATATAATATTGTCTGCCTTTTTTATTATCTAAAATCTTTATTTGCTTCTTTTGAAATAAAATATACTAACAATAACAGTTCAATTGAAAATTTAACAACAGTTTCTTTAATTTGTTATGTAATTAAGATTGATGTTAAGGCCTTTCCTATTTCAGTTGTTGATTAAAAGATGTCGTTCAAGAAGAGCTTTTCTAACACAGAGAAGAACAAGGAATATGCGGTAGTGGTCTAGTGGTAGAGGGCTTGCTTCATAAGCGAGAGGTTTCGAGTTCGATCCCCACTACGTCCCTGGTAGTACTGCGCTCAACTTGTTTCTCCGCGCAGCGGCCTTGTTTGTCAAGTTTTGTGTTTCGGAGTTACAGAGTTGAGAGAGGGTTATAACCACAATTAAGTAGCCTCCTCGTCTGTAGTGGCCTTCTGGGCCTTGGGGAGGTGAATTAACAAAAAAACAAAAAAAACAAAAAAAAAGGAAACATGGACAAAGAACTTAGTTCAGTTTCAAGCCCCATCAGAAGAGGCAACACAGCAATTTTTGAAGCACCCTTGAGCGAACTGAGTTGCATGCCTCTGAAAAACCATGTCATTGGACGCTTCAAATGTCTTGAATCCACTGCCAAAGAATGGAGAGAGAGGATCGGTTTAATTGCTGTAAAGCTTAAAGACCTATGGAGCAAAACGTTGAACTTCCCGCATGTATCTGATCAAGCCATTTGTGCAAAACTAGCAAAACTTCTGAAAGACTATGAGAGCTGCAGAAAAAAAAAAAAACTTTGGTTCATTGAATGAACTGTTTGACCAAGATGAAAGGCGAATGGTTGTGCAAAGAGGATAAGAACCTCTACTAACTGCAAATTGAGAGCAAAAGTTACATTGGTTATTCGATTGGCAAACTTGCTAGTGCAAACGCCATCCACCCATCCAAGCAAATGAGGGCAATGGAAGCGACTGTGTCCACAATTACCAGCTTAGCGCTATATGACTGTTCCGAAAGTAGCAGGGGCTCATCCAAGAACAGTACAGACAGTCCTTGGGAGGATGACAATACAGCATCAATTAGCAAAATGGAAGCATAACCCAACCACCATTGCAAGATGTCTTGTTACATGCTCAAAGCTGTTGTCCCACGGAGCAGCAGTGGTGTGCCGCCAGCTTTCTGGTGAGGGCATTAAAATCCTAACCCCATGTCAATCAGCAATCCACAAGGCTATCTACATGAGGGCTGCTCAGGGGAAGAAAAACTTGGTGAGCATACTTTATCTGGAGAAGTGGAGCATACACTTTGACGGCAAATACATTGAGGGCTTTGAATATAAGGCCGTGGTCTTCAAGAAAGAAAGAAGTTGACTGCGCTAAAATTGAAAGATGGGAAATCTCAAACAATTGCAGAAAGACTCCAGGATGTGTTAGAGGAGTTCAATTTGTGGGGATCAGTTGTGATGATAGTTGCCAACACCAAAACATGAATACAGGCATGTTGTTGTTCGGCTGCAGCAAATGTTCGAAGAGAAAGGTCACCCCAAACCCTAGTTCATCAGTTGCCAGCACCATGTGCTAGACCGGATTCTTCGCATTGTCATGGACGATAAGCTCCATGGGTCAACTAAATCACCAAACATCAAGTATTTCTTTGTGCAGGATTTGATGAGAAATTACGATAAATTGAAAGCAGCCTTCAGCAAAGGTAAAACTGAGATAAGGGAAACAGACGCCTGGAGAGATGACATGAAGTTTCTCTACCACCTCACTTGTAATTTTCGTCACTTAACTGAGAGGAATAAGACTCCATCAAAAATTGTGCCATCAAAGTTATGCAAGAATTGCACGACTCCTGCTGCAAAACGAACAACCTCCCACTAAGATTCATCCTCTCTAATGACATTATCGTGAATAGTTGACTTCCTTGTGCGTTTAATGATCCTATATAATGTTGTATGGATGTGACTCTACAGCTTGTGTTCAATTTTGTATCTGCTTACAGTGACTTCAAAAATTTGGCCAAAAAGCTAATAAATAAAATTCTTAAAATCATTTTGTGCGTGAGGTTTTTTTATCAAATTGCCTTGAATGTAATATTTTATTTAATCTTAAATAAAGCTCATCAAATTATGATACAGGGAAATGAGGTTGTATAAAAGTCATCACCCTAATGTATATATATGTATATATATATGAATTTATATATATATATATGTGTATATATATATATATATATATATATATATATATATATATATATATACTCCTAGTCGGCGTTTACAGGGACATATTTTTGTTCCCATTATGTATGAAATGGGGATTTGCAAGTCTGTTAAAAATGTGATCATTTGTTTGTTTCTCATTTAATTCTGAAACCGCTTGTATATTATTTTGCAAATTGTCAGTGACAGAGCGCAGTTTTTTAATTCTAAATTAAAAAAGTGTTACATACATTTATCAAATTTCAAAAAAAGTTAGTAGTTTTGCCCTAATGAGTATCGGAAATAAAGCTGTCCATGATTTAGATTTGGAGAAGCTAGAGGACTATTTTGAAGCAACTATAACACAGAAATAATTACACTGACCAACAAAATTTAATGAAGTTTTTTATAAAAATAGTTTCATTTGTACTTTGTTGATTTTGGAGTACAAATTTCAAATTTGGCATATGCATTAACGTTTAATGTGTAAATTTCAATTACAAGCCATTTTTTTTTTTAATGATATATTTACAAAACACATTGATGATGACACTTCTATTTAGATTGTTATGTCAAGTGCGATATTACTAGTACATAGAAAGAGGAAACTAAGTGTACCCTGCTTGTAGTCTAGTTAGGATTGTAACGAATTTCAGATTAACATCACTAATCATCCATTTACTTAATATAAATATCTTTTGGATTTTTGTAGGTTTCTTACATGATCATTGAATATGCAACAGGCACATATGGTAGCTGAATGCTAACAATTCAGCTACCATCAAATACCAATGTAACAACTCAGCTTTGACACTTGTTTTTAAGGCATCAATAAAAAGATGCCATTCAGTAGAATTGTGTTCCTGTTCAAAGAATTGAAATAAACCGTCAATGTCACAACATTAACAGAGTTCATTTTCTATTTGAAAAAATGAAATGATATTTTGTGAACATTTAGGATAAACTGAAATTCTAACACCTTTTTGTAACAAGTACTTTTCTTTTAATCTTGTGTACTGAAATTGAATCTGAGAGTTGTATTGGACAAGAAGCGGATTGAACATTTGGATATAATATACTACCAGTTCTTATAGCAGTATAAGAAAGATTAACGGAGTAAAAATAACAACCATTGAAATGTTCTTGTGGCTCATGCCAGATCATAGGAATGCCAAATGTCATGGGTAGCCAGTATTTAATCATTTGCTTAGTCACATAGAACAGCTAGAGTAACAATGTTGTGGTGCCTAAAAATAATTACAAATAGCCACATCTACTTTTGTGTCAAAATAAGCAGCATACAGCTTATATTGACACAAAAGCACAGCTTATTTTGACGTAAAAGCTATCACAGTGGAAGTTACTATATTAAATTGACTATAACATTGTTTTGACAATCAGTGTTATATGTCATTATAAACATAGTAAAAAGTCATGGAGCTCAGTACACAAGGGTTTCTTAACCCTTGCAACTTAGAAAAATAATTTTGAAATGGTTGCAATGCAATGAGGGTATAATCATTGGCCTTGTATGCACCAAGATTCAACTTTCTTTGATTACAAACGCAAATCACTCTTTAAAACAAATTGTTAGAAAATCATTTTCTTTGAGTCTTTCAATTTAATTTTGAAATAAAAAAGAAACTAGTTGTTTCTTTTCATGCAGTTCATTAAAAAATTTGATAAAACTGGAAAACTTTGTCAACTTTTGTCATACTGAAGATCAATTAAAAAAATTAAAAACTGTATGATGATGAAACTATGATTTCATCTTTTCATTCAGACTTGTGTGTAAGATGTATATGTATATATATATATATATATATATATATATATATATATATATATATATATATATATATATGCTAAATATATGTACTTAATATATTATGCGCGTATACAAGATATATGTATTAAATATATTTAAACTATTTATTGGTAATCATATCTATAAATAGTTTCAATACAACTCTTTCTATGTTGAAAAATAGAAATGCGTTATTTAAATAAAAAGCTAATTAAAAAAAAAAAAAAAAAAAAAAAAACCACTTTATAGAAACTCTACCTTGCAATATAGCTTTTCTATACATGTGTTGGATTTCTATACATTTAAGTAGTATTTCTATACCGCCTTGAGTTTCTATATAAATTTGTCTATACAGTTTTTATAGAAACTCTACACATTCCTCTTGTCATCATCATTATCAGCAATATCATCATCATCATCATCATCATCATCATCATCATCATCATCATCATCATCATCATCATCATCATCATCATCATCATCATCATCATCATCATCATCATCATCATCATCATCATCATCATCATCATCATCATCAGCAGCAGCAGCAGCAAGATCATCGTCATCATCATAATCATCAAGATCATCATTATCATTATCATCATCATTTTTTATGTTACCATTATAATATGATAAAAAAGAAAAGGGCAAAGGTAATAATGATGATAATAAATTTGATAACAGTGAATACTATAATCATGACGATAATAATGATGATGATGATTATGACAATGATAATGATAGAAAAAAAAGGATTAATAACGATAATGCAAACACTAGAATTAATGGTAAAAGACTTTTATCTAAATGTATAAAAAATCTCAGAACATTTCTTGACAAAAACCTATTGTGGTACTATTAACTAATTTGGTTAAATAAAAAACTCCATCTTGAGCCAATAGTATATTGTCAATAATACAAAACTATGTTCCCCAACATACTCTAATATCAATTTACAATATGTTGTTCTCCTATCTAAGCTATTGTTGCATTGTTTTGGGTCAAAAAAGGTAGTTTTCTATCAAATAGTACAAACAGTTTACAACACACTTCCATAAGAATTATGAAATTTTCTCCTTTACAATCTAGTATCCAAAAAAGATTTTCTAAATTAAAAATTCTAAAATTTTAAGATCTAGTGAAGCTTTATAACTCTCTCTTTTTGTTTCAAAATCTCCAAAATAATCCAAAATTATCTCCAAAATAATCTACCAAATTTGTTTAATAATTTTTTTAATAAAACAAGTAATACACATAACTATTACACTAAAAATACTGAAAAAATTAATTTACACACTTCTTTTTTCAACATTGTCAAATTTGGCAAGCTCTTAATAAAACATCAATGTATTTCTCACTGCAATCATTTAATACAATTTATAAAATCAAACAATACAATTTATCAAAAAAAATATTTTAACTAAGTACCCTTTTATTACCAACATTATTGATCTCAATCGTAACCAAATTAAGAAATTTTTATTTAAGTATATATGTAACGAATATTAATTCTCTTTATCATTATTGCTTTAATAAATCACTACATAAAAAAAAACTATTTTAAGTTTTCTTTTTTCTTTTTAAACTTATAACTATTGTTATTACTATCATTATATGTTTTAAATGACTAATCTTATTTATAATGATAATGATAGTGATTCCATTGAAGTAATAGTTTTATGGTTATTGTTATAATTTTTGCAATGTTATCTTTATTTTTATAATTTCTACCATAGTTATAAATTTTACTACAATTATTTTTATAATTATTATTTGTAATGTTTTTTTATTCATATTACTATTAATATGATTCATATTAGTATTACTGTTATTATTATTACTAATACTATTATTATTACAATTATTGCTATTATTATTATTACAATTATTATTATTATTATTATTATTATAACTATTATTTATTATTATATAATTATTATATATATTATATATTCTTTTCTTCTTTTTTTTTTCTTCTTATTTATATTTTTATACTAGTTTTCTTTGTTTATTCTTTTTTGTGTGTGTGTGTGTGTGTGTGTGTGTGTGTGTGTGTGTGTGTGTGTGTGTGTGTGTGTGAGTGTGTGTGTGTGTGTATGTGTGTGTGTGTGTGTGTATGTGTGTATGTGTGTGTGTTCTTTTATTTCAAATTCTTTCTATGTTTAATTTACAAGTTTTATAATAATTACTTCATAAGACATTAAACATTTATTCATTAAATACCTGTACATGTTTGATTACTGGAGCAATAGGTTATATCATTAATGTTTCCTACACATAAATCAATAGCACCAAGGCACACTCTTGTTCTATTCATAATTCCAACACCACATGTAACAGTGCAATTAGACCAGCTGCCCCAATCTGACCAACTTGACTTTGAGATTGCTAAACAAAAATCAAACGTGATATTAGATGGCAAATTAAAATGCAATTTCGCAAAGTCATTTTGGATAACTGTGTTGATAATGATGATGATAAGGAGGAAAAGGAGGGTGATGATAATAAAGTGGAGGAGAGGAAGGATGATGATGATGATGAAGAGGATGATGATGACAATGATGATGATGATAATGAGGAGGAGAGGAGGAGGAGGAGGAGGATGGTTGTTATGATAAAAATATTGATTAAATGGAAGAGGATGATAATGACGATAATAATAAAACAATAATTTTATAAGACATTAAACATTTATTCATTAAATACCTGCACATGTTTGATTACTGGAGCAATCAATTATATCAGTAGTGTTTCCTACACATAAATCAATTGTACCAAGGCACATTCTTGTTCTATTCATAATTCCAACACCACAAGTAACAGAACAATAAGACCAGTTGCCCCAATCTGACCAACCTGACAGAAAGAATTAAAGAAATTATAAAATAATCGTGACATGAAGTGCAAATTAAAATGCACTTAATGTCATGTTTAAATAACCGTGATGATAACGATAATGATGATGATGATGATGATGATGATGATGATGGTGATAATGATGGTGATGATGAGGATAATGATCATATGAATGCGTGGTAATATAACTAAAATGTTAGATAACACTTTTGTTCTATAAAGCATCTCTTTTTTGTTATTGCAATTTTTTTGTCTTTTATTGGAAAGCGCTTTCGCTTTTGTAACTTTAAATAAATCTTCTTTTTTATGAAGTGGTCACATCGTCAGCTGGAACAAAAAAAATTTTATTTAAAGGAAGTTAAGGGATGCAAAAATTGTTTGATGAGTAAAATACATTGGTATTAAAATAAAAATGTATATTTTAGAAATGAATTTATGGAAATCTTTTATATATCAACAGCCTATACAGTTACACACGTGTTAAAAGTTGTAAAACTCTTCTACTCAATTTGTATTTACAAATTTAATACAAAAAATGCAATTAAGTTAAAAGTGCTTTTTTTGTGTTAAAATTATTAATTTTTTTTTTGAGTAAAATCAATTTTAAAGATTTCACAAACTCACATAGTTTTGTAACAAATTTACAAACCAATTTGTGATATATTTAAAGAATATGAGCTGACTAGAATAAAATTGGTGTAATTGTATTCATAATTGAGTAAATTTCTACTTAACAATTGAGTAAAAGTCATTAATTCAATTATAACTCAATTACTTAATTGTTAATAATATTTACAACTACTCAATAATTGAATAAAAGCAGTAGTGGTGTAATGGTAGAGTGTTCGCCTCAAGAGTGAAAAGTTCAAAGTTTGATCCCCATCACATCCCTGGCAGTACCAAACTCAACTTGGTTTGTGTTTATGAGTTATATAGTTAAGAGATGGTTGTAACCACAACTAAAAGTATAAAGTTTTATATGTTAATGCAACTTAATTTTTTCTTTAGTTTTATAGTTAAAAAAGCAACCTACTTAAACCTGATTGCAGAAATAAAACTCATTTGAATAATAAAGCAATGATAAATATGAGCAATAATAAAACTCAACTTCATTTGAAAATATGTTAATAAACTTTGATAATTTTTGAAAAAAAAATTTTAAGTTGATCTTGAATTCATATATATTTATATATATATTTTTTTTATAAATTGATTTATATATATATATATATATATATATATATATATATATATATATATATATATATATATATATATATATATATATATATATATATATATATATATATATATATATATATATATATATATATATATATATATATATATATATATATATATATATATATATATATATATATATATATATATATATATATATATATATATATATATATAGATGCTTGTAATATATTTCATACTTTTTTCTAAATTGTTTGCAGAAATATTTAAACATTCAGTTATCAAATCCACTATAAGACCACAGAAATTCACATATACTTTAAGTTTTGCTTTTTCTATCCCTTTTTATTTCAAGAAATTCATGCACAGTTATTTTAAATAGTTTTTTAATTACTAATTAGTTTTTAAAACTTGTAATAAAAGTTAGTCATAACCATGATAATTACAGCTATTATTATTTTATTGTAGTGAAAATTTATTAGATTGAAAAGATTTATTATCAAATTAACATTTTAAAGTTTCAAAATCCTATTAAAATAAATTGAAATATATTGATAAATTTATGCATATGTATGTTTTAAAGTATGTTAAACTTTTGTATTTACTGAAGATCTACTTAAAGTTATGGTTACTATGGCTACTTATATGTAAATAGATAAGACAAATAAACAAAATAAATTTCCGCTCTGAGCATGTCATGTTTAGTTTTGTATTCTATATTTTTTTTAGACTTTGCCAGTTGGTCACGATACACATGGAAGTAATCCACAGTGCATCTAGATAGTATAGATCAACTATTTAGAGAAAATTTAGCTACGTGGTCTTTTCACTCTTAGACATGACTTAGATAATGCAATATCAAATAGAACTGTTGGCAAAAACTCTGCCACAAATTGTATAATATTGGAATGAATCAGTTTATATATTAATATTTTCTTCAAGAGTCACAACACAGACTCTAGTGCATAGCTTTTAAAATTATATTAATTTGAATAATAATTTTTACAATACTTGGATATGTCATTGCTGAAATCCTGCATCCTGAAAAAAATCCAATATCCACCACTGATATATGAATAGTTATATTTATACAAGTTTATGTATATTTATGCATGTATTATACTATATTTTTGAATGTATTATATTAAATTTTTTTAATTAGTTAAGTTAAATATACTAGTATTAAAACAAAAATGTTTTTTAGAAGTTAATTTATGGAAATCTATTATATATCAGTAGCCTAAACAATTGCACATGTGTTTAAAGTTGTAAAATTCTTCTACTCAATTTGCATTACAAATTTAATACAAAAAAGCATATCTAAAAATGGCTTTTTCTGGCTTAAAATTAGGTGTTTTGTTGTGAGTAAAATTAATTTTAAAAGTTATCCAACTTTAAAGCCAGTTTCTACTCAATAATTGAGTAAAAATTGTGTTAAATCACTTTGATTCTAACCAGCTCTAGCTGTTTAGAATCTGAGATGCATAAGTCTTCTTAGTTTATAACTTCTACTTAGTTATTCAGTAAAGATTGACCTAAAAATAATGATTCTAAACATAATGATTCTAAACATAAGAATTCTAAACGTAAGGATTCTAAACATAATGATTCTAAGCTTGTATTATAAACTAATTAGAACCAGTTTATATTAGCTGGTTAGAATCAGAAGCTTTTTTTAATTAAATTTGTGAATGCAAATTGAGTATAAGAACTTTCCAAATTTAAACACATGCGTACTTGTGCAGGCTGTTTATATAAAATAGATTTCCATAAATATACTTCTAAAAAATACCTTTTTGTTTTAATATTAATATATTTCACTTCACTAATCAAACAATTTTTATTATATGTGGTAGTGGTGTAGTTTAGAGTGCTAGCCTCATAAGCAAGAACTTCTGAGTTCAATCCCCACCACATCATTGGTAGTACTGCGGTCAACTTGTTTCTTGGCGCACCAGCCTTGTTTGTCAAGGTTCATGTTTCGAAGTTATAGAGTCGTAACCACAACTAAAGTAGCCTCCTCGACTGTAGTAGCCTTCATGGTCTTGGGGAGGAGAATTAAAATAAAATAATCAAATAAAAGAAACAAAGTGGTTCAAGTCATCTTTAAATTAACTTAAATATCATATACCAAAAGATCATAATATCAAAAGATTTCATCTATAGAGAGTAACATTTGAGTTACCATTCACACCTAAAATTGCTTAATTTACTCAGGGTAAAAACTAATCTAGAGGTGGTTGTGTTAAAGAGCTTTATCAATAAAGCTTAGTTAAGGAAATTATTATTTGCCAGTAATTTTTAAATATGAACTTATTTATTTCCTTTTTTTATTTGCAAATATAATTTCAAAATTATAGATAGTATATTCTTAAACAATAGTATAATAATTTCAAATGAGTTGAAGTAGTATTTACAACAGATTTATAAATTAGATGTACTCTTCATAAATGTTAAGATTAATAAAATAATTTAACTTTTTTTTTCATGTTTTACTTTTAATGTGTATGTAAGTAATGTGTCACATAAACTAACAATTATTACCTCCAACATTTTTATCTTTTATTTTGACAAAAGATGTTTATAATAAAATTAAAAGAATTAAACAATTTTACCATGATTTCAATAGTTTAATTTAAATGTTACTCGAGTCAATTTATTTGGTTGAATCAAAATTATCTAAAAAAGTTAGTTAAAAAATTATTAAAGTTATTAAATACTCCTGACCTGTGAACTGATTGTAAACATATATACAGGGTATATACAACATTTGTGCAGGGTGCACAAGCTAAATAAAGTTTCAAATGTTAATGCAACTTTATTTTTTTCAGTTATATAGATGCAAAAGCACTTAAACCTGATCAAAAATATAAGTCTTTATTCTTGTCATATATTTAGTATCTTTTTCAAAACTTTTGCACAAATATTTAAACATTCAGTTATCAAACCCACTCTTAGACCAAAAATTGACCAATTCACTTTAGTTTTTTCTATTACTCTTTATTTACAGAAATTTATGCAAATAATGATTATTTTATCTAGTTTTTTAATTATTAATTAGTTCTTAAAACTTGTCATAAAAGTTATTATAACCATGACAATTACAGTTATTTTATTGTTGTGAATATTTTATTATCGCACAGTTAAACAAAAAATAATATACAGAATTAATAAAAAAGACTTTCAAATGAAGATATAATTGAGTTTTTTAACTTCCCTCTTCTTTTGCCCTTTCATGTACCTTTAAGTATTCTGTGATTGCTGTAAAATTCAAATTTTTATAAATTTAAAAATTTCTTTTCTTTTTTTTAAGGATAAAGGTGGATGTTTTTAATTAACTCAATCTTATTTTTGAAATACTTTGCTCTATTGATGTCAACATCTAAAGCCTTGCAACAACATACTTTTCAATAATACCTCAACATATGCAAAAATAAGCAATGGAATACAATTAAAAACATTTCATTTCTCAGAAAAATTTAATAGTGCTTATTTGGTTTTTTTCTGAAAAAGTCATGTTTTTTTAATGCTTTGAATTGAGTCAGAAACTAAAGCTTTACCATCAAACATTTCAAAGTTTCAAAATTTTCTTCAACAATTTTAACACAGACTGCATTATTTTTAAAACTATATCTGTTTGATCCTATTATTTATACTACCATATTAAAAAGTTTTTTTTAGTTTATTTTGTTATTATTGAATTTATATTTTTATGTATATAACATTTATAATTTATTTATATAAAAATTTATATATATATATATATATATATATATATATACACATACATAAAGAGTTGCAAAAAAACGCAATTTCATCTTTTAGCATTTTTTTATTGGGTCAAAAAAAGCCTTTTCATACGTTTTTTTTATAAAGTATTTTAGGGTTTTTTGGTGTTTTTCTACTTTATTTAAGCAATTTTTTGTTTTTTTTTGGCAAAAATATAAAAAACATATATAAAAATAAAAAAATAAACATTTTCATAGACTTTTATAAAAACTGTGTCTTTATAAAAATCTACAAAAATGTTACATAATATTGTCTATGTAATATAAGGGCTTGTTATTGGCTAGCCATTTTGCAGCGGCTACTATTTTATTTTATTTATTTAAACATTGTAATAGTATTATTAGTTTATTCAAGATGAACTCATTTGTTTTCTATAAATACTTGTATTAAAAACATTATTTATTTAAAATTTATCTATAAATACTTGTATTAAAAGCATTATTTATTTATTTAAAATTTGTGTTCATAAACTTACAATATATAGTTTCATATGAAGTAAAAAATATACTTTTCTCCTGTTTTTAATAATATTTCATTTTTTTACCCTTGAAATATTATAATACAATTATGCCTGACTTCAGTTCAGTTTTACAGTTATTAGTTGCTTGGATAAAAAAGAGTAAAGTATTATCTTAAATAAAAACTTATCATTTATTAAATACAAACATATAATTTATTAAATATCAACTTATCAAAAGATACCAAAAAATATACCTTTCATAATCATTTATTAGCAAAAACAAGTATGTTCAGTAATGCAACTTGCATAGTTTGGGTAATGTAATACCTAACATTTAAAACTCAAATTCAAAAAAGTAATTTTTTGTTTCAAAAGCAAAGTTTTAATTTTTGGACATTTGATCTAATAAATATTACATTCAGCAAAAAAAATGTTCTTGAAAATGTATGTAAAAAAATTCCAGTAAACGTTTTTAAAAAAAATGCAATTTGAAAACTGAGATTTTTTAACTAATATATTATATAAAGTTTACCTGAACTCAGAAACTTTAAAACGTCACAATGATGACGCCACAATGATTTTAAAAATGTCAAAATTTTAAAATGTGAATTTATTTAGTTTATAGCTTTATTTAAAGAAAATGAATAAAAAAACCCGAATGTCATTATTATGATCCCTATGCATAATTTTTTCAATACATTCATGCAACACATTCATTAAAACGATTATGTAAGGTTTATGCTCAAAATTTTTTTTCAAAAATAACACATCTAAAAAGTTTATAACTTTCTAATTACTAAATAAAAAATTTAAAAAAACTAAGCGGCATGGTTAAAATCTAAAATCGTGTGTGCCAATGACAATGTTGCAATACTGAAAAGAGAACCATATACTAATGATGATAATGATGATGATCTTATGGTTGTGCAACAAAAATGTTCTGCATTGCAACACGTTTGTTTGGTAAAACCAATTTGTGATACACCTAAAAGGTATGAGCTGGCTAAAATCAAAGTAATGTATATTGATTTCTACTTAATAATTAAGTAAAAGTTTATTTAAACCACTCTGATTCTAGATAGCTAGAATCTAAGTGGTGTAAGTCAACTTCTACTTAAAATTTGACCTAATACATTAAGATTTTAACCAGCTAATAATAATATTATTATTAATATACTATATGCTTATAATATTATTATTAATATACTATATGCTTAAAATATTATTATTAATATACTGGTTAGAATCAGAGTGGTTTAAGTCACTTTTAAGTTGACATAAAAGTTATATTTTTTATTTCTTAAGTATATCTTTTTATTTTACAATATTAAAAAATTTTACTCAT
Source organism: Hydra vulgaris (assembly GCF_038396675.1). Taxonomy (NCBI): domain Eukaryota; kingdom Metazoa; phylum Cnidaria; class Hydrozoa; order Anthoathecata; family Hydridae; genus Hydra; species Hydra vulgaris. The sequence goes on along the minus strand of NC_088932.1, from coordinate 1,560,538 downwards.
AAAGAGTAAAGTATAGATCACTCACTCCTAAAATTTTTTGTTTTACTCAGGACAGTAATTTTTAAATATGAGTTTAATTATTTCCACTTTTTTATTTATGAATATAATTTTAAAATTATAGATGGTATATATTTAAACAGTAACGAATTAGATTAAAAGAGTTTAAGTTATATTTACAACAGAATTATTGCATCAATTGTTATCTTCATAAATATAAAGAATTATTAAAGTAGTTTAACTTTTTCTCTAGAATTTTTTTTTATGCATATTTAAGTAATATATAGGACGAAAACTTTTAATCATACCCCAACATTATTATCTTTTGTTTCTTCAAAAGATAATGATGCTTATAATAAAATTAAAAGACATTTAATAGTTTTACCATATTTACAATAGTTTAATATAAATGTTACTAAAGTCAATTTATTTGGCAAGTTTAACCCTTAAATGCATAGTGTTGCAGAAATGCAACATACTTATTTATCAATTATAAAGCGCTTTTAAAATTTGTTTTTAAGTAATGTATGGTGTTGCCATATTGGCACGTGGATATACTAAAATGAGCGCATAAATTTTTGGTCAATATTTTCAAAATCACTGTGCAAGAGAGGTTTTAGTTCGTTACATTACATTTTTCCGAGTTGACTATTTTATTCAATTTTCTTGTGGTTTTTAAAGTAGATAAAGCGTTCTTTTATGGACAATTAAATTTATTTTCGTTTTTCTGAAGGTTGTCCTTTACTTTTTAAATTATTTGTTGTTATGAATTTAATGTTATAGTGAGTAATGACATTAAGTTTGTATGTTGCAGAAATGCAACTTAATGCATTCTAGTCTTTGTTTATTATCTTATTATTATCTTATTATTATGTCTTATTATTATGTAATATCTTTTCTTCTCACTCTCTCTTAATGAGTAGTGCTAAATGTATGTTGTTTTATGTATATAGTGTGTGTGAATTTAGTCAACAAATTAAAATTTTTAAAAATATGTTTCAGCTAAAATTATGTCAAACAAAATTAAAATGAAGCTGTTAAGTGAGGAAGATATTCAATACTTCATAGACCGTTTAAGTGAAATTAGTGAAGATGAAGAAGTTTCTGATGAGCATTTTCTTATAGATCCTGAATATTCATTTAATGAAGATTTACAAATATTAAATGAAGATGAGGACAATGAAGATAAGCATGAGCTCGATGAAGACAATGACCAGCATGATGAAAATAATATAAAATCAAAAAATGAAGAAAAACTTGAAACTTACACTGAAGACGTGTGCCTATCTCATTCTAAATCAAAAGATTTAGCAAAAAAAAAGAGGCAGATATTGTGGAAAAATAAAAATTTAGCCTTGACAGAAGATCAGCTTAAATTTTATGGAAATGATAGTCTTCCAAGTGAATTTCTTGACATGAGTTCAACCTATAAATGTTTTCAATACTTTTTTTCAGATGACTTGCTGCAAATGATTGTAGATGAATCAAATTTATACTCAATACAGACTAACATTAGTAAGCCATTAAATTTAAATTTATCAGCACTGAAACAATATATTGGCATTATTATTTACATGTCAGTATTACGACTACCTAATGTGCGATCATATTGGTCCCCAGAGTTTGAAATTACCAGTGTTAAAAACTGTATGACAACTAATAGATTTGAGAAAATTCTCCAGTTTATTCATTTCAATGATAACACTAAACATTTACCTCAAGGAAATCATTCACATGATAGACTACATAAAATTAGACCACTTATTGATCATCTCAACTTAAAATGTTCTAAGGTTCCTCTGGAAGCTCATTTGTCAGTAGATGAACAGTTATGCTCCACAAAAGTTAGTCATTTTTTGAAGCAGTATACTCCAATGAAACCATTCAAGTGGGGTTTTAAATTATTTGTACTTTGTGGAGTTAGTGGATTTGTTTATAAATTTGAGGTTTATTCTGGTCAAGAAAACAAAAGAGCAGAAATAGATCAACCAGATCTTGGAGCTTCTGCAAATGTTGTGGTTAGATTATCTACCATTATCCCAGCAAATAAAAACTACAAACTATACTTTGATAATTACTATACATCTCCAGCTCTATTAGCATATCTAGCTAAAAAAGGTATTCTAAGCTTAGGGACTGTACGTCGCAATAGAATACCTGATTGCAAACTTCCGACAGAAAAAGTAATTAATAAAGATGCTCGAGGAACATCCTATGAGTTTGTTGGAGAAGTAGATGGAATAGAAATAAGCTCCTTGGTCTGGAAAGACAATAAAGCAGTTAGTCTGCTGTCCACATATGCAGGTCAGCTACCTTTGACAACCATTAACCGCTTCGACAAAAAAACAAAGAAAAAGATAGACATTAGCTGTCCATTTGTCATAAAAGAGTACAACCATCATATGGGAGGTGTTGATTTGATGGATGGTATAATTGCAAGACACAAAATTGTATTAAAAAGCAAGAAATGGTATATGTGTCTTTTTTATCATTTCATTGACATGACATTAGCAAACTCATGGATTCTTAATAATAGAGTATTAAGTTCTAATCAAAATTACCAAGAAAAAATGACATTTTTTGAGTTTCGGAAAGAATTGTCTTTTTGTTTAATGAAAGTTGGACAAAAAAATACAATTAAACGAGGTCGCCCTAGCATTAGTATGTTAGAAGAAATGATGGAAGCCAAAAAAAAGAGTAAGTTATCTCAGTTTGCGCCACCAAAGGAAGTTCGCCTAGATCAAGTAGGGCATTGGATAACTTGGACTGATGGACGAGTGAGATGTAAACTTCCTAAATGCAAAGGATATGCACAAACTTTATGTGAGAAATGTGGGGTGCATCTATGCTGCAATAAGAAAAATAATTGTTTTAAAACTTATCATACTTCTGAATAAATTTATACTTTAATGCATAACGTTGCAGATAAGCAACACATCTTTTTTTTAAAAAAAAAGGGTTATAAATTTAAAATCTGGTTTTCAAACTTTTTCTAAACGAATAAGCAAATCATTATACATAATGTTGATTTTTACTGATGTTTTTTGAAAAATCATGCATTTAAGGGTTAATCAAAACTATTTAATAAAGTTAAAAAATTATTAAAGTTTCTCAAATATATTTCTGACCGCTGAATTAATTGCAAACAAATGTGCAGGGTGTGCAAGCAATTACTCTCAAGTCTTTAATACAAGGGAGTGGGGAAGGGAGGGGGAATAAAAGGAGGGGGGGCAGGAATTTTAGTCCAGATCTAATAAACAAGGAATTTTAATAATAGAGGGGGTGGGAATTTTTTATGCTAAAGTATAAGTATTTTTTAGAAAAAATTTTAGTTTATAAATCCAAACTAGTATTTTTAAAAAACACACATAAAATCATTTAAATCTAGTGTGGCTTGCGGTAAAATGCGCATTTTCTAACAGCTGTTTTATTATAATTTCAATAGAATTTAATATGTTGATATAAGTTTTATACTTTGGTGAGAAATAAATTAAAAGCTCATTTTCAAAAATTCGAAATTTAATTGGTCAGTGATTTTTAAAGCCTGTTCACACTAAAAAATTTTGTTTTTATCAGTGATTAAAATAACTATTTTCTAATTTTTAAGGCTGATTTTCATTGATTTTTTATGATAACAAGTAAAAAAATTTTTATGATAACAAGTAAAAGTTAATAAACATAATTTATAGAAAATCCCTAAACAAATCTCTTATACCAATAAAATTCACTAATACTTTAATTTTTGATTTTTCTTAGCCATAATTTAAAATACAATTGCTTTGGTACCAATACAAAAGGGTTTGCAATATAAGCAAATATCCAAAAAGTCTTAAAATTGACAGCACTTTTTACATTTAGGAACAACTTTTAAAGACTGTTTTTATAACTTATGACTTTAAGATACGGATAACCAAAACGAGGTTATAAATTCACATCAACTTTTACCAATAAAAAAGATATTTGACTAGTTATAAACATAAAAACAACTCAAAATGTGGTTGCTATAGACGTTTCTAAGGATACATTTTTTAAGTGCCTAAATATAACAGCTTATCTTTTTTTATAGAGTTTGTTTTCAATCCAAATTTTTAAAGACTATTCACAAGTGATAAGCTTAAAAAAAAACATTTTTTAATAAGTTTTATTTTTTTATAAATTTTATTTAATTTTATTTTTTTATAACTTTTATGAGTGGAGGCCCACCTTAAATATTACTTCCTCATCTTGATTATGCAAGGTTTGCAGCTTCTTACACCTTGATTATGCAAGGTTTCCAGCTTCTTATACCTTGATTATGCATGGTTTCCAGCTTGAAATGACAGCTGCTTCAATCTCAAGAAGCCGTTGCTATGCTGCATTTTTTTTCAAAGATTTACATTAAAATGAATTTTTACCAACTTGTTCAATGTTGTTGTTTTTTAATTCTAATGATATATTTTACTTTATTATAATATTTTACATGAAAAAAAGTCAAAATAAACATATTTTGATTTTTGACAAAAAGTGAGGGTATGAACAACCTTAAGCGTTACTGATTTTTTCATAGCTAGAAAGTCACAGATAGAACACTGCCTGTAGAAGAGTTGAGCATTTTGACAAAAAATAGCAGGTAACCTCTAAACCACTCAATCTGTTAAAGATGGACTTGTGCTTATATTATATGCAAATGAACTATTAAATAAACTTTTTTTGAATAAAATTTGTGTTAGAGATTGTTGTCGACAAGACCGCAATGAAAACAATGTGAGACTCCTTTAGTAATATGTTAATGTTGGAAATAATATAGCATATTATGTTATGAAATGTCAAAAAGTTTAAGTGAAAGTGGTTAAGCGCAACAAAAATAATAGTGGTTTAAATTTATGTAGCACCTTTGGAGGTGCAACCCAGTTTGAATAGGGTTAAGAACTATTGGTTAAGTTTTATTTGAGCTTAAAATACTTTCTTTAATGAAATTTCATCATGTATAAATTTCATCATGTTCTTTCTTCTTTTAAAGTGCTCAAGTCTTTTAGGCCTGAAAATTATAAAGACATGGATAAATATATGTTTAAAATATTGAAATAAAAGGTAAAGAAAACTGTGGTAATTAAATAACCAGAAAGCATTATATTCTTTGGAAAATAGTTGTCAGAGATAAATAGTTGTTTACTTTGCACATTAAACAGGTAATTTTTGCATTTAAAGCATCTATGCAAAAACTATGAATACTCAAACTCAACTAACTTAAAGAAGATTAATGATTTTAATCATGGTTTTTTATAAGTTGATATATATAATAATTTATAATAATAATAAAGTATTATTATTAAATAAATTAATATTATTATAATAACTATAATAATAATAACTTATTTAATAATAATACTTAGATTAAAAAAAAAAGTCAGAGGATTGTTGTAAAGTTTTTATTCAAAAATAATCAAAAATAGTATTATTTGTGTATTCAAAATGAGCGCGTTTGTTAACTATAAATATTGTATTTAAAGCTTTACTTATTTATTTAAAACTTATTTAAATAAAAATTTCCCTTGTTTTATTTGATACTCTGTTTCTCTACCCTGAAAGTCCTATAACATGCCTCTAAGACTTAAAATAATTTCTGTTAGATTTTACAATTATTATTTGCATCAATTTTATTAAAAGAGTAAATAAGTTCAAGATAAAAAAGAGTAAATAAGTTTTATTAAATAAAACAATAACTTAAAAGTGCATATATAGTTAATAGACCTTTCAAAATCATTTATAAGCAAAAACCAATAAGTTTGGTAATGCCACCTGAGTAATTTCGGTAATGCAACACCTCACAGTTAGAACAAAATTTTCAAAAAATCTTTTTTGTTTCAAAAGCAAAGTTTATATTTTTTAGACATTCGATTTAGTAAATATTTCATCCAGCAAAATTTTTTTTCTTAAAAACGTATATAAAAAAAAAATTTAAAACTTTTTTTTTTTTTTGAAAACCCAAATACAAGATTTGTTAACTAATATATTCTATACAATGATATGAAAAATATCAAAAGTTTGAAATGTGTATTTATATAGTTTATAGCTTGATGTATAGAAAATGAATAAAAAAAACCTGAATGTCATTTCTATGATCCCTATGCATAAACCCTCTTTTTCAATGCATTCGGTAATGCAATGCATTTTTTAAAACGACTCTTATATTTACAGTTTTTGCTCAAAATTATTTTTCAAAAATAACACATCTGAAAAGTTAATATCTTTCTAATTAGTAATACTAAAAAAAAAAAAAAATTTTAAGCGGCACAACAGTAATGTGAAATCCTGTGAGCCATTGACCTTGTTGCAATAACAAACAGAGAACAATATACTAATGATGACGATGGTGATGATAATGATGATGATGAAGATGATGATGATGATGATGATGATGATGATGATGATGATAATGATGATGAAAAAACAATAGTTACATATAAAGGTTAGGTATTTAATTATTAAATACCTGTGCACGCTTGGTTGCTATAACATTCAGCTATATCAGTACTGCTTTCTACACAGGAATTAGTTGAATCAAGGCACATTCTTGTTCTTTTTGTAATTCCAGCACCACAAGAACTAGTACATTCTGACCAGCTGCTCCAGTCTGACCAACTTGGTAAAGAGTTTGCTGAAACAAAAAATTTATATACCCTTTTCATACAAGGTTATACTTTTAAGGTGATGATGGTGAAGATGTTAATGATGATTATGATAATAATGATGAAGATAATGATAACAATGATGCTGATGGTGATGATGATGATGATGATGATGATAATAATGATGATGATAGTGATGATGATGCTAATTATAATGATGATGAGGATGATGATAATAATAATGATGATGGTGATGATGATGATGATGATGATGATGGTGATGATGATGATTATAATGGTAATGATGATAATGATGATGATGATGATGATGATGATGATGATGATGATGATGATGATGATGATGATGATGATGATGAAGATAATGAAGATGATGATAATGATGACAAAACATCTTTTACATATAAAAGTTAGGTATTTAATCACTAAATACCTGAACATGTTTGGTTGCTGTAACATTCAGCTACATCAGTACTGCTTTCTACACACGAATTATTTGGATCAAGGCACATCCTTGTTTTTTTTGTAATTCCAGTACCACAAGAACTAGAACATTCTGACCAGTTGCTCCATTCTGACCAACTTGATAAAGAGTTTGCTGAAACAAAAATTTATTCATTCTTTTCATGCTGGAACACATTTACAAGGCGCGTGATGATGATGGTAGATAATATTAATGATGATTACAATGATAATGATGATGATAACGACAACAATGATGATGATGATGATTAGACATACTTGAGATTTGCTACATTTTTTTTTAAATTTGCTACATTTTTGGCAGGGGCATGGTAGCTGTAAAAGGTCCACGCAGGATTTTAGTAAAAAAGCTTATATATGCAGGATTTTACCATATGTGATGGATGAAAAGGCCCATACATGTCCAGCACTTTTTCAGTAAAAACGATATCTATCTGTCATTTTGTCCAACCCATATTTTATATGCATTTATTTTATAATTACTTTAGTTGTTTCAAAATTATTAATAAATTTCAGTAGTATATATAAACTTTATATTTTGAACTTTTTATTTTTTATACAAAAGAGAAAATGAAGCTAATAAAATGAAGTTAATAAAATATGTCATTTTTTTAAGCAAATTCATTTATTAAAAGATGCCAAAGCATTAAACATTTTTTTTGAATTAAACAGCGTGGTTTTTATAATTTATATCAAAATATTGCAACTAATATTTCATAAACAATAATATATTTCAATTAATATTTTTTAAATTTATATTTCAGTATTTGTTTCATTTTTTATCTGATGGTTTTTATAAATTTCAAGCAAATAATTTGGCTTTTAAAACCCCTTTAATAAAGTTTTTATAAAATAAATAAATTTATTTTATAAAAACTTTAACGTAATAGTTTTTTTAATGCTTATAGAAACCAGTATTGTTTATTACACTATTAAATTTGAGTTATGCTTCATAATGTTTGTTTTCGCGCCAAATCTTTTTGCTATTAAAAGTGTTTATAAAAGTAATCATAGAAAAATTTTAAAAAAATTTATCAAAAAATACATATTTTTTTAGAATATTATACACAATTACTTTTATATAAATATGTCATATTTATATAAAATTAACTATAATATTCTTTGATAATTTAAATAAAATGGGTTTATTGTAAACAATTATTAAAATTAATTTGTTACTTTATTTAATAAAGTAGTAAGTAAACACAATTATTTATGTATTTAATATATTTTTAATAATCTACAAAGCATTTCGCATAGTATGGTATTTTTTTAAAAACGTTGTATAAATATATTTTCCTTTTCCAATTTTACTTTTTTGAGCTTAAAATTTTTCTTTTTCTTTAAGATTTTTTTCTTATATTCAGTCCATTTTTGAAACGCCGTAAGTTGTCAAAACAAACTGTCATGGTAAAGTTGAAAAAACAAAATATTTTAAGTGTGGTTTAAAGTGGGGTTTGACCATAGTCATAAGAATAAATATATCTTGTGACTATGGTTCAATTGCATTTCTTTATGTTTTTATTGGACATGTACGCCAAACTTGAGTATTTATCGGACAAATTGTATGTAACAATAAAGTTAGCTATTTCGAGCCCTGTATATATATATATATTATATATATATATATATATATATATATATATATATATATATATATATATATATATATATATATATATATATATATATATATATATATACAATTAAAACATCACCGAAAAACTGACTATATTCAAATAAAATGTCAACTCACACTAATAAGTTGAAGTTTATAATATAAACCAACAGGTTGAGGTTTGTAATACTTCAAAACTAAAAATAGTAACACAGCGCTGCAGCGACCATTTTTGTTTTGACTTCCTTATAATACAACTTTGCCGCCAAGTTACTGTAACCAAATACAATTTTTATTTTATTGTTTGAAGAAAAATTAAAACAAAATTAAAAAGAAAAGATTTTATCTTTATTATGTAATGATATTTATTTTATAATATAAATTGTATTAAATTATATATATAAAAAAAAAACTAAAAAAATTTTTTTTTCTTGAATAATGAGAAATTATTTTTAAAGATAGTTTGCGCTTTTGTTTAATTCTGCATTTTAACTAGCATTTTTGCAAAGCATAAACACACCACAGCGCTCATACCTTGAATATAAAAAGTTTTATTTAGCAGTTACTTAATTATAAAGTATTTCATATTTTTCTGAAAATGCTATTTAATTGTTTTTTATTTTAAAAATAAATAGATTTTTTTCAGTGTCAAAAAAAGTAAAAATTGCGAAAAGGCCCATACTTGGATTAAAAAGTGCTAAAAGGCCCATATTTAAATAAAAAAGTGAAAAGCCCATGCGGGAATCCTGCATAGCCTCTGGGGCCACCATGCCCCTGATTTTTGGGTAGATTTGCTACACCTCAAAAAGGTCTTTAAAAATAAATTATCAACAGTGTGATATATATTGTAGTACAATATATAGTAGTACAATATATAACAGTATATATTGTAGTACAATATATACTGTTGTACAATTTGTAAAGCAGTATAAAGCATTAAGAAAGTCTTTATCATCATTTCTGATCCATCAGTATCTGAATCCCCCTCCCTATCCTCATGATACCCCCAATGCTCCTTCCCACAAACCCCCCACCCCACCCTTATAATCATGATATTTTTCTGCTTAAAATAATGAATTTTTAGAACAATACATTTTAATTATAACAAAAAAGATTTGGCATTAAAATTATTTTTATGACAAACAAGCAAATAAATTGTTATAAATTGAAAATATTAACGCTAACTGGGACTAAACCGGGACTTAGTACAAAGAAATTCAAAATTAAAGTCGTTTTTTTTTAAAATTATGACAAAAAAATAAAAATACTTGAAAGGTATTAGGGTCATTCCATGCCAAGTGGTGCAAATTTTAATGAGGTCCCTCATGGACCATCTCAGATTTTATTGAAATTTTTTGATTTTGTACATATATATGTTAAAAGCATGTTTTAAAAATTTTAGATCAATATCTAATATGGTTCTTGAGAAAACGCTATTTAAGTAGTGGGCTATTTTGCATAAAATTTCACTCTACAAGAAAAAAGGGTTTTTTCATCATTTTTAACAGCCAATAACTTTTGAACAAGTTAGTTTTATACTTCAATTATTATAAGATAGCAAGTGTGCTGTGGATACTTTGAAAAAAGAAAAAAATATTATTTCTGGCATCTTAACTTTTTCCATAATGGCGGGCTAAAGTTGATTTTTTTGTTTTAAGAATAAGTTTTTTTGTGATTTTAAAGACCTTAATCTTAAAAACTAGTTACAAAGTTAATACAAATCAAATTGCCTGCTGATCTACATGTGGTGGATAAACATTTTTAAAAAAATCAGTTGATTAAAGAGCTGCATTCAAAAGTTATAGGTCTCCAAAATGAGTCAGATCGAGATTTTCGTAAAATTGATCTGTGATGCAAAGCATCTGTTACCTAAGATGGCACTTTTTTTTTTTTATAAAATTTTTTATACGCATCAATTAAAGACTGTTAATTAATAAAAACCAAAAAAATTAATGGGTGCTTATTTATAACCCCCAAAAGGTAGTCTCTAAAAGTCAGGTAAATTTTCCATAAAAAATTATTACTTTTTAAAAGTTTAGTTATTGTTTCATTTAATTCTATATTACTAGTATGTCAATCTAAAAAGTACTAATAAAACCAAATAAATTGTTGTATTTTAGAACTAATTAATAATAAGTAATATGCCTGAGCTTTCTACTTGCTGTATTGGTAAAGCATTAAATGAACAGTGCTATCTATCTAATAAAAGTAAACGCTACCAAGAACTGTCTAAACTAAACCAAGAGCTTATTTCTTTGAGAAGCAAAATAAATCCCATAGATTTTATTTGTAGCTATAACGAGAAAGTTTACTTGTCGAGGTATGAGAATTAACATCGCAGGTATTGTTGTAATCCGTTGAACAAGCACGCAAAAAATGTGAAAAGTAAGTTTCAATATTTAATATCTTAATTTAATAAAAATACCTTAATAACACTAAATAAATAAAAAAAAAAATATTTAATAATTATTTCCGTTATTTTTTAGATTCTCTTAGAGTTATCAGTCTTTCATATGCCAAAGATTTTGGTTTAATACCTGGTCAAAAAATTTGCACTAGTTGCAGAAAAGTTCTGAATTGCAAACATAATACAAAAGAAAATGAACTCCAAGAAAAAGAAATTTATGTTGACAACCATACATTAAAAGAAGATCTTAATTCAAGTATTGCAAGTTTTGGATGCTCACCTCTAAAACTTGTTTCAAAAAAAGATAGAGTTGCATATGGAAAGCGTAAAATCGATAGCGTAAGAGCTCATACACAAAAGGCTGTTGCCAATGTGCTAGGTTTAGAAATAGCTGCACTTTGTGGAATTGAATCACCCTCAAAAAAATGTTTGAAAAAAACAAACACAGATTTAGACAATATTATGACTCAAATTAAGTCAAAATTTGAAAAAACATTGTCAAATTCTGAAAAAATCATACTTCTTACACTCACTCCAGACAGTTGGTCAATAGAGAAAACTCAGAAGTTTTTTTTTACTTCAAAAAGATCTGTAGTACAAGCCAGAAAATTAAGTAAAAAAAGTGGAATACTATCAAAACCTTCTCCAAAATCGGGTAGAAAACTAAGCGAAGATGTAATTACAGAGGTTGTTCATTTCTACGAATGCGATGAATATTCAAGGGTTTGTCCAGGAAAAAAAGAGTTTGTTTCAGTTAAAGTAGATAGTAAAAAGCAACATATCCAAAAGTGCCTTCTACTAGTCAATATGAAAGAGCTACATATTGAGTTTAAAAAGAAATATAATATCTTAAAGTTGGATTTTCAAAATTTTGTGAGCTAAGGCCCAAGTGGTGCATTCCTGTGGGTGGTGCTTCTGGTCTGCATGCAGTTTGTGTTTGCCAGTACCATCAAAATGTAAAGCTCCTTGTACAGAAAATTCCTGGAATTTCTGATTACAAAATCTTATTAAAATTAATGGTTTGTAGCATTGAAAATAGGGATTGTATGCTGCATAGCTGCGATAAATGTCCTGCTAAAAAGGTTTTGTTAGACTACATTGACACTTTGTACTTTAGTACCAGCAACTCTACCTTTAGATGAATTTATTGAAATGGTTTATGAACAGTTAGATAGTTTACGAGTGCATCATTTTATATCAAAAAGTCAAGCCACCTACTACCAACATTTGAAAACTAATTTAAAAGAAAATCAAGCTTTGGTTCTTCTTGACTTTGCAGAAAACTATAGTTTTCTAATACAGGATGCAGTGCAAGGTTTTCACTGGAATAACAGCCAAGCAACTGTGCACCCCTTTGTTGCGTATTTTATAAAAGATGGAAAACTTGATAGTCAAAGTTATTGTGTTATATCAGATCATCTGAAACATGGAACAGATGCTGTTCATTGCTTTATCGGTAATGTTATTGATAAACTTAAACAATTACAAACATTTGAACACATTATCTATTTTAGTGATGGAGCTGCATCACAATATAAAAATTACAAAAATCTTATCAACTTATGCTACCATAAACACGATTTTGACATGACTGCAGAGTGGCACTTTTTTGCAACATCGCATGGTAAAAGCCCTTGTGATGGTGTTGGTGGAACAGTGAAACGTCTTGTTGCACGAGCCAGTCTACAATCACTAAACGATCCTATTGACACACCAAGCAAAATGTACAGCTGGTGTGTTCAACACGTCAAAGGAATATCTTTTTTTTTTGTTGACAAAGTTTCAATAGAAACACATACTACAAACTTCAATTTGGAAGAGAGATATCGTTCTTGTTCGACAATACCTGGGACACGAAACCACCACAGTTTTATCCCAATGTCACTTACCTCAATAAAAATAAGAAGAGTCTCATTTGATATTATTTGCACTAATGTGGATTTTTCTACTTGCAGAATTTATATTAATAAAATTTCTAGTTACTCACCAGGAGAATATGTGGCCTGCGTTTACGATGCTCAATGGTATTTAGGAAATATTCTTAGTATTTCAGAAGAGCATCAAGATCTTAATATGAAATTCATGAAAAAGTCTTTATGTAACAAGTTTACGTGGCCATGCAGAGATGATCTTTGTTGGGTACCTCTAATGCATATTTTATGCAAAGTGCTTCTCTTAAAGTCCAGTCAAACAGTGGAAGATTTTATAGTATTGACTTAAAAGAAATCAATGAGATTATTTTATTATTTGAGAAATTTAACTTTTTGTAAATTTTATTATTTTTGTTTATTTTCTTAAAAACATTTTGTTTGTTTTTCATTAAAAAAATTATTGTATTATAAAGAGGGGAGGGGACAGAGGGGAGGGGACTTTATCTATTGGGATTTAAAAGTTCTTTATCTAAAGGGATTAAAAGGCTTTAAGCATTGATATTTTTTAATTGATATTTCATAATAAATAACATTATATAATTCAATGCATTTATTTATTATGTCAATTTCAGAATTTTATGGAAAATTTACCTGACTTTTAGAGACTACCTTTTGGGGGTTATAAATAAGCACCCATTAATTTTTTTGGTTTTTATTAATTAACAGTCTTTAATTGATGCGTATAAAAAATTTTTATAAAAAAAAAAAAGTGCCATCTTAGGTAACAGATGCTTTGCATCACAGATTAATTTTACGAAAATCTCGATCTGACTCATTTTGGAGACCTATAACTTTTGAATGCAGCTCTTTAATCAACTGATTTTTTTAAAAATGTTTATCCACCACATGTAGATCAGCAGGCAATTTGATTTGTATTAACTTTGTAACTAGTTTTTAAGATTAAGGTCTTTAAAATCACAAAAAAACTTATTCTTAAAACAAAAAAATCAACTTTAGCCCGCCATTATGGAAAAAGTTAAGATGCCAGAAACAATATTTTTTTCTTTTTTCAAAGTATCCACAGCACACTTGCTATCTTATAATAATTGAAGTATAAAACTAACTTGTTCAAAAGTTATTGGCTGTTAAAAATGATGAAAAAACCCTTTTTTCTTGTAGAGTGAAATTTTATGCAAAATAGCCCACTACTTAAATAGCGTTTTCTCAAGAACCATATTAGATATTGATCTAAAATTTTTAAAACATGCTTTTAACATATATATGTACAAAATCAAAAAATTTCAATAAAATCTGAGATGGTCCATAAGGGACCTTTGCACCACTTGGCATGGAATGACCCATTAGTATATGAATTAAAGCATAGTTTAGATTTTCAAAAATTTAGTTTTTGAATTACTTGTTTTTTTATCTGTGGAAGAGTTTTTTAGTAATGTTCTATGCACATAAAAGAAATTCTTTCTGATCTTTATTTTTGGTTATAGATTTTGCATAGTCTTGAATTAGTTTGACAGCTCGTTCTGCTGTATCATTTACAGATTTCAATAGTTTAATATGCTAAAACACGTGTTGAAAATTTGTGTTAGCTTTCCAAAACTTTGGGGATTGGGCTAACCAACCACCATCTTTGTTTGAATATCCAAATAAATTTATAATGTTGCTTGATTTTGGTCCAACTAAATCAGTTAAACTAGTACTCGGTTTCAAAAGAAGAAATTGTGGAAAGCCTAAATCATGTTCCCAGTTTTCCGTTATATTTTTAAGGATTATTTTAGCAACTTTATATTTACCACAATCAGACACTTTATCAGAAAATAGTGAGAGAGGGGAGAGGAGAGAGGAGATATTTCTTCAGTTAAATACCAAAGATGCAGATTAAATGTTTCAAGGGCAGCAACAGCAACATCATTATCAATTTTTTTATCAATTAAATGATATATCAATTGTGTTTGTACATGTAAGCCACATTTTCACATAAAATAGCATTGTAAATTTAAAAAACTGTGATAATTTCTCCATAAAACTTTCTTCATACTTTGCCAATTCAGCAAAAGCAAACATTTTTGATGTATACAAAATTGTACACACCCATCTAACATAATGGAAAGCCCCAGCTTTGCGCCACTGTACATTTCTTTGTTTTGCATTCAGTAATTGCAAAGCAAGTTAGCAACATTCTTGGTAATCATCTCTTAATATTTTTCGAGACTTTCGGTTAAGTAAACCAGACAAAAAAATTTTCACTTTCGCTTGTTTGATCTTTAATACTGGTTCCTCAATTTTAATTTTTCTAAAAGAGGTATATGAACTTAATAAAAGTTTAGGCCATACATCATTTTTAACATGTCTAAATGGCTCATTATTTGGAGATCAACATTCTCCAAAAATTGTTTAATAAATAGATGAAAAAGCTCTTTCTAAGATATGGAGTCTGCAGGCACGATTTCGATCAACTTTGCAGAACCATTTATCCGTCCTGAATTTGATAGAGTTGTGTCAAAAATCATTGCTACAAGTATTTTTTCTAGTTTCCAGGCTTTTACAGCATCTATGGTTGCTGTTGCCTGACTTTTAATAGTTGTATTGGGAATCCTGGACACAATTTTCCTTCAGGTGCACATAGTTATCCAGTTACTACAATAGCCAAGCGTTTTATTTTACTATCTACCTCAGTTAGAAGCTTTGAATCCCAGTGAATGGAAGAGTATGTGGGTGAAATGAATGTTTTTTTAATGTTATCAGAAACTTGCTGTCAAATTTTATTAGGCGATCTGCTTTCAGTACTTTTTGAGATTTTTTTTCTAAATTGTGACCTAATGCTTCAGCTACAGCTAAAATGATCCCAAATCTTTCTCTGTTGGAAGATTCAACCTATCAGCCATTAAAGAAACATTAGGGTGTTCTAATATCCTAATTTCTGTCTAGTTATAGCAATTTCTACCTTTTTATTTTATTCTTCATCGTCAAATTCTGGCAGCACATTGGGTCAATAGCTATTATTTTCTGTGATTCTTTTTGCTGCTTTCTTTTTACTTTCATAGTATAACTCTTATCTAATGAAGCCAAAAATTGTTTTTTTATTTGATGTAGATCTGACAGAAAATTTAAATCTGATAATTGACAATTGATGTCATGAGAGTTATCTTTTCTAATCAAATCTTCTGTATTTGGTACTGCAATGTCAAACAGAGATGACAACTTATTAGTTACAACATAGATACAACCTTTTAGTACTTAGATACAACTTAGATACAACTTATTAGTAAAACTCAGAAGTTAAGCTGAATAATTTTTTTTTTTTACATTTTTAATCAAGTTTTCTTTAAGATGTATCATCTTCCACTTTTTCGCAACTGACAGATGCAACTTCTCTCTTACCAGTTAGTTTCAAATCAAACCTAAGATATAGATAATGGCGTAAAACCTCTCCATTAATTGGTAATTGACTAAATATCTTTGCTTTAAGGGTAGGTAATATCCATTATTATAGTGTCCCAATAAAAAAAATTTTTTTTTTGGGACACTATAATAATAATAATAATATATATATATATATATATATATATATATATATATATATATATATATATATATATATATATATATATATAGAGAGAGAGAGAGAGAGAGAGAGAGAGAGAGAGAGAGAGAGAGAGAGAGAGAGATGTGACGCGTTTTTTTGGTTCTTGTTTTTTTGGGTTTTTTTATCTTTTTTTTGGAAAAAAAACGCAGGGGTCAGTTTTTTTGGTTTTTTTGTGAAATATTTAAAAATTAATCATTTAAGCTACTAAATTTAACTTTAATGGCAATATTATTAAACACATTTTAATTTCAGATTTATATAGGAAAACAAAGGTTGAATTTGACTAAAATTCTTTTTCTTTTGGTATGTTTAAAGGTTTTATTGTTAATGTTTAGGTTAACACGGTTATAGCAGTCCTGTATAAAAAATTATTAGTTAACTTTATCTTCCTCTATTTAATTTTTATTGACTTTATTGTTATATATTGACACAATAAACACTTTTTATCTAAATTTATTATACTTAAATACATTTACTTAATTTTGTTTAATATTTGATATATATATATATATATATATATATATATATATATATATATATATATATATATATATATATATATATATATATATATATGTATATACAAATATATATATATATACAAATATATATATATACTATTATTATTATAATAATAATTATTATTATTATTATTATTAATTTACTGTACTTATAAGGTTTTGAGTTGCAAATAAAAAGTTATAAGCAGTTTTAAAAGCTCTTTTTAATAATCAATTATGTTCTCTATTTAATTATATTTAAATTTTAGATATTTTGCATAACATAGTAAATTTTACAAGAGGGAGAAATAAAACCATAGTTGCCAATTTATATCCATGAAACAAATTAGCAAAATGGAAAGAGTTAAATGTTCCTTTTGCTTTGGCATTATGTCTAAAAACGGAACTCAAATGACTAAGCATATTGAAAAATGTTGAAAATGTTCTAAAGAAATAAAAAGTCTATATGCAAATAAATTAGTTCATAGTCAAAAACAGCAAGACTCTTCTGGAGATGCTGAACCAAAAGCAAAAAATCCACGATCTGATTCTTTTGGAACATCCTCTTCTAAATCAATTTGTAGAAGTAAAACACCAAGTTCCGTGTTTGACAGCATGACAAAAACTGAAAAGGTGTGTTTTATATTTTTAAATTTGAGGATTTAATTGAAGAATTAACTGATATGGCAACTAGCTTATTAAAAGTTCATGATGCATATATTTAAGATTTTTTTCATGATTGGCAGATGTACCAATAATAATTATCTTTTGCAGGAACTGATTGATACACACCTAGCCAGAGCAATATATGCTAGTGGATCGTCACTCCACATAAAACAGAAAATGATTTACTTAAAAGACTGGTAGACTTTTAAAATATGCATATTATTTTATAAATAATTTTGATATTAAATTTATAACAAACAACACTGAAAACCATTTCAGTAAGCAGAAATAATATATCAGTAAATAGGTTTATAATACTTATATAGTACAATATATAATATATCCTAAACTGTATTGTTGGAACATTAAGCCATTCTGGTGAATATATGGCAAATGAAATAAAGAAAGTTTTAGAAGAAATTAATCCTAATAAAGTTTTGGGCATTGTGACTGACAATGCTGCAAATATGAAAAATGCATGGACTTGTCTAAAAAATTTTTATCCCCATCTTCATTGCTATGGATGCATTTCACATGGTTTAAATTTACTGTTCACAGATTTTTTTAAATTGACAACTTTAAGTGTTTTGATGTCACAAGTAACTGATATTGTTAAAGAGATAAAAAATTCTCATTTATCTGTTGCAGCATTTAGAGATATACAAAAAAAAATCAGCTGGTGTAGTAACATGCATTTCCTTGAAACTACCTGTGCGAACTAAGTAATACAACTAAAAGTATAAATATAATGTATATTACAAAAAGAATTGAACTATGTAACTAATTTTATTATACAATCATAAAAATAGATTTAATAAATTACTTTACTCTAAATATATTAAAGTTATCATAATTGCTTTGTGCTTTATTTAAAGGTGGGGAACAACTGTAGCATGCTTAGGTAGCATACAGAAATATAAACAACCATTAAAAACATTGGCTATTTCTGAAAACAGTGGACTTTTAAACTTATTTAAAGGTGGGGAACAACTGTAGCATGCTTAGGTAGCATACAGAAATATAAACAACCATTAAAAACATTGGCTATTTCTGAAAACAGTGGACTTAATTCAGCAACAGAAAATATTCTTCTATCAGCTGTTTGGGACAGGGTTGAAGGTTTTTTCAAATTGCTGTCACCAATAGCTGATGCAATAAAGAAAACTGAATCAAATACTCCCATGTTATCTACTGTTGTGAAAACTTTTCACTTCTTGAAAGACCACATTTTTAAAAACTTAACAGTTAGCCCATTCTCAAAAAAGGAAGAAGAAGAAGCCAAAAATATCTTCAAGAAAAAAAAAGATTTTTGTTTAACAGAAATTCACTTAGCTGCCAATATACTAGATCCCAAATTTCAAGGCAGAGTCTTGACTGGAGAACAAAAGGTATTTACATAATTCATATATGATTGTTAAAACCAAGTTTTACTTTTAATGCCCAAGGCTAAAATGGCTTGAGCATTAAAAGTAAAATTTTAGAAAAATTTTAAATAATATTAAATACTATTTTCAAATTTGAAAATACTATTTAAATTAATAAAGTAATTGTAAAGTTATTGAAAGAAAAATCTTTTTATAGATTGATGCATGTGAGGCAATACACAACATTGCTGCTAGTATGCCTGAAGTAAACAAAGAAATTATGATGTTTGACTTTTCAAAACCTTTTATTTGGACTGCAGGTGGAATAACTCAACCCATAAATTGGTGGAAAGGGTTGTGTTCCTTTACTGAACTATTAAAAGTTGCATCTAGAATTCTTCAGCTACCAGCTTCAAACGCAGCATGTGAGAGAAGTTTTAGCACTTATTCTAACATTCATAGTGCAAAAATAAATCACTTAACGATTGAAAAGGCTTGAAAACTAGTTTTCATTTCACAAAATTTAAAACTTGAAAATGTTAATAATGAAAATGTTAATAATTAATAATGCAAGTGTGAATAAAGTTCCTAGTACTTCAATGCCTTGGTCAGAGTCTGAAGCAGTTAATATAGAAAGTGACAGTGACTTTGTTTATGAATCATTAGATGAAGGTAGTCTAGGGCAGGAAGACTCTGACTCAGAAAGCACATCTAATTAGAACATCTTTTATAGTTTAAATACATGTTAAAATTACTAAATTATTGAATTTTTTTGTCATTGACAAGTATAGTTTCTGTATATAATGAGTGTAATATTTAGGATGTACAGCAATATTTAAGAAGTAAAACATGACAAATAAACATTCTCATACAATATACCTAGATTTATAACTAACTTAATACTAAACCGCCTAATAAATATACTTAATAAATAGCTCTTTAAATTTTTTATTAAAACATTAACTTTAAATTGGTGTTTATACATTATATTTGTGATTATAATGATCATATACTATAAATAGACAGAATAAAACAAAAACTCTTCCAAATTATTTACCAAGAAAAATAAAAAACATTTTTCAAAAGATATGCAAATAATAGTTCATTTTGTGCTTTTTAGGTAAAAGTTCATCAAACTACAATACAGGAACATGGGGTTAAAAAAAAGTGATAACCCTAATCGATACTTATGTCAAAATCGATTAAATTTAATCGAATTTAAAGTTAGATTTATTTCTCATAAAGATCTCATTAAATTTTTGTAGAAAAAAAAAAAATACTGCATTAAAGTAACATTTCTAATTCTGACGGAATGATGAATATGCTCCTATTATAGAACCTCAAAAAAAATAACCACTTTTTTTCAAATAAATTTCAAATACTATGTTTCAAAATGATAACGAGAACTTAAAACATATTTAACAAAGATAAGTCACAAAAATAATTTCTAACTATTGTTGAACCTTCAACGTTTTCTATATAAAAGTTAAACATAGCTACCTAAAATTCAGCCAGAAAAATGACTAAAATGTGAAATATGGCCAGTTTTTAAAAAAATAGTTTTTTTTAACCAAGGTTTTATAAAAAAGGCAAAATCTACAATTGCTTTATATTAACAGTGTGATTGATTTTGAATTCATTTTTTTTTTTTTATTTCTCAAAATTTAGGATTTTGTATAGATGAAAGGAGATGAATGTGCAACTGTAAACTGTCAAAGAATACTGATATAAATCACTTTCCTTTAATGTAATTTAGTGCGATTTGATAATTTTTCATCCCACAAATAGAATGTTACATAAAAAAAAAGCAGAAATATTGTTATATAAATTCATTTTAACGCTTAAATCAAAAAGACAAAAGTTGACATGATAATAAGTATAAAAATATTTAAATTATTTTTCCGCAAAAATTTCTAAGTTTCATTAACAGATAAACTATGTAGCAAATCTATTGAGTCATACATCTAATAATGATGATAATGACAATGATAATGATGATGATGATGATGATGATGATGAAGATTATGATGATGATGATGATGATGATGATGATGATGATGATGATGATGATGATGATGAGGATGATGATGATGAAGATGATGATGATGGTGATGATGATAATGATGAAAAAAAAAAGTTACATACAAAAGTTAATTACTTGATCATTAAATACCTGTACATGTTTGGTTGCTGTAACATTCAGCTACATCAATACTGCTTTCTACACACGAAATAGTTGGATCAAGGCACATCCTTGTTCTTTTTACAATTCCAATACCACAAGAACTAGTACAATCTGACCAGCTGCTCCAGTCTGACCAACTTGGTAAAGAGTTTGCTGAAACAAAAAATTTATTCACCCTTTTCATACTAGATTATGCTTTTAAGGTGATGATGACCATATTTATCTATGGTAACGTCATGAAAATGTTTGTTTAAGCAATATTTTTCCGTTTTGCAACAAAAAAACTCTGTAACGCAACCTTCTAATTCGGTAAGTCAACACGCAAATATATTCAAATGTTTATATTCGCTATTGTAACCTTTAGGCAAAATAGTTTTAAACTCACCATTGATAGCGCATTCTGTTTATATAAATCTTATAATACTTTGGATATACTTTTTATATAAAATTTTATAATGTATTACTCTCATTATTATATTATAAATAACTATTGTATTAAAATAACTTTAGTTTAATATAGTTATTATGATTTAATATAAATGTTCAATATAATATATTGGTGAAATATGCATGCCATAAATAGGAGTACATAATGTTCCTAAAACTAGATGTATATAAATGTATATGCACCTATATATATATATATATATATATATATATATATATATATATATATATATATATATATATATATATATATATATATATATATATATAATAATATATATATATATATATATATATATATATATATATATATATATATATATATATATATATATATATATATATATATATATATATATATATATATTAGGGTGGTGCTAAAAACAACTTTTTTTGAAAACGTCAGCTGACAACCCCTAAATGTGTTTTATATAATAAATTAATGCTGGATTTAAAAATTTTTGAATAAAAAATATTTTTACGGGTGCCACAAGGCCCTAATACATCAAACAGGTCCCTAATAATATAAAAAAAAAGTTTTTCAAAAGTATGTCATGTTGGGTCTCAAACGAAGCAAAATCATATACAAATTTCAAAAATAATATTCATTTTATAAAAAAACATAGATAAAAAAAATTATAATCAAAAAATCTTGTTAAATTCCCTATTTTTCATTTTTAGTTAAAAAACGTAACTTTTTGTTTACTAAAATCTAAAATAAAAATTTAATTATAAAATGATTCATATTTTTGAAATTTTTATATATTTTTGCATCATTTGAGACCCAACATGACATACTTTTTAAAAACTTTTTTTTTATATTATTAAGGACTTGTTTGATGTAAGGGCCTTGTGGCACCCGTAAAAATATTTTTTATTCAAAAAATTTTTAAATCTATATATATTTATTTATATATATATATATATATATATATATATATATATATATATATATATATATATATATATATGTATATATAATATATATATTATATATATATATATTTATATATATATATATATTTATATATATATATATATATATATATATATATACATGCAGGGCTCGAATTAATGTAAAAAAATCTAATCGCGATGTTTTTGTTGCTCATAACCCCTCCTCCACTCCCGCCGTAGAGGAGGACGCATTATTTATTTTAACTTATTTATAATAACATATATAATAAGTCTCATTTTTGCATAAGATGTCATAACATTTACATTCAGCGGTTGTAAAGTAGCTTTAGTTATAATTTACATTATTACTATTATT
>NC_088932.1:1520000-1532500 GCF_038396675.1 Hydra vulgaris | reverse complement strand
AGTTGGAATACGACCAATGTTCCAGACTTTTGTCACCTCTTCAATCACATACGATGATGCTTGGCGTGTTGTGAGTCCAAGATTGAGATGATGATGACAGAAAAGCCCTAGTGCTTCACCATTTGATGCAAGGCGGATGCTGGAAACTGCAGTAGTTGGTTCACCCAGGAGATATAGTGCCAACTTACTACGTGTTGTCATGTTTCGCCTACAAAGTGAAATAAAGAACAAATAAAGTTCACACAGTGCGATGGGACATGCGTTAGGCCCATAGGCTATTTCTTAAAATGATAAAATGGTCAATCGCTCATGAAATTCATATTAATTGTAGAAAGTGTTGAGTGATGCAAAATTAATAAGTAGTAAATTGCTTTCAATGCATAAAAAAAATTACAGCAATTGATTTTTTGCGCTGCCTACAAATACAACGAATGACGCAATACAATTTCAACTGGTCAAGGAGCAAAAAACAAAATGAAACGATAAATTTATACTCACTGTTCCTGGTTTGAAGATTCCTTTGACTCCTTGTATTGTATTTACTGAGTTGAATTGCAGATAGTGAGACGTTTCTATTGCATTAACTGGTAATTATCTCACAAAACACGCATTAATATTTTGAAAAATGACGTTTATGCTAAATGACGTCAACCAACATGCATCAAAGAATACTTATTACTTAATTAGTTGATGGTTGATATTACTACACCTGAATCGACCACAAGGTGAAAGTGTTGATTAGTTTCAATGTTTCATGAACAAGTTTCATAAACTAATTTTTTTTTTAAATAAGCCAAAATAACATTTATAGAACATGCTTGGGCGACCTCTAAACACCAACCAAATGTATAAATATTTTTACACAAACATCTTATCATATAAACGAACAATTCTAGGGGGTGGGAGCACAACATTTCAACTTTTCATTTTTAAGGACCACCCTAATATATATAAATATATATATATGTATATATATATATATATATATATATATATATATATATATATATATATATATATATATATATATATATATATATATATATATATATATATATATATATATATATATATATATATATATATATATATATATATATATATATATATATATATATATATATATATATATATACATATACATATAAGACAAAAATAATATTTGTAAAAGTTTGATTTTAGGTCACAGAAAAACAAGATATAGAATTATATGAAGAATATCAAAAAAATATTTCTCCTGATATTTTCTCAATGACAACTGTAATCCAGTTAATGTTAACTTCACTTTAAAACAAGACAATGAAATTAAATTGTTGGTTGAAAGGCTTCTAAAAGATAAATTAGGTGTCTATGCTTTCCTTGTAACATGATTTTTAGAAAAGAAGTTAAGAAAAAACACTATGTCAAGAAAAAACACAGCAATGGCTAGTATAAGGTAATCATATAGATTATTATTTTGTTGAGCAGCAAAAGTTTGGATGATGATTTAATAAAAATAAAAATAAACTAGTTTTATTTTATAGGTTTGGGATTTCACCTGCTGCAATTGCAGCAATTGCTACAAGTTATCTACAAGATTTAATTGAAGCAAGATTTCTCACTCCTGAATACTCTTACCTTGATTGTGATCCTTATAAGTTGACGAGAATGAGGAAAAAAGTCATGGTAGTAGCAAAGAATAATGACAATTTTAATCTTCCAAAAGCAGATAATATTGGCATTTACTTTGATGGAAGAAAAGATTCAACAAGAGCGATGATAAATGATTCAAATGGACAGCTACATCCTACTATTATCAAAGAGCAACACATTACTGTGACTATAGAACCTGCTGGTCGATATCAAGGTCATTTTACTCCAAATTCACATACTTATTCAGATAACCCTCTTTTTTAGATTTTTAGGTAATGCAATGCCTTTTACTTGTTGGGTCTTATCTGTAAAGTTTTTTTCTCAAAAATTTGTGACAATAACGAGCACAGAACCACATACTGATGATGACGATGACAATGATGATGATGATGATAATGATGATGATGATGATGATGATGATGATGATGATGATGATGATGATGATGATGATGATGATGATGATGATGATGATGATGATGATGATGACAATTATAAAACAATAATTTCATAAAACATTAATCTTTTATTTATAAAATACCTGTACATGTTTCATTACTGGAACAATCAATTATATCAGTAGTGTTTCCTACACATAAATCATTTGTACCAAAACACATCCTTGTTCTTCTCATAATTCCACTACCACAAGTAACAGAACAATAAGACCAGCTGCCCCATTCTGACCAACTTGACATTGGGTCTGCTAATTGAAATGATAGCAAATGATTTTAATAACAGCAAATTAAAAGTTCCTTTAAATTAAAAGTTGTTTTAAATAATGACAATGATGATGATGATGATGGTGATGATGATGATGATAATGATGACAAAACATCTTTTACATATAAAAGTTAGGTATCTAATCATTAAATACTTGAACATGTTTGGTTGCTGTAACATTCAGCTACATCAGTACTGCTTTCTACACACGAATTATTTGTATCAAGGCACATCCTAGTTCTTTTTGTAATTCCAGTACCACAAGAACTAGAACATTCTGACCAGTTGCTCCATTCTGACCAACTTGATAAAGCGTTTGCTGAAACAAAAAAGCTATTTAATTCTTTTCATGCTGGAATACATTTTCAAGATGTGTGATGATGCTGATGGTGTAGATGTTAATGATGATTATGATGATAATGATGATGATGATGATGATGATGATGATGATGATGATGATGATGATGATGATGATGATGATGATGATGATGATGATGATGATGATGATGATGATGATGATGATGATAACAATGATGATAATAATGATGATGATCATATGGATATTCGGTATAGTAACACAAAAGTTGCATTACCTAACATTTTTGTTCACTAATACAACCTGGCATGGACTATGTTCGTTTTTGCAACAATTATGTTCGTTATTGCAACTTGTTGTTCATTATTGCAACTCCGGGAACGCACGTTAAAGCCTTATAAGTATTTTGTATTTTAAGATATTTATTTGATCTAAGCCGGCATTAAATTTGTTCAATCGCTATTAAATACTAAATAAAATATTATTAAAATATTATATATGCATATATTTTTTTTATAATTCACTTCCCCAAGGCTGAGAAGGCCACTACAGATGAGGAAGCTACTTGTGGTTATAACCCTCTCTCAACTCTCTAACTCCGAAACACGAACCTTGACAAACAAGGCCGCTGCGCGAGAAACAAGTTGAGCACAGTACTACCAGGCACGTGGCAGGAATCGACTTGGAACCTCTCGCTTATGAAGAGAGCACTCTACCACTACACCACTACCGCATATATATATATAGATATATATATATATATATATATATATATATATATATATATATATATATATATATATTAATATACAAAAGAATAACATTTTTAATTTTTTAACATCTAATAATTTTTTTTTCAGACAGATTATACTTCTAAAATGCCATGTACTATGTGCAACAAATATTCTGTTGATGATGGATGCGTTATTTGTAGTCAATGTAGTATAAAGTCGTTTGTAGTATAAAGTCGTTGTTTTTCACTTTTTCTGTTTTCTTTTTAAAACAAAGCAAATATTCAAACTTGTCTAATAATTCTTTCAAGGTAGTTCAAGTGATATTGAAGACTTGGATACATTTGTTACAACAGGTATAAGATTTTTATTCATATTTGTATATAATTTTTGATAAACATTGATGTGTAAATATATGAAAAATAAAAATGTTGTTCAATATAATCTTAACAAGGCTTAAGCTAGAACTCATAAAATTGGCAGTCAAAATAAGGCCAATAAGCCAAAATAAGGCCAATAAAGCCAAAAAGTAAAGATTTTACGAAATGATGACTCAATAATAGGTTTTTTATTTTTGAATCAGAATTTTTAAGTTCGATAGATTCACAGGTGTGAAGTAGTAATACAATCTAATAAGTTGCATGAAATTCTTTTTAAATTTCAAATCCAGATGTGAGAGAAAGATCCCAAATACAGTCTACCTTATTTTGTGGTAACATTTTTTTTTATAATTGTTTGTAATAAAATAAGGATATAATTAAATATATATAGGATTGAATCTGTTCACAAAGAAAAGTATGATTGAAATAGCATCTTCTCAGTTGCTAAAATCTATTTATTCTGGTCAAGTAAGTATCTTACTTAAATTTACAATTCACAGATACATTTTTATATAATATTATACTATTGAGTTCGGATAGCTGAGTTGTATAGCGTGCTGCTATTATTGTGATCGGATTGCTTGTCCCAGCAGGATTGCAGATTCAAATCCTACCTTTGCCAGTTACTATTTAATTATGAAGGGAGCTTGTTTTCAACAAATTTAAAAGTCCCTAGAGTTCTTTGAATACTGTGTTCTTAAAAATATATTTCAGCATTTGTTTATTAATTGTGAGTTGTTTAAATATCAGTTTGGAAACAAAATGACGAGTAATATTTTAATGTAAATAAAATCTTTTGCAATATTTTATTTTTGAGTATTCAATTTTCAATACTTGAGGTCAAATAGTTTTGACTTCAAGTATTTAAAATCGACTTTTAGTCAAAGTTGATAACAACTTACTAAATGCTAAACCCTTAAATAGTATTTTTGTATTTTATGTTCAGTTATACAGTTACAGACATAACTGGTATATTGCTGGTATAGAAGATAAAAGTTTGTATTACATAAAAATATAGGAATTTACACTATATTATTCCATTTGTTTTATTTACTTTTTTGTTTTTTTCTTGATTATTTAACATGTTTTTGCATTTCCATTTATATATTTAGAAAAACTTTGTAACAGAGATCTCCTTAGCCTATTGACAGATGATCAATCGCATGATCTTTTTATTGGTTTTGTTTTAGCTTTTAATAGTTTGAAGGTAATCATATTCTGTAATATTAATCATATTTTTATTTCTAAACAAACTTATCTTAAAATCATCTATACATTTGGAT
This sequence comes from Hydra vulgaris, assembly GCF_038396675.1. Classification (NCBI taxonomy): domain Eukaryota; kingdom Metazoa; phylum Cnidaria; class Hydrozoa; order Anthoathecata; family Hydridae; genus Hydra; species Hydra vulgaris. The sequence goes on along the minus strand of NC_088932.1, from coordinate 1,527,438 downwards.
AATATTCAACTTTTCAGTATTATTTTTGTCCTTTAAGTAACAATCTTTTTAGGATAGTGACTATGTATTTAAAGTTCTAGTGCCTGAATCTATTGTTTTTTTATTTGCTAAAGCTAGTAATGTGTCAAGAATAAAGGTAATCTAAAATCTAAAAAGCGTTTGTTTTTCAATTTTTTATTGTAGTAAATAATTACTTACATAATTAAATATTACTTATTTATATAATTAAATATCACTTATTTGTATAATTAAATATTACTTATTTATATAATTATATATTACATATTTATATAAATAAATATTACTTAATTATATAATTAAATATTACTAATTTGTATAATTATATAAATAAGTGATTTTTTTTATAACTTTTATTAATATGATAACTGTTTGTAATGATATTTTTGCCTATTTTCGATTTAGGCTGAAGTAGCTCTCAGTACTTACATTTCTGAAAGGTAATACAAACTTTTATGTTTTTTTTTAATTTAATTTAATTTTTATTTAAACTAATTTACTATTATTAGTTATTACTACACGATTATTAATTTTTTTTTAGAGATAAAAAGCGTTTCTGTAGCTCACACGAATCAAATTGTGGAATTAAGACTAAAAATTAATTGTAAATCTAAACTGGTAGTTTAGATTTACAATTAATTTTTTAATTATTTTTGTTAGTATTTTCAGTCTTGTAACTTTCTTAGATTCTTTTTTTTGTTAGTATTTTTTAGTTTATTTTGAGAATCTCTTGAACTATTTTTGTTGACAAGATTTTATTTTAAAGTTATCATCCTAGATTCTTTTTTTGTTAGTATGTTTTATTTTTATTTTGAGAATCTCTTGAATTATTTATGTTAGCAAGTTTTTATTTTAAGATTATCATCCTAGATTCTTTTTTGTGTTATTATTTCATAGTTTTATTTTAAGAATATCATCTTGAACTATTTTTGGTTAGTATTTCTTAGTTTTATTTTAAAATCTTGAATTGTTTTTTTTAGTAAATTTAAGTATTATTTCAAGTTTAGGACTTGAAATTTTACAATGGAAACCTTTCTTGCCTTAGTTGCAAATTGAGCTTTAGTATTGTTAATGATTTAGATAATACTAAGATTAGTATTAGTTTATTCTATTAGTCAATATAGAAATTGTGTTTCTGAATTTTCAAATAAAAATAAAATGCAAATCCTAAAAATGATTATTTTTTAAAAAGAAAATATTTTATTATCTGAAATTATTATTTAATTATCTAAAATTATTATTTAAAAATTATTATTTAAAAATTATTTAAAAATTATTATTTAAAAATTATTATTTAAAAATTATTATTTAAAAATTATTATTTAATTACTATTTCTAAAATTATTATTTAATTATTATTATTTATTTATTATTATTTAGTTGTTAATATTTAACAATAATATCAAAAATTATTATTTAAAAATTGTTATTCAATTATTATTTTATTATCTAAAATTATTATTTAAAAAGATAATATTTTATTATTTTATTAAAAATATGATATTTTATTTAAAAAGATATTATTTAATAAGGATTATTTTTTAAAAAGATAATATTTTAAGATAAGATAATGATTATTTTTTAAAAAGATAATATTTAAGTCAGATCAGGTTATCCTGCTACTGGTAACATGTAAAACAGTACAATCTGCTTCATGTCCTGCTGCCATGTAGGATACGCCTTTTTAGGCAAAGGCTAGGAGATGCAAACTCCAACTTAAAACACCCCCTGCCTTGGGGCTCTTGGTTGAGTAAAAGCTAGAGATGGTGCCTTGATAAAAATACTCATCTTGGGCAGATGTTAAATGCACCCGGCTACTGTCTTGTAAAAGGCCTCCTAGACTTAAGGGGCATACAGATCACTAACTGTTGACGAGCCTCGCACCCCTACTTCATCTGTTAGGCTCGTGCAGATGTATTTTTAATACATTGTTTCCAGTTTAGGATGTTAAATGCTGGATCTTTTTGACTCAATGCATGGGTTTTGCTTGTGCCTCTGTTTTTATGACTAGGCAACTCATTCTATTATCTCCTAATGAGGGTACAGCTCTAAAACTCAGTTTTATGGTTCTGAGGCCAGCTGGTAGTCAGGTTTCCCGAACTCTGTAGTAGCTCTCAGAGAGGCTGATTCCATCAACAGCTGAAAAATACCAAAGTATTAACAGTGCAATGTTGCGCATGGATGGTGTCCCTGTTTGTACTTTTGGTGTGCATTGCAGGGGCCACATTTGGAGCCCTTTGTTATGGCTTAAGGTTTATTAATAGTAATGAGGCAATTGTTTGGGCTATTAAACAGTGTTCTGAGTACTATCTATGCATTGAGTCAAGCTCTTCAATCTAATTTTAAAATGAATTAAGTACCAAAAACTATAAAACACAAAAAACCATCATCATCACCAAGTTCTCTAAACCTATCATTCATTAATATTCGTGGTCTTCGAAGTAACTTCTCTTCTGTTGAGTCTTATCTCTTGCAAAGTTCACCAGACTAACTTGCTCTTTGTGAGACTAACTTGAGTTCAGCTGTCTCATCTTGTGATCGTAGTGTTGATGGTTATCTTCCTTTAATTCGTAAAGACTCCAATAGTCACATGCTTAACCTGGGCATTTATATTCTTAAGAATTCATTCATTTGTCGTGAAACTAGGTTTGAATCCACAGACTACTCTTTCATGTGCTTTTATTTAGCACCACTTCAATCTATTGCCTTTCTATTTGCTCTATATCGCTCTCCTTCATCTCAAGACTGCACTCTTTTTGATGTTAATTCTGATCATATTAACCAAGCCCTCTCTCTTTATCCATCAGCTAATATAGTTGTCGGTGACTTTAATGCTCACCACTCTGAATGGCTTGGCTCTAGTGTCAGTGATTCTGCAGACATTAAAGCCCACAACTTTTGCCTTTCACAATCCCTAACTCAAATAGTCAACTCTCCAACTTGCTTTCCCGACCACCTGAATCATTTACCTTCTCTAATCAACTTATGTCTTGTTTCTGATCCTAGTCAGTCCTCAGTTTCTCCACATTCACCCTTAGGTGCTTCTGATCACAGTTTGATCTCTCTAAAACTAATATCTCATTCTTCTTCATCCTGAATCCCCGTATTATCGAACCTCTTACAACTACAGTAAAGCTGATTGGGATTCTTTCCGCGATCTTCTTCGTGATGGCCCTTGGGTAGAAATTTTTTGTCTTCCTGTCGACAAATGTACTTCTAACATAACTTCGTGGATTCAGGCTGGCATTGAATCTTTTGTTTCCTATTGACGATTCCAGGTCAAACTTCAGTTTCCTCCATGGTTTTCCTCACACTGTGTTGCTGCGATAGCCAATCGAAACCGTTACTTCCACATTTATCAGCAAAACAATTCTCCAGAAAACAGACGTCTGTTTATTACTGCTAGAAACAACTGTAAAAAGGTTTTGTCTAACGCCAAAACCCGCTATTCTCAGGTCATGAAATCTCGTATTTCATCTCAAAAATTAGGCTCTCGTGATTTCTGGAGAATCTTTAATAATATCAAAAATAAGGGCAAATCTAATTCCACCTCTCTTGTATGGTTCAGACTTTGTCACCTCACCTAAAGACAAAGCCGAACTGTTTGCTAAAAACTTTTCATCAATATCATCTCTTGATTCCACTAATTGCGTTCTACCTGATATTGCCAACAAACAGGTTGATCCATTGCTTGACATTCATATCACTCCAGCATCTGTATTTAAAGTGATTTCCTGCCTAGACTCTTCTACAGCTTGTGGCCCAGACAACATACCTGTTAATGTCTTGCAGAAGTGTTCTCCGGAGCTGTCGTCTATACTCTCAAAACTATTCAACAAGTGCTTATCAGAGTCTTGTTTTCCAGCCTGCTGGAAAGCCGCATCTGTTATCCCTATCTTCGAAAATTCTGGGGAGCGATCTGATTCGTCTAACTACCGTCCCATAAGTCTTCTTCCTATCATAAGCAAGGTTTTTGAATCTTTAATTAACAAACACTTAATTTCTCATCTTGAATCTAATAACTTACTTTCTGACCATCAATATGGATTTCGATCTTCTGGTTCTACAGCTGATTTGCTAACAGTAATAACTGACAGGTTTTATCGTGCATTAGATGAAGGTGGAGAGGTTAAGGCCATCGCTCTTGACATTTCAAAAGCGTTTGATAAAGTTTGGCATGCTGGTCTTCTCCATAAGCTTTCTTCTTATGATGTATCCGGCAACATCTTTAAGATCATTGAATCCTTCCTTTCCAATCGTAGCATAAAAGTTGTCCTCGATGGACAACACTCTTCTTCTTATTCTGTAACTTCAGGGGTTCCTCAAGGTTCTATCCTTGGCCCTATACTCTTTTTAATTTACATTAACGATCTTCCAGATATTCTCACATCTAAGGTGGCATTGTTTGCTGATGATACTACCATTTATTCTTGTCGTGATAAGAAACCAACACCCTCTGATTGCTTGGAGGGGGCATTTGAGCTTGAAAAGAATCTCACTTCTGCTACAGCATGGGGCTCACAGTGGCTGGTGAACTTTAATTCAGATAAAACTCAATTTTTTTCAGCCAATCGTTATCGCAATAATTTAGATCTTCCTATATTTATGAACGGTGATGTACTCGATGAGTCACCTACTCTTCATCTTCTAGGATTAACTCTTACTTCCAATCTTTCTTGGAAACCATATATCAAATCGGTTGCAAAATTAGCATCTGCTAAGGTTGCATCTCTTTATCGAGCTCGCCACTTTCTTACTCTGGATTCTATTCTCTATCTCTATAAATCTCAAATCCGGCCTTGTATGGAATACTGTTGCCATATATGGGGCGGATCTTCTAATGATGCCCTTTCTCTTTTAGACAAGGTGCAAAAACGCATTGTAAACATAGTTGGACCTGCTCTTGAAGCCAATCTTCAACCATTATCACATCGTCGTAATGTTGCTTCTCTTTCTCTTTTCTACAAATACTATAATGGGCACTGCTCTAAAGAGCTAGCGTCTCTTGTGCCATCTACTAAAATTCATTCTCGTGTTACTCGTCATTCAATTAAGTGTCATCCTTTTACTGTGACTGTTCCTAAGTGCTCCAAAAACGCTTATTCGTCTAGTTTTTTTCCTCGAACATCAGTTCTTTGGAATTCGCTTCCTTCATCTTGCTTTCCTGATTCATATAATTTGCAATCTTTTAAATCGTCCGTCAATCGTTATCTTGCTCTACAATCTTCATCTTTTCTCTTACAGTAACTTCCAACTTTAATTAGTGGCTGCTTGCAGCCTTGTTGGAAGCGAAGATGTTTAAAAAAAAAAAAAAAAAAAAAATTATATCAGTGTGGAAAATAAGAAATCAAAGGCGAGCGGTCAAACTGACCGGGTTATACATAAAATTGATGGTCAATTGTTTTTTTTGGGGGGTCAAAATTTTAATTTTTTTTGGGGTTTAAATTTTTAGCATAGTAATTATTCTGCATGACGAAACTTTGTAAATAAAAAAATAACTTAATACTTTAAAATGAACGAACTCGTATTCCTTTTTTATTTGTATTCTATTTTTAAAAAAAATAAAAAATAAACATTTTTATATTATATCAAAATAATTTAAACTGAATACTTAATCAAGTATCGTTTTATGTAATACTACTATAACAATTGCCTAAGTTATAAAAAACAACTTTCCTTTTTTCAGGAGTCTTAACTAATTGAAATCTAAAAAATTTATTATCATCCCAGAGGGGCTTGGTGTGCGGCTCTTAGTCAATAATTTGTAAGTTTTGTTGACTAAGGATAAATTAAACTAAAAATAAAAAATAAAGGCATTTTTTCATTGCGATCGGCAGCAAAAGGTTATTAGAAAAATAAATAAAATGATATAAAGAAAATATAAATAAAATGTAGGAATAAAAAAATGTTCTCAGTTAATATTATATTATTATTAAAACAATAATAAAATAAGAACTTCAATAATTTATGAAAAAAGCAGTTATGGATTTCACCACCAGTAAAATGAAATTAGTCTTGATAAGTGAGGCAAAAAAAATTATGTTTACGTCATTTATAATACTCACTAACAAAGCAATTTAAAGTAGCATACAATCGATAAAATTATTTTAGAAGCTTTTTTCAAAGATTTACATTTTATGAATTTTTGGTATACGCATTTTCAAAAACATCCTGATAATTTGTCAAACGTTATAACTCTTATTTTTTTCAACCGGTCAACCTTGACCTGAAAGAATCCGTTTTGAGAGGTCAAATTTGCAATTTCAGTCATTTCGGGCGGTCAGTGACCATTGACCGCCCATTATTTTCCACGCTGCATATTAAAGTTATAAATAAATATCTTAATACTCGCCTTTGAAAATATATAGCTTATCCCCAAGAGGTGTGTTTGGGGGTAAGGGGGGGCTTACTACCTTGATTCTCCCCCTAAATGTGCTCTTGATTGAAACCTAACTCAAATAGCAAAAGTAAGAAAGTAAATTAAATTTTATTTTTCTTATTTAAAACTGGCATTAAGATGCATGTATGTATGTAAGGATATGAAATGATCATTGTAAATTTATTTACATTTAATATAAACTTAAAATTGCTAAATTTTGGAAAAACGCCCACAGAAGGATTTTCAAAAAACATATTGATTTGGTATAGATACTAGTGTAATAAACTATTTTTATTTATTTGAAATTTATTTTTTGAAAAAAAAGTATAAACAATTGTAAAATGTAAAAAAATATTCAATTTTCTTCCATTTCCATTTATGGTCAATTTCTTTTACCCAAAAAAACCCATACCACAATGCATTCCTACTTTTTTACGATAGAGTTTAGATTTTATAAAAGGAGTTTTTATTGGATTGAAGAAAAAAAAAGGAATTAAACCTAAAGAAATTAGAAATAATGAACCTTTTCTATTCGTCTATTATCAAAAATTTAGTGAGTTCGGTAATGCAACCTGAGTAGTTTTAGTATTGCAACACCTACTGTTTAAAAACCAAATTCCCTGCAAAAAATTTATGTCAAAAGCAAAGTAAATGATTTTTGGACATTCAATATGGCATATATTACATCCATCAATAAAAATAACTTTAAAAAAGTTTTTAAAAATTTTATGTAACGTTTTTTTCAAAATCAAAGTAGGATATTGCACATTAATATATTATAGAATGTTTACTTGAACTCAGAAACTTAAAATTGCCATGATGATATGAAAAACCTCAAAGTTTAGGTAAGTGGATTTTTTCCATTTATAGCTTGATTCAAAGGGAATGAATAAAAAAAACATATTTGAATCATTTTTTGATGATCCCCATGCATAAACCCTCTTTTTTAGATTTTTAGGTAATGCAATGCCTTTTTCTTATTGGGTCTTACCTGTAAAGTTTTTTTCTCAAAAATTTTTCTTCTAACTAATGTATCTTAAA
>NC_088932.1:1387500-1512500 GCF_038396675.1 Hydra vulgaris | reverse complement strand
TTTCTAATTTGGCTCTTAAAGAAATTAGTGAGATATTCTCGAAAAATAGTATCTTTGAATATTACCTAAACAAAATTGAAGAAACCTGCTCTCATACAAAAGTTCTCATTAAAGGATTTTGCAACTTCAAATAGTGTTAAAGTACTTTTTTCACAACTTTAAAACTCCAAAGATTTCACTTTGGAATTTTAAAAATGCTTTTCCATTAGGGTAAGACGGGGCAAATTGAGACAGCCGGAATAAATGAGACAGATCGCATTTTTAATGATCCAAACCTCGCAATTTATTGTTTTAATAATTTTAGAAGTTTAATTGTTTTCTTATATTATTTAGTGTTATTTAAAATATTTTGAGTCACTTTGAAGTAAAAAAGATAAAGAGAACGACAACCATTTCACCTCTTGGCTATATGACAATTACGAATTTCGATCCGTTGTTTTTTAATTTCTTAATTTTTTAATTTTTTTATCTCACGGAATGGAAAGAATTTTTATATTCAAAGTTAGTGTTTTATTATCATCCTTAGGCATTGCTCTGCCATTTCCGTACATTGATATTGTATTTCTTTGACAAAATTGTCAGGATATTACACAACTTTCATGCCAACATGTTGCGGGGCAAAGCAAGACGTTTTGGTTTTTTTTTTGCCAATATCAACCATGTTTATTTGAAACTATAAGAGAAAAACTATTCGAGGTAATTTTTCTGAGCATAGCATATTATTAGCAATCGACACCGTAAAATTAAAAAAAAAGAGAAAAGCAGCTTTGACATTTAGCGTAAATAAAGATGCTTTACACAGAAGGATTTAAAGAAAATTAAAGGGTTTAGACTATTAATATATTAAAAAAATCACTTAATTCATTTAAAAAAATATTGCCAGATGATACTGAAAGTCAGTTAGTTAACTATTTAAGAAAAAATAGATTCAGTTTATTATGGATTGTCCATAAGTGACATGCAACAAATTTTCTTCCAGTATGTTAAAAAGTACAAAATTGTTCATCCATTTAATTAATGTAATGGTGTTGCAAGAATAGATTTTGTAAGTGGATTTTTAAAGAGACATCTAAACCTTTCAATCAGAAAGCCTCAAGTGTTGTCTTTAAATCGTGTTTATGGTTTAAACAGCAATTCTGTGAACATTTATTTCAATAATATAGAAGTTGTTATGAAAAAGGACAAGTCTGAACCTCATCAAATTTTGAACTATGATGAATCAGGTTTTACAACTGTACATAAATCTGTTTAAGTTATAACAGTAAACGAAAACATTGTGTTTCTTTTGTGACTAGTGGTGAACGAGGTGTAACGACAACTGTTGTTTGTGCTATGAATATGATTGGACAATTAATTCCACCAATGATGATTTTTAAGAGAAAGATAATGAAATTAAAGCTCATAGATCATGATACAACTAGAACAATTAGAGAATGCTCCAAAATTGGGTGGATTGCAACCAATCTATTTATAGCGTATATAAAACATTTTACGAAGCACTCTAAAACTTCTATCGAAAATAAACTTCCTTTAATTGTAGATGAGCATAAAACACATACAAAAGCATTAATTTGTTAGATTTTGCTAAGGAAAATGGAATAGTTATTATAACCTTACCACCTCATACTTCTTATAAGTTGCAGCCATTTGATAAACTCCCTTAAACTTTTTATAATATAGAATGTGGATTATGGTTGCGTAAGCATCCTGGATCAAAAATAACAAATGGTTAATTTAAAGGTATATTTTCCGAAGCCTGTCATAAAGCTGCCTCTGTAGAAGTTACCTGTTCTGGCTTTTGTACATCTGGAATTTATCCTTTATGTCGGGATATAATTCCAGACATTGAGTTTAATTATGACAAAAGCAGTGGTGGATTAAGACTTTTCGGGGCCCGGGGCTATTTAAAAGTTGGAGGCTAACAACGACAAAAATGAGTAAAACAAAGACTTTCTTGAAAACGCTATCACTGATATTTATTTATATACAAATTTTATATTTATATTATTGAATTAAGATGAGTGATTTTTTTCTGCTTTTCTTCCCCGCAAACTCTGCAGTCACATCGCTGAAATCCAAAGTTTCTAATAATTTTGACTCAATAGTTAATCTTGCTATATTACTTAAACGGCTATAGATCAATATTGATCGGTGCATGTTTTTAACTCTTTTAAGAGTAGAGAATGATCTCTCAGCCTCGCAATTTGTTATGGGAATAGTTAGAAACAAGCGATATGCTATATAAACATTTGGAAATACACCAATAATATCGGTTTCAACAATCCAATTTAAAACATGGAGAGGAATCAATGTGTTTTCAGTCTCAGATTTATCTTTTTTATGCGAAAAAAAACCCGGAGGCTGCAACTTTAATAATGTTACAAATTGTTCTATTTCAAATATGAAACTATTTTCTAAATCTTTTGAGTACACTTCTACAATTTTTTTCGCGCTAACTTGCAATTCCATGGTACTAATAGTTAACACTTTCGATAGAAATCCACAAATGACTTATCAAAAAGTGTATTCACTCGAAACTTGTCGGATACGCTTAAAGAATCAACTTGGTTTTCTCAGCTGCTTAATTTTTTAATTACCTTTCTTTTGTTCTTATCCGAATAGTCTTTTTCAATAAACGAGCTAGGTTTTTTAGATTCATTCTCAAATCTCGTAAAGCCGTTTCGTAAGTTTTTTACAAAGTCAATTAGTGAAAGTAACATACTGCTTGCTGTATGCAAATCTAATTCAACTTTTTGAAGAAATTTGCTAACTGCATTAAACCTTTTAAGTATGTGATGCCAAAATACAGCCATGAATGCAAACTCTAACTTTGTGATCTTATTTAATAAACACAAAGCTTCATAACGAGTATCAGATTTTTCGTCTGTATCCTCAGCTATATGACATAGCGCTGCATGAATCCCATCAAAATTTTCTACTAAACTTTTTGAAGCATCTGACCTACATGACCATCGTGTATCTGATAGGCGCTTCAGTGTACCATGATTTCCTTTCAGTAAATCCCATCTATGTGTTGAAGCTACAAAAAATGAATACAAACTCTGAAGAACGCCAAAATAGTTGATAGAATTGATGCACTCACTGACACTGCACTGCCCTACTAAATTTAAAGAGTGTCCAGCGCAGGGAATATAAAAAGCTAATTGACTCCGTTCTTTTAAACGTGCTTGTAATCCAGAATATTTACCAGACATATTGCTTGCATTATCGTATGCATGTCCCCGACAATTGGTTATATCAATATCATATCTTTCCAGTCGATCTAAAATGTCAGTAATCAAAGATTTACCTTCGTGGTTTTTAATTTGTAGAAAACAAAAAAATCATTCATACACGTGGCCATTTAGATAATAACGAAATATCACAGAAAGTTGATCCACGTGAGAAATATCAGGAGTCGAATCTACGATAATTCCCCAGTGTTTTGCTTTTTTTATTTCGGTAATAATGTACGTTAAAACCTTTTGAGACATAATATCAATAAGCTCTTCACAAATAGTTATAGACAAATAATTTGCATTACCTTTGCCTTTATTTGCAAAAGTGTCAATGTGTTGCTTTAAAACTGGATTAAATTGAGTCAACAGTTCTAACATGTCTAAGTAATTTCCATTATTTGACGATCCTATAACTTCATTATGGCCTCGAAATGCTAAACCTCTTCCGGCTAAAAAACGAATAACCGCTACTATTCTATTTAAGATTGCAGACCAATAATTAAATTCCCTTTTAATCTAGCTTACTATATATTCATCGACATGAGTATTTAGTTTTATGAATTCTATCCACTTAATCATACATTGAATATGTTCCTTGCTGTTTTCGTGGCCGAAAATAGTTTGTTTAGCTATTTTCCAATTGTAAAAGCCACTTTTGACAAATATGTTGTCGTAATCGGTTGAAAACAACTTTCAAACATAACAAAATACACATCCAGTGGATTCAGAAAACATTAACCATTTTCGGTCACACTTTTTACCATTATTTATCGCTTTTTGAAAATATTTAACCGAATAATATCTGTACTGGTTTTTGAACATCCACTTCGAAGATTCGAAATTAGAGTCTTTATTTTGAAAAAAAGCATACCCATTGTTTAAATACTCCATACGTTCATTTTCCTTTAATTGTAATGGCCATAAAGCAGGGTCTTCGCGTAGAATGGTATCTAGGGAAAAAAATCATGATAAATAAGCCTAATAAAAAAATAAGTGACAATTTATAGAATAAAAATATTAACTGCCTGAAAAGTAAATTGTTTGTTTAGCAGATGTTAGAGGTGTCATTAAAGATAGTAAAAATTGGAGTACCTGAGTCAAGCTCATTATTATGCATTGTAGATTCAACACTTTCAACTTCTTGAATTTCATTTGAAGGACCTTGGCAGGCTACCTCATTTTCCGTGTTATTGTTTTCATCTTTTCTTTCATTGTTTTGGAAATTGCATATTAGTTTGGTTTGATGAAAAAAATTTGTCATTTTCGGAAGTTTAGCTATCATTTCCTCTCTCTCTTTCTTCAATCTTCTTTTAGAAGCTCCACTTTCATATTTACATAGCATTTTAATTATAACTGTATAACCTGAAAAGTGTTAAACTGTTCTTTTTTTCTCTTTCACGAATTTAGCGCTTCAACTATTAAATGCATTCACACAAGAACTCTTTTGTGCGGAAGTACAAAAGAATTGTAGAACTGCAATCGTTAATGCATTTTCAATAACAATATAATTATTCAAGTCATTAATAATTTTCTGAAGGGAATTGTTTTTGTAGCAATTTGTACAAATGTTACATTCAATTATTGCTATAAGGCGCTGCTACCAATCTAGTAATTTTTTTTTTTGTAGAAGTAGTTGCGCTCCTTCGTTGTCAAAGACCGGAAAAAATATATAATGCAGCGTTTTTGTTGACAGTTATTTTATTTTTGTGCTTTTGTTTTCAGACAATTTAGTAAATTTAACTTTGGCCCTTTTAAGTTAATAAAAGATTTAATTTTCAGAGTTAATAAAAAATTATTTACTTTGAATCGGCGCACCTAAAATTGTGGGGCCCGGGGCTATAGACCCCCTAGCCCTCCCTTTGATCCGCCACTGGACAAAAGCTGTAATGCCAACTTACATAAATCTAATAAAATTGATTCACAATTTATTCAAGCACCTTATTACTATTGTCGTCAGGATGTTCAAAAAGTATTAATTTTAATGTAGTAACACCCTGCTTTTCTAATAATTTAGCTATTTCAAAGATCACTTTATTATCAAGAAAGGGAGAAGAATCTCAAATAATAACAACATCACATTACAGAAGATCATTATTTGAATTCTCTGAAAAATCAAAAAAGTTAAAAGAACAAAAAATATATAATAAATTTGGATTAGGAAAGGATAAAGAAAGATTTAAAAGTTTAAGTGTTGAAGACTGGGAATGTTCTTTTTGTAATGGATTGTGGAGTAAGGCTCGAAAAGGATTGAAGTGGAGCCAATATTTAAAATGTACAATTTGGGCTCATTCGAACTGTTTTTAATTTCAAAATACTGGTGAAGCATTATGTGATTTATGTGACTAGTGATAGTGTGTGTTTGACTATAAGATTGACTAGTGACAGTTTGATTATATATTATTATTAGCTGTATTATATTCAAACTTGTTTATCTTGCTAAACCTCATTAAAATCTGTTTTGTTTATCATTATTTATTTGAATTACTTAATAAAAAAGTCATTCTCATTTTGCCCTACATAGCGTGGCAAAATAAGATAGAATAGGTGTTGTCAATAAGTGATCTCTGGTGACCAAACCACTGAAATTTTGCAACTCATAGTTTGTAAGGTTATAATAAGATGGTAGATGATTTGAAAAATATGAAGTTCTTTTTTCAAAAATTGTAAGACTTTTTTCAAAAGTTTTTAGCCTGTATTAAATAAATTAGTGCTTAAGTGTCTCATTTTGCCCTTCGTTACCCTATATCCAGCGGTCGGCGACTATGGAATTTAATTTAATTTTTTTTTTTTTTTATCTCTCGTGAAAAATTATTATAAACTTGCGATAGAACGGGAGTTAATGTTTAGACTATAGCCTTCTGCTTGCTCATTTCATTACCTTAAATTTTGTCTTATTATTAATAAATGTATACAAATAAATATATTTATATTTATAAATGTATTAAAGTTATATACGTAAAATGTTTATGTAGTGACGAAAATAATTTAAAAAAAAAATGGTAAAAGTTGCTCAATTTACTTTGACTAACTTAGATTAAGCAGTTTCATTTTTTGAAAAATGAAATGTTGATGGCTATTATCCTTTTATTTGCAAGGACTCAAAAATTCACATGCTTTGCGTAGACAAATAGGTAAACTGACACTTACGTAGTAATTCACTGCTTAGTCGTGATATCAAGTTGGCATTCTCTAAATATCTTTTTTATTTGCTTTTGCTTAGTTTCTCTTCACCTTTCTTTTTTTTCTTTACTGCATTCTTTCCAAGAATGCACTCTTTTTAATGTTGTTTTTGATAAAATTGGTCGAGCTCTTTCTCTTTATCCATCAACCAATATTACTGTTATAGGGGAAATTAATGCTAATTACACTGAAATATTTCTTTCCAACCACAAAAATATTTGTTTCTTTGATTTACAAAATTCTTCTTAATTTTCATCAACTTTTGGTGTATCAAAAAATCCTTTTCTTTGCCCTATGTTGTTCTTTATCTATATTAATCAGAATTCTGATAATCTTACCTCAAAAGTGGCTCTATTTTCTGCTGAAAATTAAAGTTATAAACAACCATAAACACATATAAACACTTGTCTTAAATAAAAGTCATTACCTTTTGGTCGCTTAGAACATGCAGTTAATTTTAAATGTAACCTTTCTTCTTTGATATCTGGGGCATTTAGTGACTGGTGAATTTAAACCCAAAGAAACTCATTTGTTTGAAGAATAAATGTTCATTATAGACCTTTGACACCATCTGCTAAGGTTATGTCTATTGTTTTTGTTTTTTTTGTATTCCTGGTTCTCTTTTTTATCTTTATAAATCTTTTATTCATCCTTGAATGAAATACTATTGTCATATCTAGACTGCTTTATGAAATGGGGCTCTCTCTTTAGTAGACAAGGTTTAAAAGCGTATTGGAATTATTGTTGGACCTACTCTTGCTACAAGCTTGAGCCACTGTTTCATTGTCGTAAAGTTGCATCTCTTTCTCTTTTTTAAAAAACTTCCATAGTAAATCCTTAAGCAAACTATCAATTATGACTTGTTTTTTATTAACTCCCAACCTGATTTTATTAACTCGAGACCTAACTTTTATTAACTCTCGACATGATTATTATTACCGCTTTAAAAACACTCAGTACTAAAAAACCTTTTATTTCTTATTCAATAAATAATCATTTCTTAAATACAGAAAATTAGTTGAATGATATGCAATTAGTTAATTATATATGGATGGTTAAGCGCCAAACCAGCCTATACAACACTGTGTCATAAATCGACCCTCAGGTTGTACTTTATCCAACTTAAAAAAATATGCCATCAAATAGATATTTATTGGAAAATTAAAAATTAAACATTTTAAAAATCCAATGGTGCATTTTGAGACAGGGGGGTCCAAAACTCTATTGAAAATATTAATAATAGGAGGGCCGAGGGGTCTTGGCCCCCAACTTGTCAAATTTTCATTACAAAATATAAATCTAGCATAAGATATGCAAATATATTTAAATTTTTTGTTTACAACCCCCTTCCTCCACCTTCACCAAAAAAAAAATATGCGTTGCAATCCTTGCAAAGTACCAAAATGGGATGTTGTTGGACTCTTATTTATACCAAATGATGACTTAATACCTTAAAGCCTAAAATATAAAGAAGGGGGTCTTACTTTTTATCAAATTTACCAGTAGGGAGTATAAATATGAACTAGTTATGGGTTTTACCAAATGTTGCATCAAACCTTGTTTAAATAATTTTTGGCGTGAAATGCTTCAAAAATTTAAAAATTGGTTTAATAAATTTTCTAAATCTTAAAAAATTGTATTATAATACTCATGACATTGTTATAATCTTAACAAATAAAAAATGAATATAAACAGTTATTGCTGTGTTTGCTGGGAAAAAAAACAAAAAAGAGTATTATTGCAGTCCAAGATACTAATGAAAAACTGGTGCAGACGTATGTAAACTCTGAATACATGAAAAAAATTGCCTATCCTTCTTCTTTATGTGTAAATTGCAAAACTAATTTGTATATGCTTGCAAAAAGAAAGAAACCACCAACTAGATGGACACAGAAGATTTAGGTTTAAGTTAATTGCATCTGTTAAAATACAACTTTAAAATATCTGCTAAATTATAAAGATTATCAGTTCTGTCATAAAAAGATCAAATATCAGTTCTGAATAATTATTATTTAGATTGATTGGATTTCAAAAAAGCGCAAGTCGGACATTATTACAATTGAGATTGATGAGAGTTCTTCTACCTCTCTAGAAAATACATTAAAGATCTATTCTAAATGTCTGTCAATAATAGGTAATATAAACAGAAGATTTTAAAATATTAAATGCTATTGGTATAGTCAAATTATCATCAACAATACTTATTTATGTCGTGGCTTAGAGCACAAATGCTGCAAATCAACTGCTGTAAAAAACCTTACATCAATGGCATTGGAATAAGGTATGCACTGTGCAGAGCAGGTGGCTTCATCAATAATCAAAGAAAAAATGAACAAAGAGCAAGTAAATTCAGGTGATCTATTTTATTTAGCCACCTGCGGAAAACCGCAGATAATAAGAGTTGGTTGTCCTGAGAACAAAGGAGACTGAGAACAAAGAAGAATTTAAATCCAGTAAATCTCTTTTTAAACATTCAAGCAATTTCAAATAAATCTTGATCTTTCAAACAGAGGAACTAGAAAATTGATTTCTACTCTTAACAAGGCCACAGGAAAGAGAGTTGTCCAGTCAGAAGTGACGAAGTTACTGTCAGATCTTGAATTAACTGTAAAAAATTATTGCAGTAATAATATAAAAAACAGTAATAATATAAATCACAGCGTTAACTGTAAAAATTATTACAGTAATAATATAAAAAACAGAAGTAAACGTCGGGGATCAGACGAATATATAGGGTCTGGTGTGCAACGTATACAGTTTATTGCTATTGCTGAAGATGTTCCTGAAACATATCAGAATATGAAACAAATTTTAGATATTATCCAGCTAGACAGTCTGGGTTTTTATATTGCATGGGATTTAAAGTTGGCTAACATGATTATGGGTTTATCTGGCCATAGTGGCATCTATGCATGTTTACATTGTGAAAGTGAGAAGCCTATAAATGTAGGAACTCTAAAAACGTTTGGAAGCCTTAATAATCATCTTTCAGAGTTTCAAGCAGCAGGAGAAAAAGAAATGTTAAAGTGATAAACAAAATTCCTCCATCATCGTTGCATATATTTATGGGTTTTATTAATGTTCTCTGCGACCTAGTTTTTACTCACTGGCCAAAAATTATTCAGTGGCTGTCTGGAAAATACATTTTCAGACATGGCTATCAGGGAGGAGGTTCGATAGAGTAAACTGTAATAAGATATTGAAGAAACTTCAAGATCTAGAGGTGGCATTCCTAAATGATCGTCGACAGCTAATACCTATTATTACATGTTTCAAAGATTTAAAGTGTGTCGTGGATAACTGTTTCTGTGATTTCCTTAGTACAAATGTTAAGCATTCTATTGCTAGATTGAAAGACTCATATAATTACCTAATAGAGTTTTCAAAAGACTATAATTACAACTTACTCATAACATGGAAGTTCCACATCATGTTAGCCCATATTGTTCCTTTTTGTAAAGAAAATTAATGTGGTCTAGCTATATTTGCAGAACAAACTGGAGAAGCTATTTACTCTAAGTTTAAACCAACTTGGGCAAGATACAAAAGAAATGTAACAAAGACCATGGAGAGAACTTGCATAAGGCAGTTTCAGACTTCTCATCAAGACGAAGATAGTATCTTGAAGACAATATCAATTAACTTTATAAATATTATGTAGTAACTTAATTAAATAAAAATCTGTAAAAGGATTAAGCTTTATAGAATTTTCTATAAAATTTCGCTAAAATCAATGTTTGAAAAAAATATTAAAAGATAAAATATTAAATAAAGATAAAAGAAAAGATAAATTTAGCATAAAGATATTAAAAAAATAAAGTATGTTTTGGTGTATAAAGTCATCGTTTATTATCATTATTATTTGAAAGAGTCTTACAATGTTCCATAAAATACGAGCTTTGGTACATTGCAAGGATGCTTTTTTATGGGGAAGATGGAAAGGAGGGGATGTAAACATGCTAGATTTATATTTAATATAAAAAATTTGGCAAGTGGAGGGTCATAGCCCCTCGGCCCTCGTATTATCAATATTTTCAATTGGGTTTTGAACCCCCTCTGTCTAAAAATGCATCCCTGGATTTTTTAAATGCTTAATTTTTAATTTCCTAATAAGTATCTATATGATGGCATATTTTTTTTTAAGATAGATAAAAAACAACCTGAGGGTCGATTTATGACATAATGACAACGAATATGAGATAATTTGACGCAAAGTTTAACAAAAGTCTTTAACAAAAGCCACTAAACCAAAAAACGTTAACAAAAAACTTTAACCAAAAAACTTTAACAAAAAACTTTAACAAAAGCCACTAAACCAAAAAAATAAAAAGTAATTGTAGTTCAGTGCACTTAAAAATTTTAATTATAGTATATTAGTGTTTGCAAAGAAACACTACATAAATCATTTTTTTAAATAAACTAATTATTTCCAACTCTGTTGTATAGGCTGGTTTGGTGCTTATCCATCCATATATGATTAGTTAAAGATTAAATATTTTTTTTTTTTTTTTTAACGGATTTTTAATATCTAATATTACATGAATAGATTTTATATTTTTTTAGTATAGATAGATTTAGTATAGATTTGATATTTTTAAATAGATTTTATATTGAATATTACTTGAATAGCTTGAGGCTATAACCTTTATAAATAAAGTATTATATAAAAAAGAATTATTTAAAAAGGATAATGTTAGTCAACCATAAACAGATGTTTTAAACTAATTTTAATTTAGTTTCATTGATTGAAATATTTTTGCCCTACATTCTTGACTACTCTAAAGACAATCATTGACGGAAACCAATCAAAATAGAGTTTAAAGGTTCAAAAATGATTAAATTTGAAACATTTTGCTAAAAAGGTTCAAATTCAATCGACAAACATTAAAGAAAGCGAGAGGAATAAAGAAAAAGATTGTGAATTTTGTAAATTTGTAAATTAATAAAGCATTAAAGAGTTCAACAGGAAAGCCTACAGTTATATAGCAAATAAAAACTTTTGAAAATATTTTTTTGTGTGCATAAAACTGGCTAATTTTTAAAACCAAAATCAGTTTATATTTCCGAGCTGCCCGAGCCCTACAATATTATCTTTTTATCAGAATATTGGCTTTTAAGTATTTAAGTTTTTGCTGAGCAACATTAAACATTTTTTTTCATGCGGTAGAAAAAATAGCACATGCAAAACCATGGGCGCTCGCAGGATTTTTTGATGTTTTATAATGGGCACCACACGTGAGGGCACCAATGTATAAAAATTTTCAATTTTACTTTCTTAAACCAAATTTAAGTTTATCCACAGATTTTAAATTTCATTCAAAATTATTGTAAACTATAAAAGTTATGACCATGCAAACTTTCTGACCCTGTTCCACCCCCCCCCCTTAAATGAGGGGGTAATAAATTTTTCAATATTTTTGAATGAATTTAAAATCTGTCGATAAATTTAAATTTAGTTTAAGATAGTATAGTTGAAAATTTTACTAAATCAGTGCCATCACTTTTGGGCAGGGAGCAAACGTTTTGGGATTTTTTTGTTCCCAGGCCAACTGAAGTATGTTCATATCATAGATATGAACATACTTCAGTTTTGAATTTGCACAATGCGTGAAAGTGTCCTATTTAAAACATCAAATATATATGTAAAAAAAGTTCTTCAAAAGTAGATCAACCTGGTACTTAAAAAAAGCAAAGTTATGTAGAAGTTTTAAAAATTAAATTTGTTTTTTAAAAAACATATCAAGGAAAAAAATTTTTTCAAAAATTTTTCACTTTTTTTATTTTTGGTTTAAAATCGAAAGTTTTTATATAATAATTTAAAATATAAATTTTTATTATTGTCTTCGAAAATTTTATACAATTTTGCTTCATTTCGAGTACCAGGTTCAAAGCCGGTCATTGTAGGTGTCACGTGGGGGAGGAAGCCGGGGAAGGAGATGCCATTAAAATTTTCGCTGCCTTAAAAAAAAAGGGCATCATTTTTTTGAAATTTGCTGACTGACAGATCTAGAAGGTCTACAACTCGTGAGGTTAGAATTATCTTGTTTTATCACCACATTTTTGAGTATTGAGGATAAAACAATTTGATTATAACTTAGGTTTTAATATAGTAGAAAAGCATTTTTTTGAGGTACATGACACAATCAATAATTTAACTTTTTCAAAAAGTGGAGGTAGAACAAATCAATTCTAAGCTGATGATTTGCCTACCCCAGTGATAAATAAAACCTCTTCCCACATGGGTTCCACGTGGATTCTGAGTGGGATTGATGGGATTTACGTAGGACGGATTTTCCCATGTGGTATCCGTATGGAAATTTGTCACTTTAAACCCATGTGGGTAATACTACATGGGTTAAATGTGGGAACCATATGGTATTTACTCACATGGGAAATACCACGTGGGTTTCTTGTTGGATTTACATGGGAAAGTATTTGAAGGCTGGAAACTAAAAAGACCTTAAATTTTAAAATCGACATTGAATTGCGGCACATTTATATATTGTAAATTGCGGTACATTTATATAGTGTAAATATATTATATATTATTTTAGAGAATGGCAAGCAAGTATGTCAGTACCACGAATAATGTTTATTAACCATGAGCGAGATCTCGTCTCGTTCTCGTTTCTCGTGAGAAATGGGACTTCTCGTGAGAAACGAGAAATAGAAAATTCTCGCGAGAAGTAGAACGAGACTTAAATATTATATTATTTTCCAAATTAAAAATTATTATAATTTACAAAATGCTTAATAATTTGTTTTTTTAATTAATTAATATTTTGACTCCGTGATTTTAGTAAATCTAATTAAAAATTTAATTTGTTTTCGACAAAAACAAATTAAATTTTTAATTAGATTTTTAATTAGACTTTTTAATTAGATTTTTAAAAAAAATCTAATTAAAAAATTTTAATTAGATTTTAAATATGTTTAATTTGATTTTAAATACAAAAACTTTTTGTATAAAATGGTGCACTTTCGACTTAATTTCATTAGTTTACCAGTGGAATTCAACTTGACACATATTGTTCATATTGAAAAGAAATATTCTTGCCTCACTTCAACGATCAAAAATGTCACCAAGAAAAAACAAAATCTGGAGATATTTTAAAAAAACAAGTGACGGTGTTGAATGCAAGGCGTGCAAAAAGTCTTTGAAAACAAAAGATGGAAACACAAGCAGACTTCATCGTCACCTCGAAAAAAAACACAGCCAAGATTACGTTGAGTATTCTGAAAAAACTGACGACTCTCTTCTTCCTCCTCCTAAGAAGAAACAACGAACCATGGTCGAAATGCTTGAAACAAAGTCCAAATATGACAAAGACAATTCCATTCAAAAACAGTTTGACTCTGCAATGCTGGATTACTTTTGCACTGATCTGGCATCCTTTTCAGCACTCGAAGGAAGAGGTTTCAAGAAATTTTTTGACATTGCAAACCCTAAAATGAGCCTTCATCACAGAACAACATATTCAAGAAAGCTTTCAATTCGGTCAAAAGATGTTCAAGCTGGAATGAAGAGCATAATAACGGATATTACGCCAAATCTAAAAAGTGCTGGATTTACTTCTGACCTTTCGACTTCTAGAGCTCAGGACAGCTACATCTCTTGGACTTTTCATGCTATTGACGAAAATTGACGAAAACATCACTGGACACCCCATGTCCAACAGTTCCCAGGCAGACACACAGGTATCTTAATTGAAGGAAAGCTGGATTCTTTCTTAGAAGAACTAAATTTGCCTACTGATTTGCCAATGTACTGCGTGAACGACCAGGCAAGAAACATAAAACTTGCAGTCAAATTGTCAAAGCGCCTTGACCAATACTTGTGCAACAATCATATTTTGCAATGTGCAGTTCGAGACTCATTTGGAATGACTGCTGGAATGGATGATGCGTTGCAAACATGCAAAGATTTGGCTTCTTTAACTCACCAGTCAACAGTTGCAGCTGAGTTGCTTGAATCAGAATCAGACGCTTAAGGAATCATTTTTAGACAGTTACGCCAATCTGTTGACACAAGATGGAATAATGAACTGGATTGCATGGCTTCTGTCCTACATCTAAAGAGTGCGATTATCAGCTTATGTGCAAATGAATATATTTTTTCTTCAAAGACCATCAGTGCATCATAGTGGAAATCAATCGAGGGAGCAGTAGAAATTTTGGCATCACTTAAAGAAGCTACAGAAACGTGGTCGGCTGAGTCTATTCCAACAATTAACACTCTCGCCGATTCTCTTTATTTAATCCATGACAAAATTTATCAATTTATTGAGACGGATGGAAAAAATGGCTACGGTGTCTTGTATGCAAAAAACTTGAAAAGCTGCTTTGAGAAAATATTTCCTCTTTGTCACACTGGCAACTTATTGAGTGCTGCAGCAAACTACTTAAATCCTGCTTTAAAAGGACTTCACTTGAAGCTCTTCAAAAAATTTCAAACAACAAAAGAATGGTTAGCCTCACAGATTAAGGATAATGTTGAGTGCCAACCTGTTGCCAGAGTCCTTTCAGCAGATTTGTACCCGAATTTAAAACTGAAGCGCAAATTAAACGTCAGACTTGAAACACAAGAGCCAACATCTGAACTGAATCCTATTTTGAGCGAAATGTGCCAGTATGAACATCTCTCTGATGCCAAAAAAGACTTTCCAATTCTTGATTGGTGGAAATTGCATCCAAATACATTGCCAGAACTCTCTTCATTAGCTTGACAAATTTTAGCTATTCCAACAAGTTCAACTAAATCAGAGAGAGTTTTTAGCTCAGGTGGAAATGTCGTCCGATCATCCAGACACAACTTACACCCAGAAAAAGTAGAACAAATCATCTTAATCAGAGAAAACATTGTCTTGTTGGAAAAGTTTGGCAAAAAAATTCTGAAATAATATTTGAAAAAGTTGTTTACATTTGACAAATGTCATTTGTGTCTATTTGTCAAAACCATGTTCACATTTTTTTTTTTTACTTGGATTTTAATAAATTTGTTTTCAAAAATTGTTAAATTTCTCGTCTCGTCTCGTTCTCGGTCTCACGAGAAGTACTAACTTCTCGTCTCGGTCTCGTCTCGGTTTGAAAAAACCTAGTCTCGCTCATGGTTAATGTTTATCTTTCTTTATAGAAATAAGATTAAGATTTGTGCAAATAGACATATTAGTATAGTATAATAGATATTTAAATATAGTTCTTGAGTATGTTATCTGCAAACAATTAACTGATGCAAGTTCAAATGTTGTCAAAAACCAAGCATGCATGCATGGGACACTACAGTGTCCCACAAAGAAATGTAGGTTTGAAAGTCAAAGAATTCCCAATTTTCTTTATTAAAAAATTAATGAATAAGGGGGGGGGGGGGGAGAGATGGGTTTCTGTGACTTTTTTTAGGCTCCAAAACTTTTAACTTTAGATATAATAAGGCCCTTAAGACTTAAGGGACTTACGAACTACATTGAAGAACAAAAACAGGATATTTACAGAAACTTTTCAATTTTTAATCTGGAGTACCACAGTGTTATTGGAAATAAAGCCTCTGGGTCCAGTTTTTAAAGTAATGTTTAAATAAAATAATATGCTTTAAAATGCATATAGTTATACATAACTCCTAATAGTTAACTATATGTATAACTAGTTATACATATAATTTGTTATAAAAACTTATTTTATATATATGCTTGAACAAATTAATACCATTTAATTCAAATTCAAGATTTAGTTAAAGTTAAAGTTCTTATTTGTTCCTTGTTTTTCTTTATATTTATTTGTTCAAATTTATTAATTAGTACTATTTCTTACTACAGTAAGAATGTTTATGATTGTTGAATTTAAAAAAAAAAGTAAAACATTTTATTTAAAAAAAAAGGTAAAACAATTTATGCTATCTATGAGCAGGTTTTAGAGGTATTTACACCAACAATGTGGTCTAAAAACTTCTTGCTTTTGTTGCCTAAAACTGTAGAGGATCAAAGTTACAGAAACCCTTCTCCCCCACCCCCACCCCCTATTTTTTTCTTTTTTAATAAAGATAATTAGAAATTCTTTGACTTTCAAACCTGCATTTCTTGCATGCATGCATGGGACACAGCAGTGTCACATGCATGCATGCTTGTTTTTTGACAACATTTGAACTTGCATCAGTTAATTGTTTGCAAATAATATTCTCAAAAACTGTATTCAAATATCATATGAACATGTTAGAGAATGTTTATATGATATTTGAACATCACAAATTTAATAATGGCTAGTGTTGTGATGTGTTATATAAATAATGCCATAATAGACTATGATATGAAAATAAGATAGGATATGAAGACAATGATCAAAGAATAAATTTACTTATAGAAATTTAGATGTTTGTTTATTAGTTTCAGAAAATGATATTATGTGTGACGAAAAAGTAAAGATACTTTTTCATCCAGTGTCTATTGCACCCAATGTCTGCATAGTTGTAAAGTAGGTTTTTACATTTTTGTTTTTGTTTTTTTGTTTAACTTTTTATCCTAATTGATCACTTTTTTTCAGGATTCTCTTCATGGGTTCAAGCTCATTACCCATAATACGTTAGTCATTGTAAGTAATAAATTAGGAAATAATTATTTGTGAAGTATTATATAGTTGTATTATATAGTATTATGTAGTATAAGTATTATATAGTCATTAATGACTTCAACCTGGCTAATAATTAAAATTGCTCAACTAATAAAGTTCCTTATTAAAATTGCTCTCTCTCTCTCTCTCTCTCTCTCATCTCTCTCTCTCTCTCTCTCTCTCTCTCTATCTATAATATATCTATATATCTATCTATATATATCTATATCTCTATATATATATATATATATATATATATATATATATATATATATATATATATATATATATATTTATTATTTTTTTATTTATTTATATTTGTATTTATATATTTTTTTAAAAAAATGTTTGAAGAAAGTTAGAAGATACTAAAAACCTTGGTATTATGCAAGCCGAAGCGATTTAATTAATTCAATCGACAAAAAACGGCGTGTAAATCGCAAAAGAAAAAATAATGTTTTTAATATTCATTTTGAATGTATTTATTAATAGCATTTATTTTAAAATAAATACATTTTGCAACACGTTTTCTAATTGTATAAAATTTTGTTATAATAGTTTATGGTAAATCTCACATAGGCTATAGGTGAAAACATCACAAATAAAAGATCAAAAATGCTACACATTTTGAATCCCAAACGGGATAAAGTAGCAAATACCAGATTAAGTTAAGCCTCTCTGAAAGCTTCGATGATTAATTTTAAGTTACTATTTAAGTAATTTTTAAATAAAAGGAATTTTAAAAATTATCATAGAAGCATTCGGACTTTCATTTGTCTAGTATTGACTACTTTTATACCATTTGGATTAAAATATATGTGGCATTTAAGATCTATAACATGTTGTATTTTCCACCTATATCCCATGTAGGATTTACGATATAAAACCCATGTGGGATTTAACATACGAAACCCACATGGGACAAATTAATAATCCCCATATAGGTTACATTTTGAAAAAATCCACGCGTATATCATGTGCGCTTTTCACTGGGGACAGGCGTTTTGTTAAGAATCGCTAACAGTCAGTGAACTAAATGGTTGGATAAAATCAGACTCTGGTAACCGTATAATACAATTTGTACCGTCTGCTCTTGTGGATTAACTAATGTTAACAAAACATTTTTATTAGCACATAAAGCCAAACAAAAGCACTCAATGCCAATAGCAAAACTTTAAACATCAAGAATTTTTTTACCCAAAAAAAAGAGTCTAGCTTTCCAGAAAAAGTTGCTAATTCAAAGATCTTGTTGATGGCTTTTATGGCAGAACATAATACACCGTTTTTACAAGCCGACTATTTGATTGTATGCTGTAAGCAAATGTTCTCAGACGGCGCAATTGCTAAAGAATTGACACTGAAGTACACCATGGCCGCCTATATTATGCAGTAAGGTATTGTTCATTTTGAGCAAGTTGAAGTTGTAAACATTTGTAGAAATGCTGTTAACAATCACCTGCCATCGAGGCTTGAAGTTTTTGTAAAGAATTTCTGCTTCTATTTTTCACGTAGTAGCAAAAGAAAGCACAAGTTTCAGTTGATACAAAATGCAGTTCAAGTCCAGCAACAAAAGATTTTGAAAACAGTTAAGCTTTATTAAACTAGTGGTATTGCAGCATCATACACTTGCCGGCTTTGATTCTTCTAAGTAACCAGCCATAAGAAACTTGGTGCCATTAACTCGGGTGGAGAATGTAAAACCCAGTTAACCCGCCAGCCATTAGGAGAGGAAGAAGCCTGATTTCGCAAGGGTGTATTTTCATTCCTGATTGAACTTTGCGTTTAAGCAAAACGCAGGTTTCCATTGGAACAAAACAGTGTTCTGATAGAAATGCTCCTTTTGGATCCAAAGCAAGCTCTTTTGAGCAGTAAACCTTCCATCATCACATTAGCAGTAAATTTCCCAAATATTGTTAGCAAAAGACCACAAAAACGACATTTGGTCACATAGTCTTCAAATACGACAAGAATCCTTCCGCATTCTGGCTCGGACTTCAAGAAGTAACTCATGCCAACTTTTATTAATGGGCAAGTGAACGTGAACTTCCAACTCAATTTGTCAATACCTTAGCGTTTGTATACTTACATTTGTTGAACCCTTACCCTCCCCCTCCCCTCTTACATACGCACTCAAACGTAAATTATTCAAGTTGGGACACCCCCTCCTCCCCCCTCAGTGCGTACGTAATATATGGATGGCCCCTTACTACACTCCTCAGCATGCAGAAGATAAAGTGGTCAAAGCAGAAGATAAAGTTGTCAATAAGGTAGAGTCGATTATAAATGACAGTTACAATACAATTTAACTTCTGAGTATAACAATTAACTCAAATGGCAAATAACTGTAATAAAGTTTCTTTAATTGTTTTATAAATTAGATAAGTTTTAAAGTTGTAGTTAATTTAGTTAGGTATACTTTTAGTAAATATGATGTTTTTGGCTTAGGGTTACTGTTAAAAGTGCCGCCTTTACCCACGGTCATCACAGTCAAATGTCTGTGAAAAAAAAAAAGATTTTTACAATTACAATTTTTACTAAACTTATTATTGTTTACATAATCTGGATGTTTCCGGGGTTTTTGCGATGGGAAACCTGGGGTTTTCTCAAAAACCTGAATGGTAACGCTGGTCACAACTGATAAAGAAGTTGCGCTTAAAATCTATTATTAGTTATACTTTAAAAATGTAAAAGTTCATTAAATAATCAATGTGCAACGAATCTCTATACATGTAGGAAACATGAAATTAAATGCATGGATGCTTGTGGCGATTGTCATGGAAGGAGTTGCAATTGTAAAAATGTACAAATAAATTTTTTTTTAAATAAATGCTGCATGTAGTATTGCATTCCTTTGATGAACATGATTTCTTTATAATATTTGTGATGTTTTTACTTTTTAGAGGAAAAACTCTGTTGAAGTTATCAATGAAAATAGAAAGCAAGATATTCGATAATTTAATTTAAAATGCCTCAAGTATTTTCTTTGTTTTTCTCAATTTATAATGTTCTGCATAGCGCTGTACTGCAGACATTATTATACTTTAATGCATAGATTCAAATTAGTTTACAATACAAGAAATACCAAAGCAACAATTAGTTAAATGAACTTTTAAATTTTTTGGTAGTGCATTTTTATTGAACTTGAATTATTGCTCTATGTACCTCGCATTATGCCTAGATTATGCTTTTTTTTTGATAACTTTAGATATATTTCTAGATACATGTACAAAATTTGAGCTTTATTGTATTTTTTTTTACGTGTTTAGGACTTTTTAAACCTAATTTTACTGTACTATTATAATTTCAGTACCACAAGAATTTGTACATTCTGACCAGCTGCTAAATGTAGTGATGATGATAATGATGATGATTATGATGGTTGTGATGATTGATGATGATGATGATGATGATGATGATGATGATGATGATGATGATGATGATGATGATGATGATGATGATGATGATGATGTTAATGACAAAATAAGTATAACATATAAAAAAAGTAAGGCATTTAATCATTAAATACCTGTACATGTTTGGTTGCTGTAACATTCAGCTACATCAGTACTGCTTTCTACACACGAATTATTTGGATCAAGGCACATTCTTGTTCTTTTTGTAATTCCAGTACCACAAGAACTAGAACATTCTGACCAGCTGCTCCAGTCTGACCAACTTGATAAAGAGTTTGCTGAAACAAAAAATTTATTTAATTCTTTTCATACTGAGTTGCACTTTCATGGCACGTTGCAGGTTTAAATTGCGTATTTTTTTTTTTTTTTTGAGCTAAATCATTGGTTAGGAATTTCTTTTGATTAGTTTTTCTTTTGATTTTATACTATACCACGCTATTTTCGGCAATGAAGCATGGCTTAAAGGGTATCAGGGTGTTCTAAATACTCGTTAATATCGACACCCTCAAAATTCACTTTTTATAATCGTTTTAATCTGCAATAATTATATTGTTCATGAATAAAAATTACATTTTTCAGGAAACCTCTCTTTATACAAAGTTTATTTGCATCATATTTTCAGAAATAGTAATAATAAAAAAAAAACAATAAAAAATATATTAAAAACAAAAGAGCAAAAGTGTGTGCATTTCCGCAGAAGATATAGAAGCAAATATTCTCAACTTTGTTATGAATTCTGATGATGATCTTAACTATGACAGCAATGATTTGGCTAAATGAATGGAGAATCAGGTATACAAAATTAAATTAATAATTGCATATTAGTGATGTTTTTTTATATGCCTTTACAATGTTCAAAAGTTATTATTATCTTCAATGAATAAGTAAGTGAATTTTTTAAATTATCTTTTTTTATGGTATATTATGGTATAATTGTTTTCCTTTTTTAATGTAGTAATTAAGGTGCTTCTAGAGGTCCGGAAAGAGCCTAAATAATGCTAATTAGATAAAACTTTATAAGAGTAAACAAAAAATAAATAAAAGTTATTATTCGAGATTTTATACCTCCTAAAATAGCCGTTCACTATGTACTCTGTCACTGGCAAATAATAAAATTTTTAGCAAGTTCTGTTAAGATAATGTTTTGCGTTTGTTGACAAACACTTGAAAGGGTTCGCTATACGTTTCATGTGAAAACTAATATTATTTGCAATTAGAATTATTATTTCTCAAATTTTCATTTGTGTGCACTTTTTCGTAGAGATTAGTTTCATCGTTTTCATACATTTCTTTTTCTTTCGAAGTAAAGCTTAATCATCACCGGTGGTACTGAAACATCACCGGTGCTACTCGTCGATGATGGTTCATCAGTGTCAAGCAGTCTTTGACGGAAAAGGATTTATCGCATCGTTTTATTACAACCGTATAATAGACATTTCCATTAAAGTTAAACGATGTTTCAAGTTCAGGTCGTCGTGAAGATCTATCTACATCAACTTCTGAAATTACCTTTGAATTGCAAATAACTAAGCTGATTATTTTTGTAATCTTTTTGAGTGGTTTGAAGAGTATGATACGTTTATAAATAACTATATTTAAATCAAATTGATGTAAAAGTCAACAAGCAATGTGTGCTGTTACACAGCCACGTCGTAAATTAACAAAAACGCCCACAGCGTAGAGTTTTTTTGCCAGAATACCCACAACATATTGTGGGTATTCTGGCAAAAAACGTTAACTCAAAAATCCTCGTTAAGAAAATAAATTATTTAAGTTTTCCTCCAATTTGAAACTTTTAGAGTTTTATTAAATTAAATTTGGTTTGGAAATTTAAATACACCATAATGTTAAGTATTTATTTGAGAAAATATTTATAGCTTTTATTTTTTTAATTTAAAAGCTTTTAGCCTAAATAAAGCACCGGTTTTAAGAGCTAACATTAAATGTAATTTTATATTCAGATAAAAGTTTTTCTCTGTTAATAAAAATATATATAAAAATCTTAAAAGATGCTTCATTCCACTTGTATTTTGCCAGTTTGTAGTGTACAATACTGCATCATTAAGTTAAAACTGCCAATTTTTGACTTAACGTCTTTTGCCAGTATACCCACAATATACATTGCAATGAACCAGGCCGGAACCCTCAAAATAGGAAAGTGTCACTAAATATTTTGCCGCCAAATATTTGCTGCTTCGGCCGAGCAACCACTATCTGCGACATCTCTAGTTATAACAGTACATGCTTTTGTTTTTAAACAAACAAAAATAAAAGATTGGAAAGTTAAATTGAATGAAAAGATAAAAAGATTTTGAGATTTTTACTCGACTAAATCGACTTTTAGTTGATTAGTTGGAAGTCTATATTCGATTAAATTGACTATTCGTTTTTCTTTGTTGACTAACTTCGACTTTCGACTAGTCGACTTTTAGTCGATTTAGTCGAAGTCAATAATAACAGTAATTTTAATATACACACATTTTTTTTTAGATTTAATATGCAAATTACGATAGCTCAAGCAAAGACAAATTTTATAATTTTGACTAATGATAACTTTTATAACTACGTTGCATGGCATTTTTTTTTTTATTAGTAATTAATAAACCAACGCAACATCACGTTTATGAAACCAACATATTGAGAAGTAAAACAAATTCATGTCAGAAACTACTCCGAGTTGATAAAAACAATTATATTTTTAGTACTAATGAATTAAAAATTTATGTAAAAAACTTTAAAATAGCATATTCATAGGCCTTAAAATCACATGAACCCTGGTAAAAAGATCGAAGTTTTTTTTTTAATTTAGTTGGTGAAACTAGTGAAACAGAGTGTTGTGATCAAGCGAAGATCAACAATATGAGTAAAGTCTTTTTTATTTGTATACCAATATTTATATATATAGCTTTATAAATATGCATCGTTGATATGGATAGTTATATAAATATATAGAGTTAACGATATATATATATATATATATATATATATATATATATATATATATATATATATATATATATATATATATATATATATATATATATACACACACATATATATATATATATATATATATATATATATATATATATATATATATATATATATATATATATATTTACTAGCATTTTAGACCCGTAAAATAAGAGTCTTGGTAAGTTTATTCTACACCGACAATTTCTAGACTTATACCTTACTTTATTATTTTTTTGTAAGCGGTAGAAAAACTTTACATATTGTGTACATTAGTTCTGAATAAAAAACTTTAAACACTTCGGTTATCGTTACACGAACGGCTATTTAGTGGTAGAATATAAAAATCTGTCAAATCTTCGTTTTGAATTAACAATTAATGTACAATACTTTATTAAGTTCTTATTGCATAGTTGTAAACTTCTATAAAAAAACGGGTACAAATAAAACGGGTATAAATTTTTTCTTTACTAAATTTCTACAAAGTTTTTATTAAATATTTTTCTAGATCATCCGCAGCTTATTTGGACCCTCGCGCCGTTAATTAATTTGAAAAAAAAAAGTTTGAATGTTAAGTCTTTTTTCCAATTGTAGGAAAAAAAGCGTACGTACTTTATGGACGACCCCTTAAGCGTATTATTTGACGAATGTTTTAAAAAAATTTAATAAACAAAAGACTTGTTAAAACGGCATATAAATGCTTTAAATCAAAATTAAGGAAATGTTGTCGGAATTCAATTTTAAAGTAAAACTGTAAAACTTGATATATGTATTAATATAACTTAATTTGAGGATTACATGTTGTTTAAGACCCCTCAAAAATTGTAAAAAAATATTTTGTGTTATTCTGACACGAAATTTAAAGCTGAACTCGAATTTCTCCATTTCTCAAAGAAAGATTTAGTTCTTGAGATACAAATAAATTTCTCGACTGGGTTATTTTGATCTGCCTATCAACACGCATAGCAACAGGTTTTTAATCAGAATTGCAAGCTATTATTTTGTTTTTTTGTTAACTTTTTAACCATGGGTAATCATCATTGTTTTTAACCATGGGTAAATCATGTTGAGTCAAACAAAGTACTCAAAGTAAAAAAATCCAGAAAATTTTATTGAAATAAATACACTAAAACTTTGCTAATCGATTTTACTTTATCAGTTGCTCCTGTTATTATTAATGAAAAAGACTATATTTATTGTAACACTTCCTTTAATTTATCTATATCTTCAGAAAAAATTGAGAAAAATGAGACAACTCAGCATAATAAAAATTAAATAATGGCTATCGAATTTTTGATATTGAAATTTTGTGTAATTAATCGACTATGTTGCAAAAAATGTTTATTATCTAAATTAATACTTGCTGCTCTAACTACAATGAAAAAATTGAATTTTATACTTCCAAGACATGTTCTGGGAAAAAAATTTTTGATGTAAATAATAGAACAGTTTATTCAATGTGTGCATGTGGTCAAGGTTTTTCAGGATTAGAAAAATTTACATCTTTAAATGAACATTCCTAAACCTATGACTAAAAATAATTACAACAAAATAATTAAATATGTCTCTGATTGTGCTAAAATTGTTGTAAAACAAAAAATGATTGATGCCGTGAAAGAAACTTGCCAATCTTATTCAAATATTGTTGACACTGCAGTATCAGTTAATGGTAGCTGGAAACGTCGTGAGTTTTCTCCATTAAATGGAGTTGTTACAGCAATATCAATGGGCACAGGTAAAGTTTTTAATTGCGAGCCAATAAGTCAGTCATTCAAAGCATGTAGTCTAAAATTAAAACTTAAAGAAAGTAATCCTTGTACATTTGAAGCTTGGAAGACATCACATATGTATGTAATGAAATTATCGTCATGGAAGTAATTGGTGCACAAAGAATATTTTGACGTTCTATTTCATAAAATAAACTAATGTACGTTAACTATTATGGTGATGGCGATTGTAAAAGCTATTCTTATGTTTAGGATACTTATCCTGATATAACAGTGTGTAAGTTGGAGTGTGTTGGACATGTACAGAAACGAGTCGGTAGTAGATTAAGAACTTTAAAAAAAAACCGTTAAAGGAATTGGAGGCAAAGGCAAAATAACGAATACAATAATTGACCGTCTACATAACTACTATGGAATTGCTGTTAGGCAAAATGCCAATGATTTAGAAGGTATGAAAAAAGCTTCAGCTGAAAATAATTTGCTTCAGATCTTCAGCTGAAAATAATTTGCATACAATTTGCCCTGATGGTATACATAGTTGGTATCATTATAAACAGGGCAAAGCTACTTTAACATCTCTTTACAAATCAGGTGCTGGTATATGTCAATCTATCTCAAAAAGAAATCCTAAAAAATTGCCTTCATGGTAAGACGCAAAACCAGAATAAACGTTTTAATGGGATGATATGGCAGCGCTTACCTAAAACAAAGTTTGTATTGTAAACGCAGTTGGAGTTAGGTGTATATGATGCTGTTTAAATTTTAATATTGGAAGAAACGCAAGCAGAGTATCAAAATTGACCAACATCTAAAATGCGACATAAAATTATTCGTGGATGCAAAAAAAAAAAAAGATGACGCAGAGAATGACCAAGAAGGTTGTCTATATGATCAAGGTTCTTGTTCTTATAAATAATCGATTTTAAATTGAGAATTTTACATTATTATTTGGTAATATTGTTAATGTAATATTTAAATGCTTTTTTTCTCAAATTGTCAATTTTTAAAACTCCCGGCCATCCTATCTTATTTAACGATTTGCATGAAATTTTTACCAAATGTTTATTGCATCTAGTTGTACAATTGGAACTAAAAGTTTCACAATACTGTTAAGAGTTTTTAGAAGATCTAGTTCACAAAAATTCATTTTTTTAAATACACCATTTTGAAAAACTCTTAAATACGTAGCTAGCATAAATACTTTGTTTTTTAGAACAATCTTTATCACTATGAATCGTGAGCTTGACAACCTCAATGAATAATTAAAAGCCAACAAACTATCTCTAAGCAAAACTAAACGCAAATCTATTCTTTTTTCTAAATCCTCCAAATCTGATACTTTGCCCCTAAAACTCCCATATATTTCAAAAGAAAAAGCTAACTTACAACGGACATTCTGCATTAAACTCCAAGATGTTTTACTTGACGAACAAATAAGTTGGAAAGATTAATTTAATAGAAAATAACATTTAAAAGAGTATTGGAAGTACAAGACAAGACAAGACTTATGTTGGATAAAAACTGCTT
The DNA here is from genome assembly GCF_038396675.1 of Hydra vulgaris. Lineage (NCBI taxonomy): Eukaryota > Metazoa > Cnidaria > Hydrozoa > Anthoathecata > Hydridae > Hydra > Hydra vulgaris. Next base: position 1,485,845 of record NC_088932.1, on the reverse strand, counting down.
AAAACTTATCTACTTTTCATTTATCCATAGCTATATCAGATATTGTAATATTGCGTAGGCCAGCACTTATCCATCAAAATTAATGCGTATCTTAAATAAACAAAAACAAGCAAGCCGCCTTATATTAAATGCTAATAAATACACCAGTGCCAATCCACTGCTCAGAAAGCTTGGAGTGCTTAATGTTTATCAATTAAATATTTACAGTATTCTTTCATTCATGTTTAGATTAAAACATCGTATGCTGCAAATTATTTTTGACGACCTTTTTTTAATATAAATCATAAATATCAAACAAAGCATTCATTACATAACTATCAGGTACCAAAAACCTTATTAAAACAATCTAATTTCTCAGTAACATATCGAGGGCCTCATTTGTGGAACTCATTCCTTCCAATTGAAAGTAAAACTATAACTTCACTTCAAACTTTCAAAATTATTTAAAAAAAAAAGTTACTTGATTATGACGTATCTCAAATTCTATTTTATTTTTAATATCTTCTTTTTTTAAGTCTTAACTTTTTTTTCGTTTGCTAAAAAGCAAAACATATTTTTTTGCTTATTTATTTAAATTTGTATTTACTTCCTTTTTTTTTATATATATATATTTTTATGTGTGTAAAAATATTTTTATTTTTGTGTATAAAAAAATGTAAATTGTTTATTTAAAAGTATTTATATTATTCTACTGATATTGTAAAAATTTTATGATAGATTTATGATAGTGTAAACGATACTACGGGGATAAATGATAAGACTTTTGTCTTCTGCCTGCTCCGGTCATATCTTAACTCAAAATAATTTGCAAATAACTTATTATGTGAATAACGGAATAAATAAATAAAAAATAAAAAAAAATTTGGATTTTATATATATATATATATATATATATATATATATATATATATATATATATATATATATATATATATATATATATATATATATATATATATATATATATATATATATATATATATATATGTATATATATATATATATATATGGTTATCTTCAGATGCCAAAAATAAAAAAATCAGATGTCGTAAACTGGAGCGTTGTTATAAAAAAACTGGAAACTTATAAGATAAAAACTATATCGAATTGCATACCGTGTGGCATATGCAGCAATTTATAAATCCAGATGTAATCATTATAAGTCAAAACTTAAATCAGCATATGGTAATCAGAAAGAAACATGGAATATTGCCAAGAGATTATTACATTCAAATAATTCTAAAACTAAAAACATAATACCATAAGGAAAATGCGATATAATAAATCAATATTATAGACGCAAACTTGAAAGTATAAAAAATACTATCATGGAAAGGCTTGCAAAAAACCCAACATCTAAATTTATCTTAGAGTTATATCATCCGGAAGATATTTTAACAACATTTGGCACAGTCACACCTGCAGATGTGTCAAAAATAATCAATGCTCTCAAACCTAAGATATCGCCACTTGATATTATCCCAACAAAAATCCTTAAATATTGTTCAGAACTATTTAGTCCAATTATAGCTCATCTTGCTGACGTCTCATCCAAATCTAGAATTTTCCCAGCCTCATATAAAGTTGCTCAAATAACACCAATTCCCAAAAAATCAGGACTAGCAGAATTTGACTTATCAAAGCTACGCCCAATATCAAATCTCAATACAGTTTCCAAAATACTTGAATATCTTGCACTATCTCGTCTTCTTCCACACGTAACTTCATTTATTAACTTCAATCCTTTACAATCTGGTTTTAGATCGAATCACTCAACCGAAACAGCACTATTAAAGATATGCAATGACATCCTGTTAAACATTTATGATGCTTTGAACACTATTCTCCTATCTCTAGACATATCTTCAGCATTTGCTACAATTGATCACAGCCTAAGGATTTTCTACATTGCCCGTATTAAGGATGAATTTGATGTCACAGATATTGCACTAAAATGACTGTCATCATACTTGTTCTCTCGAAAATCTTTTTTTTCTATTGGATCAACAAAATCTAGACTACTAGCAAGTTCAACAGGAGTACCGCAGGGTAGTGTATTAGGCCCATTTCTATTTTACATGTTTGTTTCACCTATATATCGTATTATAGCTAAACTCGGTACCAATCATCATCAATATGCTGATGATACCCAACTTTATACTGTCATCAGCCCAGGCAAAGATAGCATAAACAAAATTAATGTGTGTGCTAATGCAGTAACAAAGTCGTTTATAGAAAATGGACTTCTGTTTAACCCAAATAAAACAGAAGCGGTTTTATTTGGGTCTTGAAATAAAATTAGCAAACATAAAAATGATTCTAAAATTGTTCTTTCTAGAACAACACTAACTATGATAAACTCAGTAAAAGTCCTTGGTGTCACCTTAGATTCATCGCTCTCTATGGACAAGCACATAAACTCAAGAGCCTAGAGAGATAGCTAATCTACTCAATAAATTTTTCTAAGATGTTTTTGTAAATAAAGAAGAAGGGGAACTTCCAAATTTCACAGTTGATTTAATAAAAATCACTCAAAGTTTGTCGATCTAGATCCAAATGGTATCAGCAACCAAATGATTTTGCATAAATTAAAAAACTATAATTAAAATAAACCATATGGTCCTGATAATATGCATCCATTACTGCTCAAAAACTTTGCTAAGCATTTGATATTCCTCTAACATTTATTATTATGGCATCTTTAACTAATAGTCAGGTTCCAGTTCAATTTGAATCAGCGAACGTAACGCCAATAATAGAAAAAGGTGATACGAATCTTCCCAGCTATTATCATTCAGTTTCATTGACTTCTGTTCCATGTAAAATTATGGAAAGTATAATTAGAGCCAAAATGGAAGAGTACCTGTATACAAATAATCTACTAGCAAAAGAGCAACATGGTTTTGTTAGAAACAAATCATGTACCATTAATCTTTTAGAAAGCATTGACTCCATTTCATCAAGCTTAGATGTTGATATTCCAGCTGATGTAATTTTGTTAGATTTTGGAAAAGCTTTCGACGTAGTTCCACACAGGATACTGTTAGCCAAACTGAAAGCATACGGCTTTGATGGTCAGCTACTTAAATAGATCGCAACTTTCTTAGAAGACAGAAGACAAAGAGTTGTTCAAGGCAAAATTATTTTTGACTGAGTTAAGATTTTCAGTAGCGTACCACAAGGCTCTGTAATTGCAGTACTTTTATTTGTTTTATAAATTAATGACCTTCCCAAAAAAATGCTTAATGTAACTAAACTATTTGCTGATGATACAAAAGTGCTATCTCAATTATCCTCAGAGCTATGTCTATCTTCAAAATGATCTAGATGTTGTCTACAAATGGTCTCAAACTTGGCTTCTTCTGTTTAACATATCAAAATGTGTAGTTATGCATTATGGCCACAATAACTAAAACCATTTATATAATTTAAACAGTATTCAATTAACGAGTCATATACAGAAAGAGATCTTAGAGTGCTTTTTAATACAAATCTAAAATGGAAAAATCAAGTGATTAATGCTTCTAATAAAGCAAATCAAATCAAAAAATCATTTGTTTTTTTCGATTATAGTTGTTTTGTTAGCTTTATATTACTTTTACTCGTCCATTACTAGAGTTTGCAGTTTCGGTATGGTCTTTGTTTCTTAAATCGGATTGTGACTCTATCGAAAGAATCCAGCACAAAGCTACTAAACTAGTATCATAAATCAAAAATCTTTTCAATATATATTTATATATATATATATATATATATATATATATATATATATATATATATATATATATATATATATATATATATATATATATATATATACACTTCAAACATAAGTTTAATTTGAACAAAGTAAACATAATTTATATCGAAATTTAACATCAGATGAAAAAAATAATTTTTTTTTAGTCTATCTTGAATGGTGATGAAGCTTTTTTAAAAAAGTTAAAACTTACTTCACTCACGCCTGATGTTGGAGGACCATCTTCATTTTGCGCTAATAAAGCACAATATTATAAAAATTTATAAGTCCACGATGCAAACTTTGTTTAATTATTATTTTATTATAAATGTCTAATTGGTATATAAAAAAAAGCCAGCAGGGGCAAATATTGTTTTATTTCCTGACTGGATGATTGTGTTTCAGACAGATTACTATATCAGAATAAACATAATATCAGAAATTATCAGAAACTTAAACCTGGCTATATTTTTGCTGACAGAGTGCTAACACCTATCATTTATTGCTGTCATTCGATAACTATTGTGTTTTGTTATGTAAAATAACATGATTGTATCTTTAGGTTACGTATTTATTAATTTGTTGAATAAAGTTTTCAATACCAGCTTGAGTTTTAACTTACTATTATTAGTTCGAGACACTAAAGACTCGGTATCAAAAATGCTAATGGGGGCTTTCTAATGTTCTAATACATAATATTCATGAGTTTGATGTATAAAATATTTCCTGTTAATTAAATGGCTATAGGGATTACTCAATTTATTAGATAATACTATCTTGAATATGAATCCCAACGGTGCAAGTATGTTTATTGGACGTCCGTCCGTGAACTAAAACTTCAAAAATAGTTTTAAACAAATCAAACCCAAATAGCAACTAATCTAATAACATTTATATCAGCTTAGCCATATACATAATAAAATTCATCGTTATCAGCTACTATGATAAAATAGTTTTACATGATTTTAATTTTTATAATTTAATTCTTAAATTAATCTGCGGAAGACAAATAAACGTGTTTTCCCAAGAGATGAGACCATTGCAAACATATGACGATAGCTGGACGAAAGCTTCGCAAATCCATAATAGATCAAGAATGCCTTTGTTTTAAAGTAAATAAATGGAAAACAAAGTTTGAAGACGGATTGAAAATGTTTAGACTTTAGGGAGGGTTTAATTTCGAAGAAAATGATCCAGATCCTAACAATTTATTAGTGTTTGTATATCAAGATATATAACAAAGGAAACTGCAGTTACAGTATAGGAATGAGCTTAACATTAAATATGATATTGTGGCTATTTCTATTTGTGAATATGAAGCTACAGAGGCTATTGCAGAAACACTTAAGTGTATCAAAGAATGGAATTTTTTATGGCAACCAAAATTCTTTTTTACTGAGTATTTAAATATTGAAATAAATGCATATGATTTTATTTTTCTAGGATAAATCATTTAATTATTGTTACTCAGAGGTATTAAATAAATTTCTGTAATTTAAATCCAAGAAATATTGCTTTTTATTTGTTATAGAATTTTTTTATAACTACTATTATACTTATTATTATTTTGATCAAAAGTCATGCTTGAGTAGATAATAATTTTTTGATTTAGGTAGTTAAGTGTTCGTTTGTGATTTTCATTGAGAACAAGCTTGGAAACAATGGCTGTCTAAAGGATAAAGGATGAAGCATGGTAAAAAATGGCAATCATTACGTATTTAAAAGATTTTTCATAAATAACAAAAACATAAATTTTTGTACTTATTTATTTGTTGACGTAAGATAAATATTAATACTGAAAAATTGTACGAACAATATATGATGATATCGGTTATAATTTTTTACTTATATATTGAAGTATTTATAAACTTTTATTTCCAATTTCAGAGATGGGTGATTGCCTAGAGGCTAGATTGGATCATGCCAAATGTTAACCCCAACAATGCAACTGAAAGACAAAATCTATGTTTTAAATACAGTTTTTTAGTAAAAAATAAAAAAAAGTTTTTTACCAACTGCTATAATTAGTATTACCAAATAAGAATTTCTTCCTTGAAAATTTCTTCCCTGAAAATTTCTTCCTTATAAATTTCTTTCTTGCAAATTTCTTCCTTGTAAATTTCTTCCCTGCAAATATCTTCCTTGCAATTTTCTTTCTTGCAAATTTCTTCCGTGCAAACTTCTTCCTTGCAAATTTAAGAAATTCCAAAATTTTTCCTTGCAAAATGAAGAAATTTTTTGGCACAAATAATTTTTTATTTTTTGTATATGATGTTGTCACCTATTTCGGTTAAAAAGATTTTTTGGTTGTCTATTTTATAAATTAATTTTGTTTTGGTTATATCTACAAAAACAGAAGAGCACATTTCTCGTGATGAATTTCCAAAATATTTGATTATTCAGCCTCCATCTTTAGTTAAAGTTTTATGAAATGAATAGATGAATTACAAGGTGCAGGTTTATATATTGTGATAGCAATAAATCTTATAAATGTGAAAATTGCAATAGAAAAATTAATGATACCGATAATACCAACGGACGGCTCAAGATTGTCATAAGCAATTTTTACTAGACAAATACTTAACTGAAGGTTATGTATACGCGCGCGTGTGTGTGTATATATATATATATATATATATATATATATATATATATATATATATATATATATATATATATATATATATATATATATATATATATATATATATATATATATGACACTGAATATATATATATATATATATATATATATATATATATATATATATATATATAACATTGAAGGTTATGTATACGCGTGTGTGTGTGTATATATATATATATATATATATATATATATATATATAAAGAGAAAGATTTATACTGACATAAAGTAATTTTGATTTTAGAAAAGTTGACAGTGAAACTTTGTGTCATGCAATGTCAAAACCATACTTTTAAAGTAAGTTTGTCAAAAAAGCTATAAACAAAACTGGAAACTGACATACTGAAATTCTGTTAAAATATACATTTTCTCAGTTAATTTATATAACAGTACTTAGCAAAAATTGAATGGTACTATAAAGTGAAATTCGTGTCAAAACAAACTTAATTTTTTGACTAAAACAAAAATGATCAAAGGCATTTGCCTTTGATCATTTTTGTATGAGTGTGGCAAGAAAATTTTCATTTTTCAATTTCCATGACTTCTCCCTGACTTATAAAAATTCCACACCTTTCCAATGAAAAGTTTAAAAATTTTGCATAGTCCTTTACTTTTGCCCAAAAACATAAATCTGCTTCAAATGTGCTCTTATTGACTTTTAAATAATGATGTTGTTATGAGATTTTAAAAATACATTTTTTACAATCTTATTTTTATTATCAATTCAAATAATAACTTATAGCTTGCAACAAAATCAATCAAAATTTTTAATTGATTAAGTTGCAAAGAAAAATCTCACATAACTTATTTGATTTCTGACTTTACCAGGATGTTCAAATTGCTGGTAGCCTAATTATTTATAAATAATAAAAGTAGATTTATAGAGAAGTTTTGTATTATTATTTACAAAACAAAAATCTGAATAAATTTTAAAGACGGGTATTTGATTTAACTTGTCTATTTTCTGGTTCAAAAATCTTTTCATAATCATTCAGTACTTTTTGTACTGAACTCATTTTGTTTCAACACAAGTTTAATGTTTTTAAAATTACCTAACTTTTTTTACAATCCTAGATGTTAAAAAGATTTTGAATACACTTGATTGCTCATTGTGCACACTAATTTATTATGGGAATTTCCAATCTTGATGGTTCTTGATTCTAAAACCTTTTCACTGAGTTCAACACTTTTTCATGACTGTGCAAGCTGCTACATAGCTTAAGTTGTACTGTTCAAAAATTTATGACACATTCTTGCTGCCAATTCGAACAAAAACAACAAATAGCAGCCAAACACTAGCAAATCTATTTCTTCAACTACAGCTGCACCCACTCGACAAGCTCAATCATCTATTATTATTGAATTTGCAACTAGCAATGGCCTTCTAGCTATTGCTAACAATCTGGCCACCAACAACGCATACAGAAGTTTATTCATACGACTAGATCGAATTTCTTCAGAGCAAGAGTTTTTTAACAAATTGACGCATATGGGACGCACTGCCTAACAAAGTTGTTAGTGTCAATTGCTTAAGGGTTAGCAAAAGGTACAAACTTAAAAACGTTTGTTTACTAGAAAGAAGCACTCGCAGGAGTCAAAACCAATCAGACAACAGTCGAGAGCAGCATAAACGCAAGCGAAATCAACCAAATAATCTTACTATATATAACCAATTAATCTTACTATATATACTAGCTACATTACGGTTTTTAATACAAATTCTCAAAAAATTTCTAGCTTAAACTCTCACAAGAACCTCCGCTCTTGTCCATACATAAAAATCTAGATTTTTTTAAGCTAAATTTTGGGTAAAAATATCTGTTGAGCATTAAACCATATAACCATATTGTGACAAAGTCTTAAAAACATACAACTCAATATTGAAAAAACTCTCTTTTTATATATCAAAATATAAATTATAGAACATATACAACAACAAAAAAACTTGATTTGTTGTCTGAGTACCCTTGTGTGCAAAAACAGCAACAAGGAGTTCAAAGGCCTGATAATTAGCGGTGACTTCAACTTCCCCGAAGTTAAATGGCACGACAACTGGATCAATACTACCAAGACCGAAACTAGGCCGAAATCATTCTCAAATTATATTTATTCTAGCAGGTCATTGACTACACCTTCATCCGAGCTAACGGTCTGTTCAAGAACAGGCTGAACCTCATGATAGGCAAAACGGCCAATTAAACAAGTTGAACAAAACGGTTGATCGAACAAGCAATCCTATCAAGAGAAAGACCTATGGTGTCGTTACTATACGTCCTCCTCTTGGTAGCACCCCACAAGGTCATTGCACCCTAATAATAAAAAAAACATTTTGTACAATAATTTATACTTACTTAAACAATAGTCCCACTGAAGGTCGTCATCATAATTAAAAGTTGTTGCACACCACAATAAGCCATTTAAATCTGGTATACATTCAGAAATTGTCTGCCCTTCATAAAAAAATGGAAAAACGCAACAAAGTCCATTCTGTGTATATTGTGTACAGCCTACAAAAAAAACCTTAATGAAAATAGATTTGATAGATATTTTAATTTTAAAATATTTTGGTTATGTTGAATAAATGATTAATATGTAATAAGTGTTTATTTTAAGTTTTATAAATAAACAATATTGTTAAAGAAATTTTCAACTTCTATTTAAAAAATAAAAAAGTATATATAAATAAGTAAAAATTAAGAACATATTTAATATCTCTACCAAATAGTCCACAAAACATATCAGTACTTAGCTTAGCCAAATTTAGGCCGTTTTAGGGTTCTTTAAATTTTTCACTATGGAACCACACCAGAACCAACCATTAAATCAGTTTGGTTTTTGTTGTAATGGGCGCAGTGTGGATTTTATATTCCAGTTGTTACCATAAGTTTTCAATTGGATTTATGTTTGGAGAGTTTCTGGACCATTTAAATACTTTTACACAACTTTTCGCAAACCACGTCTTCAACTTTTTTCAATGTTACGCGGGGCAACTGTTGAAAAATCTATTCTCAATCACAAAACCATTCCCTGGCTTGAGGAACTAGACAACTCTCTAGCTATGTAATGCACTTGTTCTGGTCTAATATCCCCTCAACTATGCGTAGTTAACTTGTGCCATACAAAGATATGGCTCCTCAGACCATGATCTTAGTTGAAAATTTCTTAGTCATCTTTAAGCAGCCAGTTTTAAACTCTTATTATAACTTTCTTTAAACTGTCTAGACTCTGTCATCTAAGACTGCATTTGTGGGCTCATCAGAAAAGACCACCTGAAAGTGACGTGAGCCTTCAAACAAAATTTGAATATTCAACATTTATGATATTATCATATTTAAAATCATGCCAGTAGAATTTTGAAAAGCTACTGATAAAACGGGTGTTTGTATCCATATCATGCTCCAATTTTTTTCAGTCTCATGCTCCTTGACCCACTCATATTGCTGTGCCTTCATTCGATTTGTCAAGCAACCGTGGTGTAGTGGCTAGAGTTCTGGGTCAGAAGCCAGAGGTCCGAGGTTCAACGCCGGTTCAAGCCCAGCAAGCAACATTGGTAAGAAAGGTGCCATGAACTTCTAATTAAATAGGTTTACGCGGTGCTCTGTGATAAGACCGTAAGGACTTCTGGGAGCATCTAAATAACTGCAATAAATGACTACAATAAAAAAACCTGAGTTTTTTTCTCGGTCGCATGCCCTTAGTCCAATTTCTAAAAGGCGTTTGTTCACAGTGTGACGGCTTAAAAGTGTACATTCATCAGCTAATTCAATAAAAATTTTCTTGCAGTAGATTCTTGTGTTCTTATAGGCCATATTTTGTATCTTTTGTTCAAACCTTGGTGTAGTGGACCACTTTCAACGATACTTTCCAGCTCTTGAAAAATCTGTTTTAATGTCTGAACATTCAGAAACATTCAGCATGTCATGTGAACTCATAGATAAAGAAGTTTTGAAAATTTATTGATCTCTGACGACTTCATTAGTAATAATACTGAATTAAAAGATGGATTTCATAGGCAACATCAAGAGCAATATCAAATTAAAATGTTGGATATCATACGCAAGTATAGAATCAAATTTTTTTAAATAAACTATTAAAATATTGGATTACAGACGCAAATATAAAATCCATATTTTAATCCAATTTTATTATTGATTTTGCGTATGGAATCCATATTTTAATCCAGTATTATTATTTTTAATTCGCAAGTATGCAATCCAAATTTTGTAATAAACAAAAGACATTTGTAAATTTTATTAGAAAAAATACTGCTCAAGTTTTCAAAAAAAATTTGAAAAGATAGTTTACTGGGAAACCGTTATATACTTATAAAGAAATTTGAGTTATTGTGAGATATGCGTAAAAGATAAGAAAAAACAATATAAGTACTCTACTATATCCAAAGAGTCTGTTTAAGTCAAACGTTATCAGTTATTTGGCTGTGCACATTAACCATTTCTTACAAAAGTTTTATTTAATAATTTTTGTAATACAAATTAACTTTTTATATGCCCATAAACTCTCAGAGTATGGAGTTAATTAATCTTTTATTCAAAAAAGCAAATTGTTCCTAAAAACTAAAAGACACAAAGCACACCTATTTTTGAGATGAAAGATGATTCTAATGTCTCAAGGTAAGGGAGGTATAAAAACTGCTCTTAATGTATATATACCTACATATAATACCTCATAGTGGTTTCAAAGTAAATTCGGAATTCAATGTTCCCGGATGGAATGACTATGTTGCAGACAAACACAGGATTGCCAGACATGCATTCATACAATGGGTTATGGATGGAAAACCTAAACAGGGAGTTATCTTTGAAGAAATGAAAAAAACGCGGGCATTATTTAAACTTGCTCTTCGGTATACAGAGTCTACAGAGCAAATTAAAGCAGACTAAAAAGTTCTGGAACAGTGAGTACAAAATTAGTAATAAAAAGGCGACCTATTATGTTGCTAGTATTGGTGGAGTTACTGGAGACAAGGACATTGCCACAATGTGGAAGATGCATTTCCAAACATTGTATAATTCTAATAATAATGATCAGCATAAATTAGATTTTAAACAGAAAGTGCAATCTTCATTGATGATAGAGTTACAACTATAGATGTCAATAATGCTTTACGTAAGCAAAAAAAAGAGAAAGGCTGCCGGCCCAGATAATCTCTTTATGGAGTCGTTTATCTATGGGGGACATAGATTGTCTCTCTATCTAAGTATTTTTTTTTAAATTATGCTTGCAATGTGGACATTTGCCATCAACATTTTGTGAAGCTACCATAATACCTCTACTAAAATCTAAAATTGGTGACTTAACAGACGTAAATAATTATGGAGCAGTTGCAATTTCCCCTGCTTGTTTTAAAATTTTTGAAGCTATTTTATTAACAAGAGTTGAATCTCACGATAATGCAGATAATTTTCAGTTTGGTTTCAAGCAAAATCACTCCACAGCATCTTGTACATACTACTTAAAAAAGACAGTTGATTATTATATCTCTCGAGGAAGCCATGTGTTCACATGCTTTCTAGACTTTAACAAAGTGTTTGATAGTGTTAATTACTGGAAGTTGTTTTCTAAATTAATTGATCAGGGTATAGATAAGAATGTTGTTCATCTTCTTGCATTCTGGTTTAAAAATCAAAGTATGAGTGTCAGATGGCAGAATGCAAAATCTGATTGTTTTAATGTAAGCAATGGTGTAAGGCAAGGTGGCATTCTTTCACCATTCTTGTTCAGATTCTACATACAAAAACTGATTTTTAATATTACAAATTTGCATATTGGGTGTAACATAGGTGGCATTTTTTTGAATCTTTTGGCATATGCTGATGATATCGTACTAATTGTACCGTCTTGGTTTGCATTGCAAAAATTGCTAACTGCATTAAATGTTGAAGCCACTGCCATTAATATGTCGTTTAATACCAAGAAAACAGTGTGCATGGTCTTTAACCCAAAACAAAAATGTAAAGTTCAAACAAATTTCCTCTATTTACCTTAGCCGGTTGTGAACAAGTTTTTGTTCAAAAATTTAATTACCTAGGTCATTTAATTGAAAATAATTTATCTGACGATGCTGACATCAATGAAGAGATTAAATGTCTGTATACACGTACAAATATTCTCAACAGACAATTTAAGAGATGCTCAATAAGGGTAAAAATACAGTTATTTAAGGCGTACTGCTTCTGTTTGTACAATGCTGCTCTGTGGCTTAACTATAGTGTAAATACTTTTTCAAATCTACAATCTTGTTACAAGAAATGCGCTAAAGTATTTTTTGGCTATGACAAGTATTCAAGTGCCAAAAATATGTTTATGGAGCTGGGGCTGCCTACTCTCGATACTTTTCTGCTTAACTGCAGACATCAGCTTGTCGCCTGCGCCAGTAATAACTTAACTGCGTATAGATTAAACAGAATTGTTAGTTGACTTTTATTTGTTTTGTTTCACTATGGACCTTGTATGGCACTTATTGTCTGAAATAAATGAATTATTATTATTATTATTATTATTATATATATATATATATATATATATATATATATATATATATATATATATATATATATATATATATATATATATATATATATATATATATATATATATATAGATATATATATATGTATTTTTAACTTTATAATAACTTACCTTTTATTATATACAATGGGTAATAAATATATATATATATATATATATATATATATATATATATATATATATATATATATATATATATATATATGTATATATATATGTATATATATATATACATATATATAAATATATATATATATATATATATATATATATATATATATATATATACATATATATATATATATATATATATATATATATATATATATATATATATATATATATATATACATATATATATATATATATATATATATATATATATATATATATATATATATATATATATATATATACATATATATTTATTACCCATTGTATATAATAAAAGGTAAGTTATAATAAAGTTATATTTTTGAAAGGAAATAAGTTTATATTGGAATATTTGCTTCAAGAATAACTCGGAAGAATTATATTTTTTAAGACATATAATTAATAATTTTTAATTTTTTTTTTTTTGAATTAAGTTCTTTATATTTAGTTCCGATTCCATAAATCTATAAAATCATTTAAAAAAGGATGCCTAGTGGTTTGGTTTTTGAACTGTAAATATACAATATCCAAGGTTGTTTTATTGCTCAATATGCGAAAAAATAAGTTTAACTTGTTTTGTTGTACAATTGTTGATACATCTGAATGTAAAATAAAGAATGATTCAAGTGTATTCCATTTTACTACATCAAGCTTTTGCATTAATACGTCTTTATAATCGCAAAGTTCAAGTCCATACGTTAGTACCGGAACCGCCAATGTTTTATATAACTGGACGTTAGGGCTTGGATGAGCAAAGCGGATTCTAGACTGAATAAGAGTCAATTTAAAGCAGTACTTCTTGTTTTAAGTTCTTATTTGTTACTATTTGTTTTCAAAGTTACTATTAAAAAATTTAAGCTTGCGCTATAATCGACGCTAAAGGTAAAAAATTATGAAGTTATATAGACTAGTGTTGCCAAAAAAAGTTTTCATAAGTAGTTAAATTACCAAGCATTTAGGCTAGATTAAATATTTGTTTCAGTACCATTGGTTATTTAAAAATAAAGAAATATTTATATTATTCAACTTTATATTCTAATTCAGTTGCAAATATATCATTTCATACTATATTTTGCAATTATATTTTAGTTAAGAGTTTTAATATTAAAATGTGCCGTCAATTGTAGATGTGAAATGTCACGTGATGTTATTTGTTGATGTGAAATATCACACATTGCGCGTGTATAATGAGTTTTAAATAAATAATTAAGAAAAATTGCTGAAGCAATCTGTAAACAAAATAAAAAAAAACAGTTTCCGTTTTTGAACTAGCAGAACTAGCAATTACTTATTGTATACCATGTATGTTATGTATACCAAGTAAAATAATAAAAAGTCTGAAAATATAAGTTTTTTAGAGTAGGATACTGTCACAATTAGCTTTAGAAATAACAATTTTTTTTGTTAAAAGTTTTTGGGGAAAAAAATTCATATTATTTTGTTCACAGAATACCATCATTAGGTGATACCCCATGGACTTTTGATATTTGCAACATTAGCAAGAAATAAGACGTATACCCCAAGATAAAACCAACTTTGTGTGTTTGTTTCATACATTGTATTAAAAGAAGCAATCTGGTCTAAAATAAATATAATCTGTACATATCTGCATAAATTCATCTAGGAATCTGTTTTTTAAGTGTTCTTTTTTATATAAATTTTTATATAAAAAAAAACCCTAAATATTTAAAACTTTACCAAAGAAAAAGTATTAATTTTAAAAACCAATATGTTTCAAACATACCATTTAAAACTTTTTGCATATTGTACATCAACACCAATATCTAAAATTATATATATATATATATATATATATATATATATATATATATATATATATATATATATATATATATATATATATATATATATATATATACATATATGTATATATATATATACATGTGGGTAAAAAAGTATAAAATTTTAGCTGCACAAATCAAACAAAATAAAAAAGGTTCTCCTTTATTTTCTGAAATAGACAGTATAAAAATTTTTTGATTAAATCTATTTTAGAGGTCCCAACTGACCCTTGAATGTTTAATAGGTCCCTAATATTATCTTTAAATTTTTTTTTAAAGTATGTCAAACTGGTACTCAAAAGAAGGGAAGTTTTATAAAAATTTTAAAAATAGCAATCATATTTCATAAAATTTTCCTTAAAAATACCTTAAAAAACTCACCTTTTTTTAAAAATAAAAAATAATTGTTTTTATGTATTAAAATCTATAATAGTTAGATTTACAAAAAATAATAATAAATTTTTATAAATTTTTGCTTTTTTTGAGTACCAGGTTGACATACTTTTGAAAATATTTTTGTAAGATAGTATTAAGGACCCCAATAACTATTCAAGTGTCAGTTGGGACCGATAAAATTGTTTTTTATTCAACAATTTTTATACCATCTCTTTCAGAAAATAAAGGAGCGCCTTTATCTACTAAAATTAGTGTTTAAATATTAGTGTAATCTGCAAAAAAAAGTGCTCAATGTTCGTAAAGAACGGAGCCGTAATAAGTGAAAAAAAAAATACTTATCTAACACCTTCTGACAGTTTCTTCTTAAGCAGTAACTGACAGGAGAAGCTCAGGTTATATCGGAGTTTGCTAATATATATATATATATATATATATATATATATATATATATATATATATATATATATATATATATATATATATATATATATATATATATATATATATATATAATTTCTGATGAGTCTTTATTGATAAAACACAGTGTAAAATGAGAAAATTTTTTGTTAAGTGATTTTCTACTTATTTATGATTGCTCTGTTCTTTTAAGAACATTGAGCACTCTATTTTGTAGAATACATTTTAAAATTATTTAAATACATATATAAATATATATATATATATATATATATATTATATATATATATATATTAGCAAAAATATGTTTTTGTAATTGACTTTTTGGCTTTCTTTTCACCATATGTATGTTTTTAATTTTAACTTTTTTTTGTAATATGCATATATATTTTTATTTTAATAGATAAAAAGGCTGAAGGAGCAAAACTTATGTTATGAGTACAATATGAGTTATATTATGAGCTCAAATTTAAAAACTTTTGTTGCATAAGTAACATTTTAATGAAAAACTGAAACAAACAAACAAAAAAATAACTGCAAAGTTATTTTTTAATTTAATTCAGTTTTCAATTAGTCTATATGAGCCAGGATTGTGAAGCCATTTGAAAGAAGCGCAAAGCAACAAGGTTTCTTTAGAAGAAATTCCGGATAAAAATGTTGCAGACAAAAAGGTATATATAAGGTACTGCTCTTGAAGGTATTTTTCTTTTAAGTGATGTCAAAAAATGATGTTATGCGAAAAAAGCTTATTTATTCACCTTTCACTGGAAAAATATTTTGTTTTTTCTCCTGCTTTTTAAAGATTCAGATGACAACTTCAGAACTGAATCCGATGACTGGTCACATAAACAGCATTCTTTACAGAGGTATAGGCAAAGCAAATAGCTCACAAATGCTGTTTTGAAAAATTCATAATAAAAAGGAAAAATTAATGCTTATTAGAAACAGCATTTGGAGGATGAAAAACTTTACTCAGTGGATGTTGTGAGAAGAGTTGTTAAATGCTTGAAGTTATTGGGCAGTCGAAGTCTTAGAGATGACTCAGAAGAAATAGAAGTTTTCAGTAATGAAAACTCTCCCGGGTTTTGGAGTTTCTTTTAAAAGGAGTATGTCCAACTTACATACAATTTTGGCCATTTTATTATATTAAAACACACATGATCAAAGATGTTAGAAAATAAAATAATACTAAGCTTTACTACTTAAAATAATTTTGAGTTAATAATAATAGTACATATTATGTTATTTTTTTTTCTAAATCTTTTTCTTTTTTTTATTTCTTTTCTTTTTTCTTCATTTTTATATTCTTCATATCTTATCTTTTAATTTTAAATAGCATGTCTTTTGTGTGGAAGCACTTCAAAAGGGAAACGGCCAACGAAGATAAAGCACGCTGTGACGTAGACTTGGGTAATCGAAGGTGTAGAGTTATTCTCAATTATGCTGGAGGTTCAACAAAGGGTTTGATAAAACATCTAAAGCGTGTTCATTAGATACTTGATCTATTGAAATCTGAACCGACAACTAGCAAGCAAGCTCAACCAAGCACAAGTAGCACTGACAATCCTCAGTAAAGAGGCAAAAGCTGATGACAGATTTTACTAGAGCATCGCTTGAGGAAACCATTTCTAAAGAAGTTGCTTAAAATGGATTGAACTTCTAACAGATCAGATATAATAGCAGAGCATGTGAAAGAAAAGTTTCCAACGACTTCCCAAAAAACGGATCTGGTGTTGCAAAGATTGTTCGAGGTTTTTATGAAGACATCATGGCTAAAATAAAATCGTGGATTCAAACTCATCTAGCTGAAGGACATTTTTTTTCAACAACCCTTGATGAATGAACTTCTACTGCAGGGCGACGTTTCTTGAACATTAATCTTCATTATTTTGAAAATGGTGTTGATAAAGAAATCAATTTGGGCATGGTTCCAATTTATGGAAGTGCAACTGCTCTTAACATCAAAAAACTAGTGAGTTGATGCTATAAAGTTTCTAATAATTTTATTTTTTTATTTTTTTATTAACAGTTCGAAGCAAGACTAATGGAATTTAGCTTGGATCCAGAGAAACACATTGTTGGCACTTCTGGTGATGGTGCGAGCGCTATGGTATCATTTGGTTCTATGATCGCATCAGAATACGTCCAGTGCAGCGATCATGGAATTCATCTGGGTGTTACTAAAGTTCTTTATTTAAAGAAACAATCAGCGGATGCTCCAGTGGATGACAACAACGATGATGTCTTTTTTGTTGAGTGTGGAAATGAAGATGAACCTGATGAAGATGTTCCTGATGCCGGCGAGGACACAGAATCAGACGATGAAGAGGAGGCCGATTCACTTCAAATGGTTTTCGCTTATCAATCAACGATCACCAAATTGAGAAAAATCGTGAGCCTCTTCCATCGATCATCAGTCAAAAATGAAATTCTTCAAAAATTCGTTAAGAGGATGAACAACACGAGAGAACTTAAGCTGAAGTTAGATTCAAAGACTCGTTGGGGCAGCCTTCATGATGCTTGCGAAAGGTTCTTGAAGTTACTTGGACCTGTGAAGGAAGCTCTGAACCACAGGGAGATTGACAAAACCTACTTAAGGGAAGATATCGACTCTTATATAAGTTCTGAGTCCAGCGAAGTTGGCAATTCAATTCTTGTCAAAGAAATCAGTAAATCTCATCGATTGCAACACAACTATCAAGTTTCTCTTGGATAATTTAGAAATGCATGATCATCAGCTCTCGCAGGACATCTTCTTGGCTATTAAAGAGAAAATCAACAAACGCAGACATGACGTTCTTCAATCACTCATCCTTTACTTGCACGACATCAACAGCATCAATGGGCCGGATCACTTTGCTACATCGACTGTTGCAGCTATGAGCAAACTTGCAGTGAAACTGATGGAAAGTCTCTTCAGTACTGAAAATGATGATTGTGTGGAACAACCTGAACAGCAAGAAGAACTATCAGCATCAACATCACAGCAGATTCATAGAAGTTTAGCTGAGTAACTGACACTTGCCTTAAAAGCTTCAAGAGAGGTTACTAACAAGCATTCGGGCAAAGTTATTGACTAAAAAAAGGAGATGCAGATGTATGCAAAGACAAAAGTACGCTCACCCTCTGGATAGACTTTTTGAGGGACTGAAGACAATACAAGCAACATCAGTAGCTGCAGAACTTTGTTTTTCAGAAGCATATATTCTTGTGAGCAAAGTTCCCAACCGTCTTTGTGATGAGAACATCGATGCTATATATATATATATATATATATATATATATATATATATATATATATATATATATATATATATATATATATATATATATATATATATATATATATATATATATATATACATATATATATAAATATATATATATATATATATATATATATATATATATATATATATATATATATATATATATATATATATATATATATATATATATATATATATATATATATATATATATATATATATAGTTAGTTAGTGATAAAACTGCGTGAATCTTATACACATACTTATATATACTGCGTGAATCTTATACGCTGAGACGTAGCAACATTCAGCTATAGCATCTGTTCGTAAACCATTTATGGGCCATCTAATTCAAAATTTGACTTAAAGACTGGTTTAACATTAAGATTGACTTACTTTAAATGGTTCAATTGCTAGTATAAGTGAATCAAGTCTTCTCGTTTTCTTCGAAGATTTAAAGTCGTTAAACCCATTCTAACTAGTGGCTTTTTATAATAAAGCATTTGATTTGAGTAAGGTATTTTTGTGGCCCTGTGTTTAACTCGTTCAAGAACTGAAATTTTAGCTATTTTTGGCGGACTCCATGCTGGAGCCGCAAATTCAAAGTGAGGTCGAACATAGGTTGCATACAAAATGTTCCGTAAAATACAATCTGTACTTTCGAAGGCATATTTTAACAAACCTAGTATTTTTGAAGCTTTGTTAACACATAGTTGTGTTTGATGTTTCCGTTTTATATCCGGTTGTACAAAAATACCTAGATCTCTCTCTATTACACTGTTTGAGAGGTCATAATTCATTTCGTTTACATTTAATGTGTATGGTTTAACAATACCTCGAAGAACATTTTGATTGCCAAATCTCATCACCTTACATTTTTTGCAATTAAGTTCCATACGTCAATTGTTGCACCATTTCACAATGTTGTCAAAGTCAGTTTGTATTTCTGAGTGCTTATCAAGGGAATCTTCTATGGCTATTAATTTGCTATCGTCAGCATACATTTTAAATGTATTTTGCACAACTTCTGGCAAGTCATTTATGAATAGCAGAAATAAAATGGGACCCATAACTGAACCCTGAGGAACGCCACTGGTAACAGATACCCATTATGAAAATGTATTACCAACAGTAACTTTTTTTTTCCTATTTGTAAGGAAACTTTTAATACAGTTATAAATTTTTCTTGTTATACCACATGCTTCAAGTTTTTTCAATAGCTTTTTGTGTTGTGTTGTGCACTTTTATCAAAAGCTTTTGAGAAGTCAAGATATATTATGCATAACAGTTTACCCGTTGCAGCTTCGTATGTAATAGTATCAATTGTCTCAATCAATTTTTTTGTGCATGATTTGTTTGAATAAAAACCAGTTTGCCTTTGAGAAATACAACTATTTAAAACTAAATGTTCCAGAATTATGTCCCGAATAAGCTTTTCAATCATTTTACAAATCACAGACGTTAAGGATATTGGTCTATAGTTTTCTGGTTCAAGTTTTGATCCCCCTTTATAAATAGGTGATATATTTGCAACAGACAAATGGTAAGGGACACAACCAGTGTCAAAACTCAACCTGAAAATATAGATAATTGGATCAACAAAACCTTCTGCAGCATGTTTTAAAACAAACGGAATATTTTCATCAAAACTCATCGCTTTTGACTCATCAATACTTTCTAACATTTTTAGTATTATTTCATTGGTAATCATATCAGATAATATACTGTCATCACACTTATTTTTACATCTTTGCAAGAACTTGGGTATTGCTTGGTTATCATCTTTTACAAAGACTGACTTAAATTGCTTATTTAGTATATTTGAAATATCTGATAGTTCAGTTGTAATTTGTTTTTTTTTACTTTTCATGGCTCTTATTTGGGACTTAACATTTTGTTTTTTATTTATGTATGAGAATAAAAGTTTAGGTGTTAACTTTGCTCTTTTTACTAAATCCATTTCGTATTTATCCAGTTGATCTTTTAATTTGTTTTTTTTCTTCTTGACTTTGCCGATACGCATTCGAATAAAATAGAGATTGTTTTCATCTTTATTGCCTTTTTAATTTTTGCATCCAGCCATGCTTTATTGCCTTTTTAGTTTTTGAATCCATACATCTAGCTACTCTTTTTTTGTTATTAAATATAGGAACAAACTATCGACAAAATTCATTACAAATATGCAAAAATGACTCATAGCACTCACAGGCTGATTTATCATGAAACAGCTCAACCCAGTCGACTTGTTTCAAGTACTTAATCATTTGTGCAAATTGACCCTTTTTAAAGCAAAACTTATCTCTTGTGTATACTATATTGTTACTAGAATTAGTAAAATATTGCCAAGTGATGGAGTAATGGTATCTTTCCTTTTCATAAGGACCTAAATGTGGACCACATTGAAGAAAATCTATGCAATTGAGATTGCAAGCTAAAACAATGTTAAGGGTGTTAACTGCAGGAACAGAATCACTTTGTTTAAATGTTGGAAAGTTTACTATTTGGTATAAAGAACAATCATTTAAAACTTTAATTAATTTATGCTCAGTTGAGTTTTCATTTGAATGAATTATTGGACCGTCATCTGTCCATTCTATATAAGGGAAATTGAAATCTCCTACAACAATAAGATCCCTGTAACTTTTGCCACTTTTGAACTGTGAAGCAGTTTTGATTAAGTCTAGAATTGATTTTAAGTAATCAGCTGTAGAGTTTGATGGTTGATATATTCTACTAACAATTAACTTAAAATTATTACATTTTATTAGGCTCCAAACTTGTTCAATCTCTGTATTGTTAAGATGCGGATTAACAACTTCTATATTCGTAAGGTTATTATTTACGTAAATGGTAACTCCTCCTCCAATTCTATCTCTATCTGCGTGATATAGGTCATACCCATCAATGTTTTTAATTGTATCCAATTTGAACCAAGTCTTTCTAATTGCGATAACATCTATGTTGTTTGTCAAAGCAAGTGCGGACAGCTGGGATAATTTATTAGAGTTAAATGAGGTAGCATTGGTGTAATAAAAATTAATTGGTTTGTCGTTAGTCTTAATATTTTGCTTCAAATAAATAGTTATTTGTTCATTATGTAACTTTTGATGAGATTTATAAGATTAGCTGATATGGGCACCTCCGGGCCTGCTTGACAATGCTTTCTTTGACAAATGAGTGAACTTTGCGGTTGCCAATGCCTTTTGTTGTAGTGATGTCAATACACAACAATTTTCTGCTTCTAATGACAAATCGAAAGGGCTGGTGTAGGTTATTATTGCGTTGTAAGTCTTCATTTGCCTCCTTTCTCTCATTATTCAATTCAGCTTGCTCATCAGGAGTGCGATCAGGTCTTATATATACTTTTTTGTATACCTCAATTGTTGACAGTTTTTTGGCTGCAGACAACATCTCGTTTTGTGCTACTTTATTCTCAAATTCAACAACTAATGGTTCTGATGTATAGTTTACCAGGGCAACTTTAGATTTTAGTGAGAATTCCAATTTTATTATTATTTGTCTGTTCAGCAAACGTATTAATTCATTTACCATGTTCTCGTCATCTGTCTTACGGTCTTTGTTTGTACTTTTTTGTGAGTTAGCCAAACCGACAGTTACAACATTTTTTAGACTTTTTACTGGATAGTTTTTCATAACTTTTTGACAATTTGATGCTTGCATTATAAAGCTCGGATTGGTTGGTTGGCTTGGCTAATTGCTTAGCAATTTGGCTGTAATAAACAGCAGTTGAATTAGAAGGTGGTACATTTGCGCTTTTCTCTTCTCAGCTTTTCACTTTCTTGTTAAGCTCAGATATTTCTGCATCTTTTTACGTCAATTTCACTTCAAATAATTTAGTTTGTTAATTTAGTTTTAGCATAACGTTATCCTTTAGCTCTTCAATTGCTTTGTTAATCATCAAAATCATAAAATTCTTTTCTTGGTCAGTGAACTTAGTCATATCTCAATTCTCAATTTCCACCAATGAAATGAAAGAGAGACAACCACTGCAAACACCTGTGGATTACTTCTTGTTGATACGTTGGTCTTTATAGAAGGGCTACCACTCTGGTATTATAGGAGGCTTATACCACTTTTTGCTACACTCTTTTATAGGAGGGTTTCCACTCTCTCTATATATACATACATAAATATATATATATATATATATATATATATATATATATATATATATATATATATATATATATATATATATAAATTACCAGATAACTATGGCGCCAAGCTAATCAAGGTTACATTTTTTAATAGATAATCCTTAAGACAATAACGATTCGTTGGTGTAAAAATTTAAACACAATTGGCTTAGCGTGGATATGGGCCAAATATCCACGCTAAGCCAATCAAAGTAGGACATTTGACCCATCCTTGGACCCAATGCTTGTAAACAATTAGAAAACTGGAAAAACCAGGGCAGAAAAAATGGTTCATACATTTTCAATGAAATTTTATTAGGAAATTATCTTCTTAACGACACAAAATATTATTCAATCCATTGGTAACAAAGCGTCTTAAGCTAAATACTTTTTACTGATTATTGGCTTATTACCTGAAACTGCACACTTTGACTCACTTGCAATAATCATTCAAATCGTGAGCAAAGAAACTGTTGATGAAAAAAGATTTATTTGGTTTGAGTCTTCTTGATAACATAATGGAAAGGCTATGACAGATGCAGTCAAAAAAAGATTAAAAGAGTTTATTTTAAACATTAACTATGCTTGTGGTGAGTCATATGACAATGCATCTAACATGTCAGGAAAATAAAACGACCTGCAAGAACAACAAAAATATGAGAACCTAAACATTGTTTTTATTTTATCTGCAGCACATTCTTTAAATTTAGTTGGCGTAAATGCTATTGATAGCTGAGAGACTGTATTTGATTATTTTGGGTATCTTGAATGTCTGTATAATTTCTGTATTTCTTTCACTGATTGATGATAGGTTTGTTCTGGTCTTGTAAGGGGTGCAAGAAAGGGCAGGAAAGTTATCATCAAAAGCATGAGATGGAGAGGTTGGTCAGCAGATGCCATTTCTATTCAAATTTTACATTCAAATTACAGTCATATTCTTAAGACCCAAAAATCAATTGTTCTGGTTAAAGAGGAAAAACGTCAGATAAAAAATTAAGTCACTACATTTAAAAAAAAAGAGAAAGTTTATATGTTGCTTTTATGAAAGAGCATTAGCACAAAATCATGTTAAGATTTGATGCTATTAGTTTCAAAATTTAGAATAAAATTGCAGACTTAGCTTTTAGTGTGAGATTGCTTCTATCCCTTTTGGAATATGTGATATAAGTTCGTGAAGATTTTCTTGACATTCAGGAATGAGCTGGAAGGTTCTAAAGTATTGTTTTTAACAGTACAACTATGAAAATACAAGAACGAAGATTTGCAAGGTAGGAGTTAGTGAAAGTACAGAGATTGAAGTGATTCTAAGTGGTAGTCAGTGAAAGTCTAGAATTTTTTGGTGTTTGAGCTAACTTCCGAACATGAAGCAAACTCCAAACATTTGTATGTTTTTACTTATGTCAAATAATAAGAATTTGCAACAAAATGCGATGGTTGGAGGCTGGGAACGAAAAAGCCCTTTAAACCCCTCTCAACTTGAGGGGTTACAAATTAGGTGGCACTGACAAAATTAGAATTAAACATTTGTTCCCTTATTTTGTTTTATATGTAATTGCTAATGTGTTTATATGGTTAATTTGAAACTGTAAATATGTTTATGTGGGTTGTAATGGTAATATTTGAGGTTATGATTTAGTATGATTTGTGATTATAATTTTGTAAGAGTCTCTCTTTAAGCAATGAAAAGAAAACATTTTGACCTAATGTTACATTTCTGCGAGAAAACTACAAGCCGGGCAATGAACTCAAGTATGAAATTATTTGATATATTTGAAACATATAATGGAACTTCAAATACTGCAGTGTGGATGCAAAGAACCAAATTAATAGCTGAAATGCAGAACAAAAAGTCGGAGCTACATTTCCAATTCTTTGTCGAAAAACTGCGTATTCGGTTTATGAGGCTTTAATTATATAAGATAAGCAAGATGCAATGGAAGTCAAGCGAGTGCTTCTAGCAGCTTTTTCATTGAATCTTTACAGTGCATATGAGTTTTTCAAAAAACGGAAGTTATACGATGGAGAGAGAGTTGATGTGTTATTGGCTGATTTGAAACAATTGGCTTATCTTACAAAATTGTCTGAAGAGACAGTACGTTTGGCATTTGTTGTGGGCTTGCCTGAGTCTTTATTATCACAATTTCGAGCAACAAAGGACCCGATTGATATTATGTTACACAAAGTAAGAGCTGCTTTGAACCATGTGAAGATAGATGGCAGCAATGCTACTGACGCCGTGTCTCAACATTAGGCTACAAAAAATACTGTAGTGTGTTACAAGTGCCAAGGGTTACATTGCAAATAACTGTTCATTTGCAAAGAACTTGTCTCAGAAGAAGATCTTTTGATATTTCAAATGTGGGGACAAAGGACATATGACTTCAAGATCTACGCAATCTCGCTTCTGAACAAAAATGGAATTAGCGCGTTAAGTATTACTTGTTTAAAAGTTAATGGATTGATAGCAACAGCTATGGTGGACACGCGTTGCTCAAAGACAATTCTGAATCACAATTTTTTGTCCAAAAATTATAATAAAAGTTTAAACTCTCCAAAGGTGGTAACTTTTGAAAATAAAGTTCATCAATATATTGGATCCGCGACTGTAAATGTCGAGGTTGATGATATCAAAATAGGCGACGAAGTTATTTTGGTGGATTTCCAACCTTTCAGGGTTTATATAAGGCTTGTTATGAGCTCAATTAAATTATTGGGAGGAAAAAACAAAATTGAAATTAAAAAGAAAGATCATGAAGCTGTTTTTGATGGTATGGAATGGAGAGTCAAATGGAAATGGAAAGATGGAGATAAAACCGACCAACTTTTTAACAAAGTTGCCAAGTACGCGGTACCAAAACATGCTGAAATGGAATACAAAAACGAACTTCAGGATTGGATCAAGCTAAAATGGTTACTTGAGTATAACTAATGCGTAATGGGGCCGCCTGAAAGAAAAATTCCTTTAATGGCTGTGATTCAAAGTAACAAAGATAATAAGGTCCGGCCTGTTTTGGATTGGAGGGAAGCTAACAACTTTATCGAGGCGTATACAGGAGATGCAGGTGTGTATTAATAAATTGAGAGAATGGAAAAGAATGAGAAACAAAGTAACAATTTTGGATCTATGCAAGGCTTATCTTTATCTAAATTATGCATAACAAACTACCATGATCAAGAGGGAATCGAGTTGAAGAAATCCCAAAAATGATTACCAGAAGAGTAGTGTTTTTAGTTTGCTAACAGTTGGTGGGTCATTTACATGTGTGTGGTTGGTTACGTCTTGTTTGTAGTCTGTTGAAACGAAGAGTTGTCAGTTTGATGAAGGGCTGGGCATCACGATGAAAATCGTGATAAAAATGTATTTCGAGAACTTTTTGATGAGGTTAATAGCTGTTAGCCAGCTTGTGGGGATTGGGCTGTGGATGGCAATGAGGGAAAGGTGTGGGCTGATGCAAGTTCTTTATCTATGGGTGTAATAGTTCAAATTGGTAATACGATTGTGGAAGATGCAACATGGCTTCAAAAAGAAAAGTCAGAGTTCATATAAAGATGGCAGAGTTAGACGCAGTTCTACGATGAGTAAATATGGCTTTGACGTGGAAGCTGGAAAAAATGACAGTTTTTACAGACTTTGCAACAGTATTTAGCAGCAGATGATTAAATAAGTTGTCTGGGAATGAGCTTCTAAAAAATTGTATTGGAGTAGTAGTTGCCGAGCCTGAATCCATCTTGAGTTAACACAAGAAAAATGGATATTTTGAAGTGAGTAGAATATTGAACTTTGTTTGTGAAGTACTTCCAAATGCAACTAAAAACGAAGTTCAAATGGTATTAAAAAATTGTGAGCCATGTCAGTCAATAGATCCAACACCTGTACAGTGGACGAAAGGTACCTTGAATGTTAAAGAAAACAGTGGACGAAAGGTACCTTGAATGTTAAAGAAAATTGGGAAAGGTTGGCCGTGGATAATACGCATTATGGAACTGAAAAATTTCTGAGTCGATTGCGGACCTTCAAGATACGTTTGTGGCGACAGCTGTCAAGTTTATACGGAAGTGTTGCCATAGTTCGAATTCTCCGTCTTATCTTTTGTGAACAAGGAGCGCCATACGAAATATTAACAGATAATGAGGCAACGTTTAAAACAGACTGTTTATATTTGATTATTGTTGTTAATATGTTTGTACGGTTTTGTATGTAATTGCTAATGTGTTTATATGGTTAATGTGAAACTGTTAATATGTTTATGTGGGTTGTAATGGTAATAATTGAGGTATATGATTTAGTATAAATTGTGATAATAATTTTGTAAGAAACAGGTTCTCATTAAGTAAAGAAAAGATAAGTCGAAAATGTTTTTGAAACATAGGCTTTCTATTTACGAGTTTGCAGAGAGAAAGTTTGATTTTTTAATTAGTTTTCTGACCATGACTATTCCTGTCTTTGTTGTTGCTGCCAATTGCTTGTGTACTATTTAACCTTCAGGTTTATAAACTTATAAATATATAATGCTGTATTATAACTTATATATCATTAAAATATACTTTAACAAACTTTTAACTGATATCAGTGGCCAAACGTAGGCCCGCAGAGCTCGCACTGCTAGGGAAGGGGGCCGGAAAAGGGGGCCCATATTTAAGTCTAAAAGTTATTTATATTTGGTTCAACAAAATGTTCTGCACGGGAGAACTTGTGATCTTTTTTTGGTTTGTTTATTGTTGAAATTTAGCGTTGTATAATTTATGGACGATCTCTATCTTTTTTATTTTGTTTTTGTTTCAAAGTTTTTGAAAAAGGTTTTAGCTATTGCATTTGTTTTTCTTATTCAGTTAACCGAATAGTTAACCGAATAGTTAACGGAATAGTTAACCGAATAGTTAACCGAATAGTTAACCGAATAGTAAACCGAAAAAAACCGAAAGTTAAGCGAATGTGATAAAAAATTCGAATGAAAATTTCACAGTTTTAATTTATATTATACACACAAAAAAAGAAAATTGTTAATGATACAAGTGAAACTTTGACGATTAAAAGTGATTGATAAAAGTGTATATGTATATGTATATATAAATGTATATGTAAATGTATATGTATATTTATGTAAGTAATAAAAAGTATATAGACGATATCATAAATATACATATATTTTTATATTTAACATATATATATCATAAATGTTGAATATATATAAAACATATAAATAAAATGTTTAACAAAGTTTGTACCAATTACTTAACTTTAAACTTTATGTTTAATAATATTTATTATTTATGTTTTTAATAATATAAAAGTATAGAATTATAATTAGGCTTACTACTTTTTTTAAATTATATATTTAAAGTTTAGGTTTAAAAATTGTGCTAATGATGATTAGGTTTAAATTGTGATAATAATGATTAGGTTTAAAAATTGTGCTAATGATGACTAGCAATCCTCTAAGTGGAACTGCTAAACGATGGAAGAGGAAGGATTTACAAAACAAATTTAAAAAAGGAAGAAACACGATCTGATTGAAATGTACTTATTTTGGAAAATGAATAGGAGGATACCACGGAGAGTGACACTGAAATCACTGAACTACAAATAAAAACCAATTCTCAAATAAACTATTTTAAAGGCAATACTGTGACATCCAATTTGTTTGATCACGACTCGCTAGATCTCATTATAAGCAGTGAATATATAATAACATCATAAATTTAAATCCTTAAAATTTAAAACATATTCCTCAAAAGTGGGTTGATAATTAAAAACATAAAATTATTGCCTATCAGATCAAAAACACTTGTTGCTTTACTGATGGACAGACGTGTTTACTGATGACGTGTTTACTGATGACGTGTTTTTACAGCGTGGAAAACAAAGTAATAATAATAATAAAAAAAGTTAAAAAAAAAATTATAAAAATAAAACTTATTTAAATAAAATAAATAAATCAGCAAATAAAAATGGCAGTTACACTATTGGAAATTGCAAAGATAAATTAAAATATGTTTGAGGAACTTGAAAAAAAAAAACCCGGAAGTGATCCTGAAAAGACAAGATAAAAATTCTACCAATATGATAAACACAAATTTAAAAACAGTAAACGAGCGCTTTGATAAGGAAAGTCTAAAAAAAGAGGTGGTGGTGTTGTTATTTACGTCAAAAATAGCTTGCGGTTTAAAGTGCGAAACAACTGAGCGTATCCGAATGCAGTGGTGAATGTATTGTTATGTTATAGCGTTGCTATAAATTGCCAAAAAAGTCAACAGAAAAGTTCTCAATTCATCTATAGAATATTGTTCAAAAAAGTTCTTGAGAAAATAAAAAAGGCTTTTTGTTATTGAAGATTTAAGTATTAACGCACTTAATTATGATAATTTTTAGAAACTCAAAACTTTTTTCAATGATGGTGTGATTCCTTTAATAAACAGACCAACACGAATAACAAGAAATTCAGCAACACGAATAGACAAAACGGGGTGCCTACGGCATTTGAGGACATCCATACATGTGGCTGTAATTTATAGAGAACAATATTTTTTTATTTCTTTGATTATCAATGGAGGACTATAAAGTAACACAAGAAATAAAGAGGCATGCAGTTATTGTTGCTATATTTGCAAAACACACCGATTTAGAAATCTCCAATTTTCTCAACTGCACCCAATCATTCGAACATAAGGTTCGTCGTGAATAATTCACGGTGAATTAGAAGCAACCGCTGGCGATGTAGAAACTGTTGCAAAATTCAAAAGACATGAGGAACGTTCGAACACTACTAGAAATACATAATTTGTCCAACAAGTGTAAGAGATTGTTCACGAAAGCCCTTAAAAGTCCAGGAGACCATTGCGAGGGACCTGAATGTCTCTTAGGGTCTAATCCGTCGAGTTGTCCACGAAGACCTCCGCTATAAGTCCTACGTTATACGCAGAAGGCAGTTTATGTTGGCATAAACTTGGAATCAGAGATTTATTTGAGAAAAACGTCTCTTGAACAAGCTTAAGCACCCTGTAGTTCCTGAAATGTTATGGTTTTTTTTTGACAAAAATTTTTTTGACCAAGACTAAAAAGCCAATTGGAGATATGACAGGTAGTTATGCTCAAATCCTACGGAGGTTCCCTGTGTTATTCGCACAAAGTTTCCGGCGACTGTCATGGTTTTAGGAGTTGCGAGCAACGAAGGACATGTTATGCCACCTCACTTCTCTCAACAGGGGCTTCGGGTGAATGCTACCGCCTAATCGAGGTAAACAGTTTACAGAAACAGTTGTGAAACCCTGGATTGATAGTGTACATGGGAACAGACCATACGTATTCCAGCAAGACTCTGCTACTGCACACAAAGCCATGACGACACAAGATTGGATCGCCGAAAATTTTTATGACCATATCACCCCAAACTTATGGCCACCTAGCTCCCCGGATCTTAACTACGTACGTAATTGATTATTACGTACGTGGTGCAGTTGAGCGAGAGACCAATAAACATCCCCATAACTATATATGTATATATATATATATATATATATATATATATATAAATATATGTATATATATATATATATATATATATATATATATATATATATATATATATATATATATATATATATATATATATATATATATATATATATATATATATATATATATATATATATATATATATATATATATATATATATATATAAACATACATACATACATACCTTCTTATCTAATGCTGATGATATTGTCATGTTCACCTTTACCAAAGATTTCCGAAATTCACTTGACTTATGCTCAAGTAATGCATAGAGATGTAATATAATTTTAATCAATAACATTATTCTTACACAGCTTACCTTAATTAGAGTTTATCTCATTAACCAATTTGGCAAATAAAATAATTGTTATTACATGGTTCTCAATAACTATAGTTTTTTTAAAAAGACTTGCTCCTTGATCTGTATTTCTATTTAATCCACATTAAAATGCATTTACCAGAATTTAAAGTATTCATAATGGGCCGATGCTTGTAAGCTATTAGTGAAACAAGGCGCTTATTTACTTCTGTGGTAATTCATAAGTAACAATACTTTCCATTGTTATTGTTGCAAAAGCAGTAAGAAGCTTATAAAACTATTCTTGAAATCTGACATATTCATTTGAAAACAATTTATTGACAAAAAAATGATTCTTTATTATCTTGGTACTGAATAAATAAATTTGAATATATATATATATATATATATATATATATATATATATATATATATATATATATATATATATATATATTAATGTGGTTCTAAAAACAACTTTTTCTGAAAATGACTGCTGGCACCCCCTGAATATGTTGTATATAATTAAAAAAATGCTAGATTTAAGAAATTTTTGAATAAAAAATATTTTAAGGGGTTGCTCGACCCTCGAACATTATATATGTCCCTAATATTATTAAAAAAAAAGTTTTTCAAAATTATGTCATGTTGGGTCTCAAATGAAGGGAAATTATATAAAAATTTTAAAAGTATTAATCATTTTAAAATTAAATTTTTATTTTAGATTTTAGTAAACAAAAAGTTACGTTCTTTAACTAAAAATGAAAAATAAGGAATTTAACAAGATTTTTTGATTATAATTTTTTTTATCTATGTTTTTTTATAAAATGATTAATATTTTTAAAATTTAAAAAAAAATAAATCCTTAAAATATTTTTTATTCAAAAATTTCTTTAATCTAGCATTTTTTTAATTATATACAACATATTCAGGGGGTGCCAGCAGTCATTTTCAGAAAAAGTTGTTTTTAGAACCACCTTAATATATATATATATATATATATATATATATATATATATATATATATATATATATATATATATATATATATATATATATATATATATATATATATATATATATACGTATAATCATGTACATGTATCATGTACATGTATATTTGCTTTTATACATAAATAAATGTTATACAGATACGCATGTATTTAACATACATTTATGTTCGTAATAGTGCGTTCATTATAATCAAATGCAAAATAAATTTCATTTTATAACGGGTGATGCGAAAGTTATCGGACAAAATAAAAACGTCAATAACTTATTTATAAATAAAAAAGCAAACTACTTTTATGTTTTTTTTAAATAAAGCATTTATCTTTTAATAAAAATATCTATTATTTTTATATGACAAAACACCACCATCTGCAATTGATTTCAATTTTGCTCTGACGCCTTTTATATGAGACTGTAAAAAGTTTAAATCAATTTCTTGTAGTTTTAGTATAATGCGATCAATCAAAACTTGCTCTGTTAAAGCTTGCCAATCTCTCTCGTAAACCTTCTGTGCCAAATGTCCCCAAAAATTTTCAATTGGTCGTGCTTGAAGCACATTTGGGGAATTGGATTCTTTATCAACGTAATAGACATATTGGTCCATCTAATTTAGAGAATCTTTAGAATAATGAGAACGTGCTAAATCTGGCCAAAATAAATAGTTAAAGTCTCCATGATACTTGTGAATAAATGGAAGAAGTCGTTTTTCTAAACATTCATTAATATAGATTGATGAAATGATCGCTACAGCCTTGGAAGTGCGAAACAATGGCTCGGACATACCACGGTCAGATATGGCTATCCACATTAAAAATTGTTTTGGAAATTTCTCTTTTCCTATAAAACGAACACTTTCTGGGCATGTCTTTTTGTTGTTTGTGTAGTATCCAGAAATTCCAGGCATGTTGTCCCCTGCAAAACAAAAGTATTTTTCGTCATCGATGACTAAAAGCGATTTTGTGTTATAGAGTTGGTTAACTAGTTTCCTGCTTCTTTTCTTTGCCTTTATTTGTTGTTCTATAGTGTATTTTGGAGTCTTTTCACGTTTTCTATATTTAATATTCATTTTTTTAAACTGACGACCAATTGTCGATTGATTTACACCGAATTTAATACCTATTTTTCTCTGACTGACCCCTTTTCGATTGTTGACAAGTCTCGTTAATTCGGCTTTCTTTTCTCTAGTCCAGGATGTCGGACGACCAGGGTGCTTTCTATCAGAAAACGATAGAACAGTTTCAGTTCTTTTTAGGTATACAAGCTTTTTAGGTATCATATATTGTACTTCGAGCAAATCCTTCCATTTCAAAATGATTTACGATTTTTTTTTTTTATATTAGGTTTATTTACAAAAAACATTTTTAGTCGCTTTCGAAAAGATTCTCGTTCAGCTGCATTTAACCTCATTTTAAATAATCGTGTTTCAAATGATAAAGTTTATATTTTATAGAACGTTTATGCCTACGCATAAAACCACAAAAACTAATTATTATGCTCAAATAATGAAATTAGGATTTGTGCGATAACTTCCGCATCACCCGTTAATAATATTTTTTTGGGGATAAATCATATAAATTTGATTTAAGAAATAATATAGCTTATTTGTTATAAAAGTAAAATTATTTGTTTACGCTTGTTTTAATTGGATACCTTTTTTTTTTCTCATATATATATATATATATATATATATATATATATATATATATATATATATATATATATATATATATATATATATATATATATATATATATATATATATATATATATATATATATGCATTAGGGCCCTGCGAATCGGCATTTTTAGTTTCGAATCGAATCTCGAATCGAAGCAGATCTTGACTCACGAATCGAATTGAATCACGAATCGAATCACTAGTTGAAAGAAATTTAAGTTTTTTATCTTTATTTTTATGTATACTATACAAAATATTTCAAAATTTAAATGTTATTTGAACAATTTTTTTTTCTTACTTTTAGCCCAAATTAACCGTTCCGCAACCGTTGCTCGGAAAGACTATTGCGTTTACTGTCAACCACTCCTCCTCTCACAGAGTTAACTCTTTTAGACGAACAATTTGTAGCTTGAACAGCAAAAAAATCAGTTGCAACTTTGGATAATAAAGGGAAAATGTTACGTTTGTTTTTCCAGTAGAGAATAGAACAGTTTTAGTTTCTTAAAATTTCTTCAGTGGAAGTAGTTTTGTGACAAGCATTTATTACTTCCAGATTTACAACTGATAAACAGCATGATTCTAAAACTCAAGAGGATGGAACAAAGTGACAAGTAGAAACAAGAAAGTTATCACCATTGTCGGCTTTAAAGTTATCACCATTGTTGCTTCTACGTGTAGTTTGTTATGGTCACGTTTTAAATGGTTCTATAGATGAGATAAAGTTCCAGTTTTCTGAACAGAATACTTTTTGTTGCAATTTTCTTGTTTGCATTTCCAGAATACTCCTTTTTTTCAAAGAATTCTTTAACTGCCGATTTTTCAGAAGTATTATTGCTTGATGCGTATTTTTTAGAAGTATTATAGCTTGATGCGTATTTTTTAGATGTATTATAGCTTGATGCGTATTTTTTAGAAGTATTATAGCTTGATGCGTATTTTTAAGAAGTATTATAGCTTGATGCGTAAATAGCTTAATGTAGCACAAAAAGTATCAAATTTAAAAATACTTTAGTGAAAGCGAAGTCAAACATTAACGACGAAAAAATAAAAGCTAACTTTTGCGTTACTAGTTTGCGTTCCGCTCAGTTTAAATCCCTAATCGATAACTAATTTCAATGAAAAGTATGTTTACGTTCCAAAATTACTCTACCGATGAATTTTCTGATAACATAAATATTGATATTTTGAAAACTTTTTAACGCCGTTTGTATGAAAATATAAAGCAGTTTAAATAAAAAAATGATTCGAAAAACTCATTTTTTTCGAATCGAATCTCGAATCGAAGCGACATTTGATTCGCGAATCGAATCGAATCGAAGCAATTCGCAGGGCCCTAATATATATATATATATATATATATATATATATATATATATATATATATACTTTTATTTTACTTTGCCGTTTAATAAAATTTACAATAAGAAAGATCGTACATATATAATAAATGGCCGAAGCTAGAAGAAGACGCATATTGTCTTATCGCCAGCCCCGTTTACATTGTCGCTTTCAGTTTACGAAACAAATTAAAAATTAAAAGTTAAAAATTTACGGGTTGAAAATTATATAGTAAAACACAATATATTACAAATAGTAAATTGTATAATAAGATATATATATTTTCTTTTAGTTATTTATGTTTCATTTTTATAAGAAGAAAATAAGAAACAAATCAATGAACTTTAAAAAATACAATAAACTTAATAGAAAATTCCTCCGACTGCAGTTTTAACAGAAGGGTAGAGCAGGGTTAGATTTTGGCGTTAACAGCCTTCCGATAACTAAATATTTTCCGGCCGTTAACTAAATGGAGACATAGGAATACGAGTTTATTTAATCACTGGCGTTAAAAACTGGCGTTTTACTTTTAACCGGCCGAGAGCTTATCGGCAGGTTTAACGGAGAGATATGAATACGGCTGCAGACAGCTAATTACCTAAGCACATCAATAACTTAAGTATCTCTATCATGACTTATACGCAAAAAACTTCTACCGCTGCACAGTGACTCAAAACAACAAAAAAATGGTAATAAACCCCTCACAACTTTTCTCTAAATTAAGTGCCCTTTTTTAAATAATATTAAATTGCAATAATTTTTTATTTCAAAAGTATAAATAATTTTATAACAAAACTTTTATTTTGTATTTTATAGTAAAAAGAAGTGAAAAAATTTGTTATTATTTTCAAAAAAATCTGAAAAATGTGAGATTTTTATTTAACTAAAAAAGAGTAGTTTTAATTTAAATAAAAGTGTATATTTATTTTGAAGATAATCTTTTGGCTCTATATATTTCAATTTTACTAAAAAGAAAAAAAAGTCTGATTTTTTTGTTTTTATTTTAAAGACTTTTTTAAAAAAAAATGCAGCAAGTAATTGTATTTTTTTGGTATAAATATCAGCTAAAAAAATGTTCCACCGAGTTCCAAAAATATATATATTTTTTTCTAGTTAATTAACATTTCTACTTTTAAAATATAAATGGATTACTGCGGTCTCCTGCGGTATTGGAAGTTATAAGAGAAATACAAATGTTGTTAAAACACTTAAAAACCTTGTTTTCCGCCATTTTCGAAAGTATTTGTTATCATCAAAACAAATGAAAATGGCGGGAAACTTAAATTTTAATTTTTTACTTGTATTACTTGCTCTAATATAGTTTTTAAAACATAAATATTAAATATAGTTTTAAAAAACGTGCTTTTGACATTATATATTATTGAAAAGTTTGTTAAAATATTTATTGACAATTTTAAAGAACGATTTATTATTCGATAAGTACAACATGTTTGAAAAAGCTTAACTGAACAACTTTATTATTTCCTGTAATATAAAGTTAACTTAATAATATAGTGTTTTTACAGGATGTAACAGCGTGACAATTGTTAAAGCCGTAACAAAAATAAAATTTTAAACAGTGTAAAGTAAAAGAATATATAATATAATTTAAAATGTTTCTGATATATTAGCTTTATTGTATTGATGGTTCTTAAAAACAATAGCAATGAAAAGATTAGATCTTATCCCAAATATACGTGAATTAGGAGTGGATAAATTAAGATTATGGAAGAATTTAATTAATGAAATAAAAATACGGAAGAAATTTGCAAAGAAAACTTTAATAAAGTAAAGGTGGCTTTAGTTATATTTATTTCAAAGGTGAAGAAAAAACTAAAACAATGTGGACGAAATTATGATACAAAAAGAAAATCGTTCGCTTCAAATAAATCTTATGAACGATAAAAATAGTCATTTTGGCTCTGGAAAGGCCTCCTTAAAGGCCACTGAGCTCTATTTTTATCTTCTGCAAAAAGTGCAAATGCTGCTGGAGAAAAAAAAAAGCCTCCATTATAAAAAACAATATTTCTAATGTTTTAGAAATAGAAAAAGTTGATAAAACTTTGGATAAAACCTTTCCCATTAATATGAGTGTAGAGGAAGCTCTTGCGTTAAAAATGAACACTGATCTCAGCGATAAACAATACCAAATAATACTCTTCAAAGCATGTTAGATCACACTGTGAGTAGAATAACTGAAATGATTGGAATGCCTAATTCTGGTCAAGGTAACGAAATATTTGGAGTTTTATATGAAAAGATTGGTTTTGATGAAGCATCAAGCCAAAGTATTTTTAAACAGAAATACAAGACAAGCAACACAAGTATAGAACTTAAAAGTGAAGAGATTTTTTTTAGTGCAGCTTTTGTGCCTCAATTGCTCAAAGTAGAGGATCTCGAAATTTGGAAAAATGGAAATCCTTCAAGTTGTCACTTTTGTAGACCTCTTCATCTACAATATAAAAAGAGAGTCCAATTTTATCAAGTAAAGAAGAATCAGATCTAAAAAATCAAAAAAATACCTTAAAGACGTTTCGCAAAGTTTTTGATATTGCAGAAAGAAAGGTGACCTTTAATATCAGCTATAGAGTTGATCTTACAATGTTTGATAATAAAGTAGTTAACGCACTTACAGAGACAAAATCCACTCAATCCTGCAATGTGTGCGATGCTAAACCCAACGAAATATTGATTTATTAAAAGCAAAAACTGAGAATGAGTCAGCCTTGGGGCTCGGAATTTCAGCTTTGCATTGCTGGATAAAATGCTTGGAATTTATTCTCCATTTGAGTTATAAAATTGAAATTAAAAAATATAAGTCAAAAACAATTGAGGAAAATTATCTGTAGACTTAAAAAAAAAAAGAGATTCAGGTACACTTCGGATATGTTGACATGCCTACAACTGGGTCTGGAAATATCAATGACGGCAATACTGCCAGAAGAGCATTTAAAAATGGTGAAGTTTTTTTCTGAAATTACTAAAGTTGATTGTGATATAATTGAAAGATTGCATAATATTTTCATAACCATATCTTGTGGATATCCTATTAATATCAATGAATTAGATTTATACTGCACTGAAACAGCTAAACGTATAGTGAGTTTGTTCGACTGGTATGTTATGCCTCCTACTGTACATAAACTGCTTTCGCATAATTTTCCTATATCACATAAATTACCTTTGCCAAATGGGGTATATTCGGAAGATGCATCGGAAAGTTTAAATAAACAGATAAGAAATTCTAGACTTAAGCACACGGCAAAAATATCAAGGTTATACACAATGATGAATCAGATGTACTACCTTCTAGTAAGATCAGATCCAAAAGTATCAAGCATATCTTTTAGAAAACATAAGAGCTATCGAGGAAAACCGTTACCAGACGAAGTTATTAAATTAATTGTAATGTAAATAATAAAATAAATGTAACAAAATAAAGTTTTTTTTCTCTATGTATCAACATCCTTTAAAAACCTTTTTTTTTAATATCAGGTAGAGTAATATATCAAGATAATGTGTTTGTCTCGAAGATTCTAAAACTTGGAGAAAATTATTTTTGTACGCTCATAGTCACCTTTAATGCACGCATACGCGCATTATGCGCGTTGAAGCTGCGCGTAAAAAAAAATTTATCAACAAATTTGAAATCTTGACCCAAAAATTATTATTTTGATATATAACATTATTTATTTACAATTTATGTCAAATTTTATTTAATTTTTACCGTTTTTGATCGTCCTGAGTCATTGTGCGCTGTTTTGATGTTTGTTGAAATTTTAAGTTTTTTTGAAAACTCCCTCACTTTTGTTTGGTAAATTGTTTAATATCTTTAAGTATGTTATAAACATTACATCGATATAACTTTTGTATGTAAAAAATCGGAAAAGATTAAAAGAAAATGTGGAAGAGCAAGGATTTAAACCACGGCATTTTACTTCGGAACGCTGCAAGTTAACCACTTCAGCCACTCAGGCGCTTTGTTTGATGAAAGTTTTAACACTATTTAATAGAAGAAAAACCTTATAAAACAGCAAAAAAGGTCTTTAAATCAAAGTTAAGAAGATGTTGCCGCAATGCAATTTAAAGTAAAAATAAAGCTGTAAAATTTGATATATGTTTTAACATAACATAATTGCATACACTTTTGTTCACATACAAAAAGTGCTGCGACTCTTTCTCGCCGTTAACTTAGGTGTAATGTCTGCCGTGAGTTCTGTACAAAGAAAAAAACGAATGAGTAACGGCAGCAGCAGCAGGAGCATTATTTTTTTTTTTTTTTTTTTTTTTTAGGTGCCCCAAGAAGTCCTTACGGTCTTGTCACAGAACACCGCGGAAGTGCATTTAACCAGGAAGTTCACGCCTCCTTCCTTACCGTGACGTGAAAATTTTCGATATTAAAATATTATAGGAATCAAAATAAAACTATTGACGATGAAAACAAAAGAGAAAATGAGTTTAACAACTTTTCTGTGAATATGAGACCTAAATTATCCGCAAATATTTCCATTGTAGATAAGTCATTCATCAAATACCTAATTTTTAATAAAAATGAACTTAAAAATAAAGAATTAACATTAAAGAATTTGAAACAGCTTTTAAAAGTTTAAAACGAAACAAATCTCCTGGAACTGATGACGTAAATGGCAACATCGTAATTAACTGCTATAATGAATTAAAATTTCCTTTATTTAAAATTTATGTTCATTCTATATTTAAATCAGTTGATAAAAAATATATTGGTAACTATAGACCAATATCAATACTTTCTTTTTTTTCTAAGAATTTTGAACGAATAATGTTTAGTTGATTATATACCTTTTTTTAAAGATATTATTTTATTCAAAGCAATTTAGATTTCAGAAACTCATTTCAACGGAACATGCAATATCATAATTAATTAATGAAATAAAAAAATTCTTTTGCAAACTTAGAATTTACGTTAGGTGTATTTATCGACCTCTCTAAGGCGTTTGATACGATCGATCACAAAATACTTGAAAAAAAAATCAAGATATATGGTATAAGAGGCATATCAAACAGGTGGATGGCAGACTATCTAAGTAAATGTACGCAATCAATGTATTATTGAAAATAATAAACAAACAAGCTCATCTTGGATATCTTGTGGAGTGTCATAAGGGTCTGTTCTTGGGTCTCTTCTTGGGTCTCTTCTTTTCCTTATATACATGAATGATCGCTGGAGAGAGATGTTTGCTGATGACAGTAACTTTTTTATTTCAGGAAAAGATATACCTTAACTCTTCGTTCAAATGAATGACGAGTTGGAAAATATTTCAATATGGTTCAAAGCAAACAAACTTTCAAATATTTTTGAAAAAAAAAAAAAAGTTTTTGTTATTCCATCCTTTAAATAAAGCAAAAAGTTACATGACAAAGTTTTCGAACCGGTGGTGCTTATTTACGTTTAAGAGTACATTCAATTAAATTTAAACATGACTATCAAGATTTATAGGATTTATGTCCTCAATATTGCAAGACTGTGCAATATCATATTTTATGTCCTCCATTTGAACATTGCAAGATTGTGTAAGTTGAATAAGATTTAATATTTTTAAAGTTTTTCTATTGCAGTAGAACAAGCATTTATTTGCCATGTTTTATTAGGCGCATCATTTTATATAAACATTCCTGAATACCACAAGTTTTTAAACTTTTGCTGTATTTTGAAAAATAGTTTTTTTATTTCAAACTGAAGTCATTTATTTAAATAAAAGATAAATATACATAAATATATACCGGTAAAATGTGAACAGTCATTCTTTACAAAAAATATTTGCAACTTCAAAATCGCACATCACAGTATTATTTGTCTGCAAAATGTGTTTGTAGAAAGACATAAAGAAAAAATTTGGTTAACATTTATAATACAAACAATATAAATAAACTATTATGCATTTTTTATGATTTAGTAATATCAATACATAATATCAATACCTAATACAGTAAGTAAAAGTTGAATAAATGAATTATTAGTGGTTTATATAGAATTTTTGATTTTATTTGAACATTGTTGCTTAGTTATTTGTTGCTTAGTTACTAGTAATTGCTAGCAATTTGTTCCTACAAAAAAAAATTCAAAAGTTTTGTTTACCAAAAACGATACTAATCGTTTTTGGTATACAGCACAACAAAACAGAGTAATACGAAGCCAAATTTGGCCATATGAAGAGGTATTCATAAGCTAAAGTTAGCTATGTGTTTTTTTACTCTGTAGGCGTTATATATTTTTAATGCGTTTGTTCTTGTTGTGCCGAACTATTTTATTTTGTATTACTATAACAGAAGAAACTGCTTATTTGCTCAGCGCTGATATCGTGTTTTTTTATTAGGTTGGCAATACGTTTACCCCAGTCTTTCGTGCTTTTTGATTAATTAAAAGCAATTAACAATTAAAAAAAAATAGTTATAACAAAGTTTGGCAGACTTGACTAAATATTACACATTTTCATTGCTGTAAAAGTAAAAAAAAAAACTTAAAACATAAAAAGTTATAATTAAATAACAAATT
Source organism: Hydra vulgaris (assembly GCF_038396675.1). Classification (NCBI taxonomy): domain Eukaryota; kingdom Metazoa; phylum Cnidaria; class Hydrozoa; order Anthoathecata; family Hydridae; genus Hydra; species Hydra vulgaris. The sequence continues at coordinate 1,444,345 of NC_088932.1, read as the reverse complement.
TATCAATTTATCTTAAATAACAAATTTATCAATTACTTAAAATTTTGCGATTTAGAAATATAAAAAACCGTAAATCGGGCTACTTGGAAAGTAAGAGTCTTTTTGGTACTTTTTTGTTCAAACAACACTTTATAAATATTTTTTTTCAGTTTGCAATACTTTTACTAAACTTCTTTTTTGTTGTTAAAAAAAAAATGAATAGAGGTTCTATTTATTTGCGTTAAAACTTGAGTGCAAAAGTTTTCCATAGTTTTTATTTCACAAAAAGTAAAAGTATAAATTTGTTCCTGAGCGATTAATAGAGAAACAACAATATTTTAAAGAACATTTTATCAAAATGTATTACAAACAGATAATTTAGTTTTGATATTGTATTTAAAATACAACTTAATGTTTCATAAAATATCTTGAGGTTTATACAGAGGGGCTATTAGAAATGCATAATACATACATAACTGTTTATACAGAGTTTATACAGAGGGGCTATTAGAAATACATACATACATACATACATACATACATACATACATACATACATACATACATACATACATACATACATAAATACATACATACATACATACATACATACATACATAAATAACTGGTTTTTACGATTCTATTTCACTATACCAAAATAACTACTATTTGCAATTCTATTTCACCGTAAAACAAGTTAGATCTAATTTTTTAAATTGACAACCAAAAAGCTTATTTTATGATGACTGAACATATTTAAGATTAATATTAGTCATTTCATTGGTTTTCAACCTTGCAGATTAGAATTGGATCATCTTTATTGGAAAGACTAAAAACGTTAAGATAGGGCCCATACTACCTTACATGCTACCTATATAGTTTCAGGTAAAGATATTGTGTGTGTGGAATATCAAAAGTTTTATTATAACCATTGAAGCTTGTGTCACGAATGGAAAAATAGTTCCTACCGTGACACAAGTTTTAAATGCCTATAACTAAAAATGTTGAGTTCTACAAACATTGTTTATAAACAAAGTTAAATCGGTATTTATAGGTAATAAGTAAAACACAACTGTCCCGTTCTAAACATTTTTACAGGTGGTGTGTAAGGTATAATGCCCGCCTTCTAAGCGTTTTTAGCTCTTTTTTAATTTCCAATTTAGTTTACAAAAGTCATTTCTTTTGAAAAACGATACTTCAATCCTTTGAATCTCGGCTTTAAAATAAATCTTTATTATTGCGTTATTTAGCCTACGTGACTGTTTGCACTTGCGGGCAGAATCTATGTGATTACATCCATGTATATATTACTATAAAACCATTAATAAAGATATAAAAGATCAAATTGTTCCATGGCCAACCCGACCATTGCACAGTGGCAGTAAGTAACATTATTTGGGGTGCAAGAACAGAAATGTTCCACATAACTCCACGCTGATTTGAGTGTTTTTGAGTACTGACAACAATATACTATTAAATGGAACAAACTTTACTTGCTCCAATCTAAAATAGAGCTTATTTCATTTACTCGCTAAGAAATATATTTAGCGAGTATATAATAAAAGGTTGGAGTAAATTGAAGCAAGTAAATTTTATTTAATTATTTTAAATATAAACTATTTTAAAAAAGAGTATCAGCGTTACCTAATATTTTTAGTTTGTATATATATATATATATATATATATATATATATATATATATATATATATATATATATATATATATATATATATATATATATATATATATAAGTGAGGTTAGTATTGCGGTGTAAAATACAAAAACTCTTGTTCGTATGACAGTGCTCAATATTGTCAAATAACACTGATAAACAAATAAAATTTTATTGTGCATATCTTGTTAACTAGGTGGTTTTTTAAAACAAATTAAATATGCTAATTTCAAATATGCAAACCATTTTTCACCATCACGTCAAGTTGTAAAGATATTTGGGTTCAAATCTTTAGTATTTAAGGTAAAGTCCCTAATATTGTCGAAAAAAAAGTTATTCAAAAGTATGTCAACCTGGGTCTCAAAAGAAGCGTATTTTCATAGAGATTTTAAAAATGGTATTTGTTTGTGATAAAAATAAGTACTTTTTGTATTATTGCTGAGAAACATTTAGTTAAATTTTTTTTAAAAGTCTTTACCATTTTTTTACATAATTTTTTTTGTCGATAAATTTTAAGTACAAATATTTATCTTTTCTAAAATCTCTATGAAAATACGCTTCTTTTGAGACCCAGGTTGACATACTTTTGAATAACTTTTTTTTCGACAATATTAGGGACTTTACCTTAAATACTAAAGATTTGAACCCAAATATCTTTACAACTTGACGTGATGGTGAAAAATGGTTTGCATATTTGAAATCAGCATATTTAATTTGTTTTAAAAAACCACCTAGTTAACAAGATTTGCACAATAAAATTTTATTTGTTTATCAGTTTAATAGAGCAATTTATACTTTATGTAATTAAATTAATAAAAACAATTAAATAGCGGGACTTAAAGTTACATAACATAACATACTTAACATATTAAAGTTACATAACATAACATAACTTAATTAATTAACTTAATTTTTCAATTAAGTTAATTCAACAATTAAGTTAATTAATTTAGTTATGTGTTAAGTGGAACAATTAAGTTAATTAATTAATTAATTAAGTTGAAACATCTGGTATAGTATGTAAACTTATCCTTATAAATTTCTTATAATAAATTACAATATTTCTAGGGGTTATATATACCCTCGTTATTCAAGTAATATAAAAAACTGTTAAAAAAAAACAAAACAAAAAATATCTTGCGTCTTAAAAAAGAAAAATAAGGTTTCCAAAACGACGATGTGACGTAATCACCGTCGTCTTCATTCAAACCGCCTTCATTTGGAGAACTGGTGAAACTGTATTTCTAAGGACTCTCTCACTTTTCTCTTAAAATAGTCTTCCTCTACTTTAACAGTGTTGTTATTATTCCAGCTACGGCCGAATTTTTCCATTTTCCCTTAAAAGTATGTTTTTGATGTTGGCAAATGCGAGTTGAAACCTTGTGTTTTGTTTCACCTCCATAGAGCTTTCCACACGAACACTCCAGTGTGTGATGAAATTTTAAGTATCTAATGATTATCTAATAGTAACTAAGCGTAAATATAATATAGCTCACGCGTAAATGTAATATAGCTCAATTGATTTCACAAATAAAGTCTAAGCCTAAATATAACTAAGCATAATAGTAAATGACACCTATTAAAGCAGAACAACTTCCAGAGTTTAATGACTATTTTTTTATAAACTTAACAATTCTTTATTGCCAATCCATGAGTTAAACGTCTCAGGAAACGCCTACCGCTTTACTAATGACTTTTTTTTAGCTTGCGAATAACCTTTTCATTTCTAGATATTTTTTGATTAGTTTTTTGCAGTTCCTGTTCATTAAATGTACCTTGTATTTCTTCACCATTATTGTCAGTTATTTTATACGTTGGCGGATCTGTGAACTGAATCTGTGACACAGTAAAAATCTCCTCAGTCCATCTCGGTGTGTACCCTTTTTCAAACGCTGTCTTCTTTTTAGTTATCCTAACTCTATCACTAATTTAAAACTTTAGTTTAACAGGCTCAAATCGTACATTTCCATTTAGATTCAATCAAACAATGTTCTCATTCTTTTTATCGCTAGCTACAAATGGTGTCATTTTAATTGAAGAATGTCTTCAATTAAAATGACACCATTGTTGTTGTACTTATTTACCATTTCATCTAAAACGTTGATATATTTTCTAGTAGAATAAGCTGAAAAGTACTTGAACATTTTTTCTTTCATTGTTTTATTCCATGTTCAAGCGCACAATATATTTTTCTTCATTTTTAGTTGAATATAACTCAACACCTAACGCTCACAAATGCTTATTTTAAAATTCTAAGCCTTTATCCACCCGTATTTTATGACGCCTTCTTTCTTAAAAGATTTTATTTAAAACATTAGCAACATCAACTCCAGTTTTACTTTTCAATGGAACAATCCATCCGTACTTTGAAAATTTATTTATCACCATTAATAAGTATTTTATACCGTCATTGATTTCGGAGAAAGATTGCATATCTACTAAATCAACAGCCCATATTTCATCGATTCCATTTACAATAACTTTTCTTTTTCTGAAATGTTTTACAACAGGTCTATGAAGTTCGTTTGCAAGTTTATCAGTCCATTTTAATTCTTCATCGTTGTCTTTTTCAATGATCTTTGGTAGTTTATTTGAACACCCAATCCAGACTTTGGTTTGGTGGATATGATAGGCTTCACAATACTTCGTTCAATTTTTTAAGTATTGTTGGATTATTTATAGCATCCATTTCTTCGAGCATAATTTTATTAGCTTCATTTTTTCTTGCTTTGTATGTAAAGTGCTGATAAGCAAGATCATGATGGCAAGCTGCATTATCAACTCTATCAACAGGTTTGCTCCATTCTATATTTGCACCAGTAGAAGTTAATCGTTCATCTAAATTAGTACCAGGGCCAGAAAAGTTCATATCAGGTAAATGCATTTCATCTGGGAACTTTGCCCATGGTATATGTATTTTTTTTGTTAATAAATTAATTGAACTAAGTAAATAACCTCCTACTTTTGCTGATACGAATTGATTTTTGTTGTTCCGCAAACAGCACAAGTTCAACGCAACATATTTCTATTGTTTTTACTTTTGACACTGTACATTTTTTTATATATAGTAAATTAAAAATGGACATTATATATATATCATGGAATGTAAATAACTTAAAAAAAAGTTATTCTTGAACTATTTAATCTTCAAGACAAAATAGAAAAATTTAATGCGAATCCGGATATTATAATTGGTGATATTTCAAAAAAAAAGAATGAGAAAACAGGTATAGAGTGTTATTTTTTTTAAACAGCAGATGATGTACCAGATCCAGAAGATCTTGATATTCATAAAAATAATTTAATGATATTTGATGTTGTCTTTTTATATATTATTGAACGAGAAAAGTAGTTGTATAAAAATTAATTTTGTTCCAATTATACAACTTAGTAAAGATAGAGATTATAAAATGGCAGTTTTCCAAATATTGATAGTTCAAAAAACAATTTTAGATATAGTTTAGATAATGGAGCAACTTGGATTGATATATACCTTCAAGAAGGTAGTTATGAGAAAATACATTGTGGAAAAAATTGCGATATTATTAAATAAGTTAAAACAAGTATTACACTTTCAGCAAATAATAACACATTGAAAGGATCTTGGAATATTAAAGCTGGTTATAAAGTTGATTTTGCAACTCAAAATTCAATTAGAGCTGTTCTAGGTTTTAACAGTCAAGTATATTCATCAGGTTTCTATGAATCAGATAATATAGTAAATATATTAAGTTTTACAGTATTGTGCAAATTAGTTCGGACAGTGGCAAAATTGGAATAATTTTCTCAATAAGCCCAACTTTTAGCTATGATACTAAAGATTCTCTTGTTTTTTCAGATAAATAAGTGTTTTACTGTAGTCTAGTGGTGTCTGGCAACTCTTTGCCAGAAGACATTATAGCAAACACATCGCATCAGTGGCTTCAGTGCTACTCCAGGCTTTGTGCAGAAAGGTTGTGACGGATTATTCACCTCGTATTCACAATGGACATCACTCCCAAGAAACGTGCAAGCATTATAGCTCTTAAAGAACATGCTGGTTTGAGCATTAGACAGATTTCTAAGAAAATGAAGGTGGCCAAGTCAACCGTTGGTGACATCTTGAAAAGAAAAAAAGACACTGGTGAATCTTCAACAAGAAAACGCAAGACAACACCTCGCGATGATACAGTTATCATCAGAGAAAGTATAAAGAATCCTAAGAAAACAAGTGCAGACCTTCAGAGAGATTTGTCCACATCAGGCGTAAACATTTCTTCTCCAACTGTCCGACGAAGGCTCATTGAAGTTGGCAGATTTGCCAGAAAACCTCTAAAGAAACAGTTATTGACATTTGTTATGAAGAGAAAACGTCTTCAATGGGCACGTAGGTATTCTCAATGGACAGCAGACGACTGGAAAAAGTAGTATTCTCCGACGAATCGCATTTTGAAGTCCATGGCTCCAGGTCAAAGTTTGTGAGACGAAGCAAAGGTGAACCGCTTCAACAAGCACCCAAACATTCGCCTAAGAAGATGTTTTGGGGTAGTTTTAGTGATAAAGGCCTTGGACGACTCATTAACGTAGAGGGAATGATGAATAGTGATAAATACAAGGCTATTTTGGAGACTCATTTGCTTCCTAGTACGACAAGGGACTTTCCTGATGGAGATGGCATTTTTCAGCAGGATCACGCACCATGCCATACTTCACGTAAAATGCGCACATTCTTTGAAGAAAGTGGCCTGGAGATTTTAGACTGGCCTGGAAATTCTCCAGACATCAATCCCATTGCAAACTCATGGACTATAATCAAACAAAGACTCCTGAAAGAAGACTGTTCGACAATGGCAAAGCTAATTAGTGCTGTAATTAGGACCTGGAATCATGATGAGCAAGTGACTAAAATGTGTTCAACTTTGGTCGAATCCATGCCAAATCGTGTTCAAATGCTTGTAAAAACAAAAGGAGGTCATATCTCCTATTAATTATATCATATTTTGTACCATTGGCATGTTTTTTTTGAATAAAACTTGAAGGTGGCAAATAATTGTTTTATTTCAACCACTGTCCGAACTAATTTGCACAATACTGTAGTAGTTTGCGTGTAACAAATGATATAATAGAATCATCATCTGTAAATGGTACAACAGAAAACGTTATATATTCATTTTCCCCAAGTGTAGGTCCAGGATATAAAAATACTCAAGAACCATTAAACTTAATTTACTTACCAATAAAACTAAAAATAATTTCAAAAATAGAGACTAAATTAGTTGATGGAGATGGAAATTTAATGAATTTACGAGAAGAAGTATTGGCTATTAGATTTCATATAAGAGAAAAAAAATAAGTGAAAAATATTTTTTTACATATATATAAAAACAAAAATATCCAAATACACAAATGTCAAAGTAAACATTTCACCAAACTAATTGGAAAAAATTAAAAAAGCAGTTAAAGATAGATGTGAAGCTAATATTAAACTATCGCATTCAGATCTTGATGGGGAACATTTATTAGCTGTAACAAATAGACAAAATGATAAAATTATAAAACAAAATTAGAAAGAACTGACGTAATACTTAACTTAAGTAAATCACAACTGAAACACAATTCTGAAGTAGAGGGAAGATTAATTGGTGCACTTTTACCATTACTTGATACAGCTGGAAGATTTGTAGCATCATGTGTTATACCATCACTTGCACCAAGATTGCTTACAGCAGTAGGTTCAGCAGTTGGATCAACTATAATAAATAAAATTGCTGAAAATGATATTTTATATATATATATATATATATATATATATATATATTTATATATATATAACTATATATATATATATATAAATATGTATATATACATATTTATATATATATATATAGTTATATATATATATATATATATATATATATATATACATATTTATATATATATATATATAGTTATATATATATATATATATATATATATATATATAAATATAAACATATATATATATATATATATATATATATATATATATATATATATATACATATATATATATAACTATACATATATATATATATATATATATATATATATATATATATATATATATATATATATATATATATATATATATATATATATATATATATATGTATGTGTGTGTATATATATATATTTATATATGAGCAATATTACGGCGAAAAATGAAAAAGTAGTTGATTCTCTTTTTCGTCAACTTTTAGCTAATAAATATTGATCTAGACACATGAAATTTTAAATAAAATATACCTTTAATACAAAAATTTATTTATTCAAGTCACTTTTATGCCTCCGAAAGCTACGGTTTTTTTCATTGTCGCGTTATAAAAAAGGTGTCATTGTAAAACTTTAAACATTAATTTATTTGCATAATCGGAATTGATTTAGCGTAAAAATGGAGCTAACATGTTCATGTTCCACTTGGTCATATTTTATACTTCATAATATATATATATTTTAAAAAAATAACGAAAGAACCACTGCTATTTTCATGTAACATAAGTTACCAAATACATGATGTTTTATTTTTTTTAAAATTTAGTTAAAAAACTTGAGTTTTTTAATAATATATGCGAAAGAATATTAAATGTTAGGTTTTAACATTTAAAGTTTTGAATAACGATGTTAGAACACATTTTTAATTTTTAATTTGTGTAACGCGGCTCCGCTTTAGATGGTCCATGCAAAAGATCCAATTTTGGCAGACTCTTTCCAACATATCGGGCGCTATCTCACGAATAAATGCTTCAATATTGGCTAAAAAAAAAATTTTTTGTTAAGTGATTTTCTACTAATATATAATTGCTCTGTTCTTTTAAGAACATTGAGCACTCTATTGTGTAGAATACTTTTTAAAATTGTTTAAATATATACATATATGTATATATATATATATATATATAATATATATATATATATATATATATATATATACATATATATATATATATATGTATATATATATATATATATATATATATATATATATATATATATATATATATATATATATACATATATATATATATACATAAATATATATATATATATATATATATATATATATATATATAATATAAATATGTTACTGTTACCCGCAGTACCAGGAATTAGCTAAATGCTAATGTTTATAATATTGCATAATATAATTTAATATTGCAACTCTGAGTTTCATGTGTCATCACAATCATCAGGCAAGTAGTAAAAGTTTAATTTTGCTACAATTTGTTTAGTGGACGTTACGGTTTATATTTGTATTTTAATTCGTTACGAGACTGAAATTGATTAGTAGTTAGTTTAATAATATTATTAATTTGTTTTTAGTTGGCTAATAATTGTGAAATAGTTATATGTTTAATGTTGTTTAAAATATTTTTTATGCGTTAATGTGTATTATTTGTGTATTAAAAAATAATAAAATAAAAATAAGAATTAAAATTGATATAAAAATATACATAATATGAGGGGCTCAGAGGAAAAAGCATGCAAGTGACATTTTTTCCCAAAACGATCTAAGTGCATCATTGGATAGCTAAAGCACGGTTCTGTTTAGAGGAAAAATAATACAAGTGATTTTTCGAACAACCAGCGCATTCTGTGTGCGGGCAATAATACTTCTTCACCAATGTGGTGTTTTGGTTAGTGGAAAAACAGTACAAGTGACAGTCCAAACATTCTGTTTACATAGAAATGGCTGGATCGTCGTCTAAACGACTTGATTTGAGGTCTTTAGAAGATCTAATGAATGGTAAATATACATTTTTATATTGTTCTATGCAACACAAACAAATACTTAAAGTTTATAATGTAAATATTTAAATAAATCTGGTCTAGGCTGCATTAGACATAACCTAACCTAACTTTTGAAGTTGTATCACTTCACTTAACATCTGCCCTTGATTACTTTTCGGTTTAAAATGGCTCAGAGTTAAACTTAATACTCTTACTCTGAGCAGTCATTCATAATACTATATAATATATAATATTATGAATGACTCCTCAGAGTAAGAGTATTAAGTTTAACTCTGAGCCATTTTAAACCAAAAAGTAATCAAGGGCAGATGTTAAGTGAAGTGATACAACTTCAAAAGTTAGGTTACATAGTACATATTATATATTGGTACATAATATTACATACATAATAATATTAGTACATAATATTATTATGTACTAATTTTGTATTTGTGATTATTTTCTGTTGGATTTAATGCTCTTGTGACACTAGACACCACTTAAAACACTCATTATCAATCGATCTAATATGGGCTGCTAATTTCGTGGACATGCAATCTTTCTTTAAATTCAATGACGGTATAAAGTACTTATAAGTTGTTTTTTCAAAGTGTGGATGGATTGTTCAATTGAAGAGTTAAACTGAAGTCAATGTTGCTAAAGCTTTAAATAAAATTTTTAAAGAAAGAAAGTGTCTAAAAATATAAGTGGATAAAGGCTTAGAATTTTATAATAAGCACGTTAAAGCGTTAGGTGTTGAGTTATATTCAACTGAAAATAAAGAAAAAAGTTACGCAGTTGAACGTTAGAATTAAAGAATGAAAGAGAAAATGTTCAAATACTTTTCAGCTAATTCTACTAGAAAATATATCAACGTTTTAGATGAAATGGTAAATAAATACAACAACACTAGACATACTTTATTTAAAATGACATCAGTTGCAGCAAGCTATAAAAAGAACAAAAATATTGTTTGGCTAAATCTGAATGGAAATGTATGATCAGAGCCTGTTAATCCAAAGTTTTCAATTAGCGATAGAGTCAGGATAACTAAGAAGAAGACAGCGTTCGAAAAAGGATACACACCGAGATGGACTGAGGAGGTTTATACTGTGTCACAGAATCTGTTTCCAGATCCACCAACATATAAAATAACTGACGATAATGGTGAAGAAATACAAGGTACTTTTTATGAACGAAAACTGCAAAAAATTACCCAAAAAATATTTAGGATTAAAAAAGTTATTCGCAAACTCAAAACAAGTCAAGAAAAGTAGTATGGGTACCCTGAGACGTTCAACTCATGGGTTGATAACAAAAAATTGATAAGAATCTGTATAAATCTGATAAATCTGTAAGATATATTTAATCCATGCCTAGTGTTACTATTGGAAGAAGATTTGTAGTTACTATAAACTCTGGGGATGAACAAAGTGAAAAATCTGGAAGTTTTTCTTTTTTAAAAGAAGTCATATATTATGCGCAGCTATATTTCATTAACGCTTAGATTTCAGTTGTGAAATCAATTGAGCTATATTTACACTTAGGCTATATTACATTTACGCTTAAACTTTTATGATCTAGTTATAATGTTAAGCAAAGAAATTCTAAAATTGATTTTTTGTTTTTTTGAAACTATTATTGCCTTTATATTCTTTTTTTTTATTGTTTTCTTTATATTACTTTTATTTGTTTGTTTTTTTAGTTATATTATTAGCTCAGAAACTATGGATAGGATTATGGTTAAAAAAGATATTAAATTATAGATAAGATTAAGGTTGAAATAACTTAAGAAATTGTATTTAGTATAATAGTTTAATAATGATGTGAGATTATGGTTGGGATAATAGTTCCAACTAGTTAAAAAATTATGGATGGAGTTATGGTAGAAAGAAATGTGCCATAACCTGCACTTTTATTACTTATAAGATATTGAATACCATTTCATACAACTCTATAGTTAAATTTTAGTTAACTTTTTTATGTTTTAGTTAATGAAATACAAAAAATTTATGTTGAAATGAGTTAAGAAATTATGGATGGAGTTACGGTAGAAAGAAATGTGCCATAACCTGCACTTCTATTACCTAAAAGATATTGAATACCATTTCATACAACTCTATAGTTAAATTTTAGTTAACTTTTTTATGTTTTAGTCAATGAAAGACAAAAAATTTATAAAATATTTTGTGTTGTATAGTTTTTAGTTTTTTTTGAAGTTGAGCCATCTAGCCATCTTTAATTGTAAGATCCATACTAATATGCAATCCAACTTAGCCAATAATTGAGTTTGATGAGTTTTGTTATTCATAACAAGTACTTCAATTAATGAAAAATTAATGTGTGTATATATATGTGTGTGTGTGTGTGTGTGTGTGTGTGTGTGTGTGTGTGTGTGTGTGTGTGTGTGTGTGTACCGTCAGATGGGGTAATATGGTCATATTTTGACCATTTTTTTCAATTATTTGCTAAATGTAAGAGCTCTAAACTTGTACATTAGATTCTAAAACTACTCCAACAAGATGCACATTACATGTGAAAATAAGTTATGTTGCCTTAAAACTTAAACCACAACTTATTAATTAAAATCTTTTTTAAAAAAATCAAAAAATGAGGTGATTTGGCTGCTTAACAAAAAAACCTAATTTAAACAATGCAACATTGCAATATATGTTAAAAAAATCAATGAAAGTCACAAATCACATAAATAGATTATCAAATAAAATACACAAAAATGATAAGAGCTATAACATTGTGAACTTTATTCAAGAATCAGCAATGTGGCTTTAAAACCTTAGGTAATGTTTAGTAATGGAACTAGGGTTTTTGCCAAGTAAGTCTTATCATCAGGGATTATCTTTTCCAGGATATTTCCGAAATTCTGGGTATTTTTTCAAATTTTAGTTTTTCCGGAAAATCCAAAACAATTTTTATGCATACAAGTTTAGGTGTAAATTTTGGAAGTATGCAAGTTTAGGTGTAAATTTTGAGTCTTATTAAGAGCCAAATTTAAGTCAGATTTTATTACATTTACTTATTTGGCGGAACATTTATATGGTTGATGAATATAATTTTGTGTTTCTTTAATATATCTATGCTTTGTTCTAACTATAATTGTTTTATTCAGTCTTGACTTTTAAAACATCTTATCTTTGTCAAAGTTAATATGATACTGACAGTATCAACTGTCAGTGCTATATTTGGTTTTTTCAAGCAACTTAGAGACATATTTAAAGCAATATTCTTTCAGTTACGGTTTTTGATATATTTTGATCTGTTTCGTTACTTTAATATTATAATGTACACTGTTTTGATAGTCAATAAGCGATAGACAGAAGCATAAGTATAAGCTAAACTCTCAGATTTCAAATAGGTCTTAATAAAAGCCACTTGTTTGAACAAATTAGAGCAACTGCTTCTATTTGTAACCGATGTGGCTTTTATTAGGACAATAATTTAATTTATTGTGTTGATAGACTATATTATAAACAATATTATAGTTTATATATAAACTATGTATATATACACAATGTATATATGTATAGACTATATGTATGACTATAGACTATATTATAAACTATGTGTACATATTCACAATGTATATATATATATAGACTATATGTATGTATATAGACTATATTATAACTGAATCGGTGAATGTTAAAAGGGCGGAAGTCCAACTATGAAAACTTTTGGGAAACTAAAAATAACCTGCATTTTTCGCCGTAGTAAATTTTTGTTAATGGTTCAATAATTATATTATTTAAAGGTAAAAACATTATCCTCTTTAAAAAAAAAGATTATTAAACCATTAACAAATATTTACTACGGGGGAAAATGCAGGTTATTTTTAGTTTCCCAAAAGTTTTCATAGTCGCCCTTTTACCATTCACCGATTCAACTATATTATAGTTTATACACAATAAATTAAACTATTGTCCCAATATTACCTTTAATTTTATTTACTTTAACGTGTATAATTACGTATAATTAGTTTTTAATTTAAAGCGTTTAATATAAGAGTTTATCATGTTTGTAGTTATGTAATTTTATATTATATAGTGTTTGTAAATATTTAAAATAGTATTTTGGATATTTATTATATAATTTATATCCAAAAAAACAAAATATTATTAATAATATTTACTTCCTAAATAATAATTTTAAAAACAAAAACGCAATTACATTTATTACATACATATAGTATGTATATATTTTTTATGTAATGTTTACATAAAAAATATATATGTATATATACGTAATATACATATATATATACATATGCAATATAAAATAGAACATAGTATAATAAGTATTTAAAGCTTACTAAGCATACCAATATAGTTCTACCTAATTCTTATTTAGTTATGTTGTATTAAACGATTGTGCTTATGTATGCTATGTCTGTTACACTAATGCATAGATATGTATGATAAACTTTTTTTATGCTTGTATATGGATTTGGATTCGCAAAAAACAATTTAAAAAATAGGCTTCAGATTAAGCCATCAAATAGAATTTAAAGTTTAAACCTTCAACTCCTTTAGAAAAATGGTGGCACTCATTTAATCAGCGACATACAAATTTAGCTACACGAAAGCCTGAAGGTACTTCATCATTTCGCCATTATTTTTTTCTTCTCTTGATTCACCTCCTCAAGGCCGAGAAGGCTACTACAGAGGGGATCGAACTTGAAACCTCTTGCTTATAAAATAAGAGCTCTACCACTACACCACTACCGCATTAATGCATGTCTGTACCAAAAACAGCCAAGTATTTATATTCACTAAATGAAGTTTTGAGGGACACACATGCTATTTTAAAGACTTCATTGATTTGGAATATGGATGAGTCTGGACTACAGATGGATTTTAAACCTATAAAAATAATTGCAAACGGAAGTAAAAAACACATTGAATCTCGCACATCTGGAAAACGTGAAACCATAACCATTATTGCTGCTGTAAATGCTGCAGGCGGTTTAGTACCTCCACATTTGATAGCAAAGGTAAAATGGCAAGGGTTAAATTACATTTAGCATCCCATATAAAAAAATAAAAATGTTTTAAATTGCAAAATCATATAAACAAACAAGTTACAAGTTCTCTACAAGTAGAAGTTTAACTTCTTCGGTAAAAAAACAATTCTACTTTCATCTGCTTCGCAGCAAGCTGATTACTGGATCTGAGCTACATAGAAGTCTCATTAAATCCAGGATTTGCTTTTTTTCTAGAAACTTTAAGTGTAATGAATTCTTTGAGGTTTTTTACATCTTTGTTTCTGCTTTCCGTGCTTCATCAAAAAGCAATAATTAATAGTAATTTGTATGTATTTTTGTTAAATGTTAATTTTATAAAAGCGGGCAAAAATATACGCACTTTATGTTTTTATTTTGATAGTTAAAAAATATTGAACAGTAAATTAATAATGAATGTTTATAATGCTGACTCGTGCTGTTATTGGTTGTACTAGTAATGCAAAATCAGGATTTCACGTATTATTTCACAAATTGTCATATCTGACACTACCGTCAACTATATTGTTTAGTGTCTTCTTGTACTTTTTTTTTGTAACCTTAACAGGCTCTAATTGTTATGGAGTTGTCATCATTTTAAAAGTTTCGTTATCAAAAATCAAATGCAAAATATAATGATAAATCTTTTTTATCCATATCCAATAGCAAATCAATCGTAATTAAATCAGCGTAATAAAAATTTTTATAATAAAAAAATTTAACAGTTCATCAAATATCTCTAATTAATACTGCTAGTTATTGAAAGTAACTAGTAATAAATATTTTTTCTCAACAAGGGAAAAAAAGTTTTTATAGCGTAAAAATGACACAAAAAGTTCAAAAATAGTTCCCATAGTCTAAATAAAAATAAGTAAGATTCAGAAAATATATTACAGCGCTCTCTTGCACAAAAACGAGAGACCTTTTATATCAACGTTCTATATCATGTAAAATACTCGTATATTCATGTAAAAAGCATAAGACTGGTAAGTAAAGCTTTAATATTTGTTTTAATTTAAAAACAAATGAAATATGAGATAGGTATATAAAGCGCTTACACGAAATAAATGTGAAAGTAGAAAAACAACAAAACAAAAGTACTCTCCAATTTTTATTTCGAACCAAGTAATAATTTTTATACAATAATATAAGAAGATAAAACATTAAACAAAAAAATAGTTAATCCTGTGGGAATCTAATAAAATTTCTAGAATTTGCTTTAGTGGTACCCATAAGCTTGCGCACAGATAAGAATCAAAATTATTTGATGCTTTATTAAATGATATTTTAATATCTTTAATGTTTCTGCAAAGCTATTTTGTTTTTTTCATTTTTCTTTTAATATTAGCCCAGTACTTTTCAGTAACTCTCAATTCTGGTCTAGGCTAAAAATTCACATTATTCTTTTAATACCATTCCATAGCTATTTCACAATAATGAGTTGAAGCTAAATCAGACCAGAACACAGGTCTGTTATTGTGTGATTTAATGAGAGGTAAAAGGCGTTTTTATAAACATTCTTTAACATATATTTGACCAGAAAGTGTGGACTGAGATATTTAAGGCGCTGATTTTCTGCTTCTCGTCTATATTTGGCAATATAATAAACAGCACCTGGAATTTGGTGATGACCGTACTTGATATATGTTTCATCGTTTTCAATAATTCAGAAACTTTTAGAAATAAAATTTTCATACAACTTTCTGCCGCAAGTTCTTGCACTTTTTTGTTGAGTTTCAGAACGGTTAGGCACTTTTGTGCTTTGAAAGAATGAAAACCATATTTGTTTCTAACTTTTGCAACAAAGCTATGAGAAAATCCATATATTTTTACGCGTTTCCTTAGTGTAAGGCTTGGGTTATTCTAAAAACTGTTAACCAGTTTTCTAACTAGTTTTATATCTTTAAAACATTCCTTTCTTCCGCCACCAGATTTGCGTTTGATCGATTTTGTTTGAGAAAAACGTTGAATAACACGAATAACGGTGTATGGATGTATGAAAAACGATTTTGCTATCGAATTGTAGCTACTATTAGGATTTTGTAAATATTTGTGCATAGTTTTTTTCTCTTACGTCTTCTTCTTTTGTCATTTTTAAAACTAATTTCAAGTTAAATACAAAAACTAACATATTTTTTTGAAACCACAACACTTTGTAAACAAAATACAAAACAATTAAAAAGATTTTAATAAAACCACTGAAAAAAATGACGTGCTTATTCTTTCACATTTATTTCTTGTACACGCTTTATATCTGTAAAAAAATAAGTTGCTCCTATATAATAAAAATTATTTATTATTTTTACATTTTACAAGTTTATTTTTGCTATGTTTGGAAAAATAATACAAATAAATTTGTTTTGCTGTGTGTTAAAAATATACTACAGCGTACTTTTTAAATTAAAGTAGAATAGTGCAGCTTTGTTTAATTACATTTTTCATTTGTCAAAAGACTACCGTGACGTTAAATACTGAATTAAACGTTCGTCAAAGGAATTGCAGAAGTCTCTAGATTATAATTTAAAGACTCCAATTTTTTAAGTAAAATAGAGAAGGCGAGCTTTGACTAAAATGATAAGATAAGTTTTTTTTGCATTCATTATTTATTTTCAATCAAAAAAAACTCGGTTCAAACCTTTTTTTAACATTAACTTTAATATGAACACAACACGTGTTGGGAGTTTGGAATGCCTTTATCAATATAAAACAGTTGAGAAATGAATGAGTTTTATTTCTCACAAAAACCATAGAAAGTTTGCTAAAATGAATCCCGCTAAACTGCGATCATAGCGAATATAATTTGTTTTGAACTAATCGAATTCAAAACATTAACAATTGAATCTAATCAAAATAAACTAAAAAAGTTGTTTCATTATCTTGGCAGCTTAAAAATTATATCTGCAATACTTTTAAGAAATAAACATGAGAATAAATACAGAAAAATTTCTTATCTTTAATAAAAAAAACCACTCGTGGTTTTTTAGATATCTTTTATTTTCATCAACTGTCTTAGACAATCAAATTGATTTTAACGGTTAGTCGTGGTCAAGCTTTTGTAGAAAGGGGTTTCAGCATAAACAAAACAATTCTAAATGAATGTATATTCAATTTAATTTGCATGAAATTATATTCATTTTAACTCAATAGTCTCCAATTGCATTATAAAAGATAGTATGAATTCTCAAAACTTTTAAAAACTTACACTTATTAATATCACAAATGTATCAATGTTATCATTCAAATCAGCCAGACAACAGTACTAAATCAGTTTAGAAGAGGAGAAGAATTTAAAGAAAGAGTGTACTAGAGGATCTTAATATATTAAAAATGCACAATATGCACAAGGAGTGCTTCCCACAAAAAAAGATTTGCAAGAAAACTACAGGCACTTTAATAATGTGAGATTATTTAATAATATTATCGGATACAATCTAATTTTCTACTTTCTTTTTTGTACCAAAAAAATATTTGTAGAAAATTTAACATTTGCTTTGGTTATGTGGCAAGTTCAATTTTATACTTAAATCCAAAGCACATCTTTAGAACAACTCATCAAGAGTCGTCAAGAAAGCAGAGATTTTTATGCCAGAAAGAAAGACAACATCAACAACAAGCTATTTATTCTCCGTAAATCATTTTTACAATAAATTTTATAATAATAATAATAATAATAATAATAATAGTAATAATATTAATAATAATATATAATAAAAAAAAAAAAATTAATACAAATTATAGTAATAGTGAAAAAAAGTTAATGATTTATTAGGATGGTGTCACTTATACAGAAATCTGATCAAAGGAGTGACACCAATTTTTAAACATAGTATAAGTAATAATAAGCAAAGACATACATTAAAACATATGGACCGTAACACATAGAACATACAATTAAAGCACATAGAACATACAAAGTTTGAAGAAAAAAGTGTATAAAAAAAAACTGGAACGAGTTGAAAGACTGGAACGAGTAAGTAAATAGTTGAAAAACTGGAACGAGTAAGAAGCGCGCTGTAATGCAAAAACTGGCCATGCAACTCTTGCATTTGATTTGCGAAAATATGAAATGTTCTAATGTTTCTTCAAATGAAATTTATTATCGTAGACAGCTTTTTATGTACACATTTAATTTACACTGCTTAGGATTATATAGTGCTCACTTATTTTGTTGCGATGAAGCGTACAGTAAAAAGGGAGCAGACGATGTAGCAAGCATGCTGGAGCACTATTTTGAATACATTTATCAGAAGATGTATCACATTTGCAGCTTTTTTATGATTTATGTGCTGGGCAAAATAAGAATTGGACTATTATAACTTTTTTACACTTTAATGTAGTGAATAAGAAACGATTTCAACAAATCATACTATCTTTCCCGATATGGGGCCACAGATACATGGAGGGCGACCGTAATAATATTTTAGATAACCAACAGGTTCGAGCAGAGCTACCAATATATTAGATGGGAGAATTTCGTACGTGTCATAAAAAACCTTCACCATTTAAAGTTATTGAATTGGAGTTGAACATGTTCCTAAATTTTTTTGAACATATTAAACCATTTTACAAAGTAAAATGTCCCATACCAACTATTCATGAGATTAGTTTTTTCCAAGAATTCCCTATTATTTTACAATACAGACTCATTTGGAATGGACCTTTTCAAAGATTTGCCACATAGAAAGCGTTTGGAAAAAAAAACCGATTATCACAAAATTCTTATATACTTGTACAATGAGAGACTGCGGATCAGCTCTGCAAAGTATGGTGACCTTTAAGTTTTAAAACATTTTTGCATGTCTGAGGCCCAGCAGTCTTTTAATGATCTGCCCACAAAGGTCAGTTAAGCGATGACGAATCAGTATCAGAGTTTTCTCAACTTAAGTGTATTTAAATTAAAAAAACAGATATTAATTAAAGGAAAAAAGGAATTTTATTTTGAATTCTTGGTTAATATTGGTTAATCATAAAATATTATTAAGTTTTTGTTTGCGTATTTCAACTTTGCAAAATTAATATTTTTAAAATAATAAAGAATTTTAAAACAGTTTAGAAAAAATAAACTTTTTCTAAACTTTAAAAAAGTAAACCTCAAAAAGATTTCAGTTCTAAATTGAATTCTTTACTCACCCCATATGTACTTTTCTTATTTTTTTAAAGTTCAAATTAACTTACTTTTGCTAACCTAAGACTCAAAGATTAGAAGGCCATTAGAACCCTTCACCACCTTCAGGGCAGTGAAGGGTTAAAAGGGTTGAGAATTAAAAAATTTAATAATTTATTGTTTTTAACAAAGTATATTCAATTTATGTTTAACAAAGTAAAGCATTAAAATTATAAATAAAAAAATAAAAAAAACTATATTGCATGCGATATGAATATCTTTATTTTTATAGAAAACAATGCAGTATATTAGTATTTTAATTATTATATTTTAGTATTTCTATTTTATTTATTAACTTGAAGACTTCGTTAAACAATGTTACATATATCATTTTCAGCTTAAAACAAAACAGAAATTAATCATCAACCTACATCAGCGTACATCTCAAAAAAGTTAATAAGATACTACTTGTTTTATCTTCATCTTCAATTAAATTTGTAAAGTCTAAATGTGATGTGAGAAAGTATTTTTGGTGAAATGGACAGTATATGTGCTGGAATTAAAATAATTATTGTTCAATGCTACAATATTCGTATATAGCACATAATTTAAATAATTTAAAATTTTGAAAACGTTGAAGTTCCTTAAATACAAAATAAAATATACCATTATAATTCATTGAAGTTAACTAACATATGGAAAAATTATTATTTTCCGTTATCTCGAAGATGAAATGAAAGTTTATTGTGAATTTAAACTTTTCGCAAGTACTACAAGTGCCGAAATATTATAAAGTGTATAGCTTAGAAATAATCTAAAAGTTATAGAAAGTATATTTAAATTGTTTGTATTATACGAGTTTGATCAACTTCTACTCAGTTATGCGGTAAATTGATGATTATGAAAAGGGCTTTAATATATGCAGTTGTGCGATTTGTCTGTGACTTTAATTAAAGATTGTAAGAATAAGGATAGTGAACAATTCAATTTGATTAAGTTATTTTTTATATACAACAATAATTATTTTTTATTTTTTTCTGTTTTTAAAGTTACCAAAGTTTAATTTTTAATATTTTACTATCACATTTCTTGTTTTATAAGTGATGTATTGAAATTGTATCTTAACAGGGTGTTAATTGTATAGAAGCTAAAGTTGACCTTTTTTAAATACAAGAAAGTTGTTTTAATTTTTTTATTGGTTTTAAATAATTTTAAGTTTATTCAATATTATATTCAATTGTGTTTTATGTGAATCTAAAATTTTAGTAAATATTTTACTGTCTCGCAATCATATTCAGGTTAGATTTTATAAAGTTAAATGTGCTTCCAAAATGTTAGTAACAGATCAACTCCAAAAAGTCAAAAAACAGCGCTTGTTTAAAATTGTAATTTCTACGTTGATTATATGTTTAAAAGCAAATGGTACCTTCCAAAATGTTAGCAAATGATCCCTTCCAAAATGTTAGCAAATGATACCTTCCAAAATGTTAGCAAATGATACCTTCCAAAATGTTAGCAAATGGAGACCGATAAAAGCTGAGGTTAAATTTGATACTGGTAGAGCATATATTATTGAGCCAGCTACAAATGTTATTAGCCAACAAAGAGAAGCTAGTGACATTGAAATGCTGTTTTTTACTGCAGGTGATAATTGTCCTAATAATGCTAGTATGTTTCAAAGCCCAGGTGATGCGGAATTTTGGTATATACAGACATGCGGAAATGATGGTATAACATATACAACGCTACCTATTAGAGCTTAACATTTATGATTTCATAGTGATGTTAATGCACCAAATGTAAAATTAATTTCAAATGCATGCATACCAGCGCTTTCTTTTTGGAGTTGATCTGTTACTAATTAAGTTGCTAATTTTCTACGTTGATTATATGTTTAAAATTGTAATTGCGTTGGTTTTACAAACTCTTTTAAATAATCAAATTGGGGATATATATGTAAAATTTAACTGTACTATCATTGCCCCATTCGAATAAATTATTCCATGGCTATGTTGTATCCATATAAAGTGTTTCATTTTTTAGGAAAGGTTTATTCCGTAAACGCCATTGAGAAGCTACAACCAAACATCTGCATCACCTGGGCTTTGAAATACACTAGCATTAATAGACTATTAGGACTATACAGCAAAAAACAACATTTTAAAGTCACTACCTTCTCCTTGTTAGCTAATAACACTAGTAGCTGGCTCAATAATAAATACTCTGCCAGTATCAAATTTAACCGTAGCTTTATTGGTCTCCCTTTGCTATCATTTCGGAATTACATACACTTTCATAAGGATGAATATCCATACTTTACCATGGTATATAGTAAGGATGATCTGTAGAATTATTACATTGCCTTTGATATGTTGTTTTAACTTTACGTATTTGTTTATAATGCTTATCATTTGAATGAATGTAATGGTTTTCAGCTCTTATTGGATTACAACTATTATTTCCCAATACTAATGAATTTTCTTGAGATAAAGTTGCTCTTTCGCTTGCTTCTGAATGAAAACTATCAAATAAAATAGGTGTGTCAGTTGGATGTTTGAAACCTGCAAGGGCATGAGGTCTCATATCAACTGTACTGCCTCCTCTTTTTTTTTAAGTGCATTGTACGCGGCTTGCATATCTCTAAGAATTTTGCCAATGCCACGAACTGTTGCAGTCCTTCAAAACAATTAGGTCTGAATATTTTTTTTTCTATCCAAAGATATCCATTATCGGACTAAAAAAAAGATCTCTTTTTCTGTCTATTCTGGTCCAATGCAGTTATGGACAAACTTCTGGTGCAAACAACAAATGTGCGCGCGGCTAGCTATAGTTTATGGCCATAAACGGCGCGCGCATTTGCTACTTGAACCAGAAGTTAGGCCTGAATTGAATTGGACCAGACAAGAAAAGACGGTCTTTTTTTTTTTGGTTTGATAGAATATTGTTGTGAGTAGTAGTATAGGTGATTATATTGTCGAACGTTGCAATATATAGAATAGAGTAAAAAGTTAAAATAGTAATAAAATGCCCATTGAATGGGATATAGACGATAAACAAGGACTTCTTTTTTTAGAAAGAGGTGTAAATTCCGATACCGGTATATTTTTGCTCCTTAAGAATATTCTTAAGAATATTTTTAAAGATTAAAAAAATAGGAACAAACATTTTGTCTAATTTGGTCCGGTACAAACAGTCTCTGGCCTCTTTTTGGTTCAAGCAGCAAATGCGCGCGACGCCCAATAGTATTTGGCCATAGGCCGCGCGCATTTGCTGTTGGACCAAACAGAGCCCGGGGACTGTTTGGACCGGACCAGAATAGACAAAATGTTTGATTTTTTATTTGGTCATTAAGAATATTCTTAAGGTTTGGTTGTTTGGTGAAATATTAGGGTTTTTTTTTGTCCTTGAAAATATTCTTCAGGACCAAAAAACATGACTAAACATTTTGTCTTTCTGGTCCGGTCCAAGCAGCAAGTGCTCGTGGCGTCCTATGTATATGGCCAGAGGCCGCGCGCATTTGCTGTTGACTTTGTTTAGAGTAATAATTTACAGAATAAGACCTTTTCTAATATTAAATGGAATTTGAGTTATCAAGAGAAGGTGGTTTAATAAAATTACGAAGACCAATTAGATAATTATTTTATTCCAGAAGAGTTTTAATTTTATAAATGTGACACAAATATATTTTTGACAAATTTCAGCCGAAATACACAAAATATACACCAATTTAGTGGAACGGCGGGAAAAAGTAAACCTAAGACTTCATGCCCAAACTTGACGTAAGCGACCAGCTAGATCACAAATTTTTTTTGATAGTTTTCATTCAGATAGTCCTATGGAAGAAGCAGCAAGTACTAGAGCTACCCTTTCCTAAGGCAATTCTTTGGTATTGGAAAATAATGTGGGGATTCAATCAGAGCCGAAAATCATAATGTGCATGTTAATGATAAACATTTTAAACAAATAAGAGAAGTAAAAACCACCTATCAAGCGCAGTGTAACAATTCAACAGATCAACCATACTACATACCTTGGGAAAGCTTTGATAGTCATTCTTATGATACACTTTGTACTAGTTTTAGTAATGTTAGCAAATGGCGCCCTATGAAATGTACTGTTAAGTTTGATACAGGTAGAGTGTATATTAAAGAACCACCCACATGTGTATTAACGCAGCAAAGGAAAGCTTCTAATTTTAAAATATTATTTTTTGCTGCAGGTGATAATGCACTAATTAGTTTAAGTGTTTTTCAAAGTCCTAGTGATGCTAATACGTGGTATCAACAAATGGTCAAGATGGTATGACATAAACTACTCCAGCTACAAGATCGTTACATTTGGGTTTTCGTAGTGGTGTTAATGCACTTGTAAACAGAAGAAATCCATTGTGGATGACAAAAATAGCAGGCCGTCAAACATTTAACTATTTCAAGTAGGAACATTCTTTACATACTGGTTCTCCAGGAAGACTTTGTAATGAACCTTTCAGAAAGAACGATACTTATTATATTTATTTACTGAAACCATTAGATGGTTTATTTGAATAGGATAAATCTTCATCAGTACATTTAAGAACCTATCCACAATTTGATTATGTAAGTGGTTCTGATTTTGTTTCCAAGTTAAACTTTTAAACATACGATCAGAGATGAAAACTTGCCAAATTGTTAATTAGACATCAACCTGGACAGGAAGGCGAAGAAAATTTTAATGGGGAAGTAACATTTACTGATTTTCAGAGTTTTAATTATCAAAGACAAATGGAAGGACTACAAACTATCGTTAACAATGACTGGGATTATAAATCTGTAGATCATGGATGCATGAGAAATATTAGTTATAATAATGATGTTGCTGGATTTCAAAACCAAAAATCTTTACCTTATCATACATCGAAATCACAGTATAATTTTGAAAATAACATTATGAATTATTATTTTGGCCTTAAAAAAATAAAGGTGACGAATATATTATACCGATCGATGTTACATATAACGTAGAAATTGAATACACCATAGAGTGTATTGTGTCAAATCGTACTGGTTTTCCCGAATATGTATATAGAAATTGTCAATTACAAACGCACGTTAGTACTTTGTTTAGCAATCCCGATTTACAAAAGAATAGTTTAAAAACTATTTATTATTTTCTTGGATGTATATCATTATTTTGTTTATTTAAAAAATTACTATTGAAAAATATGTTTTAATCTTTTTTCTCTTTATCTACACGTATACCGTTTTGACCTCTTTTTTGGGGTAGCCTTCTAGATTTGTTATTTGCCGTTCTTCTGGTAGGTTTCTTAACATTAACCAATTCGAATATATTTGATACATTCGTGCCATGATTTCTTTGTTCTTTTCCGTAGTCAATGATATATGCTCTTTCTGTCACATTGTCGTTAGTCTATTCTAAGGCAAAAACAAATAACATCGGTTCTTTATTGCTTCTTTTTCATTACGCTCATCCAAATATCGGATATAGCGTTAACGTTAATAGTAATTATAACAGGCGTTTTTGGTACAACCTTATTATCTTTATATTTTACGTTTCCAAGAAATGATAAATTGCCCTCAAACTATTTTTTAAATTCGTGTGCTATTGCACTGGTTGGAATAATTAATTCCTCGCAGCGTTTTATGTGAGAGAATATACAGTTTTGAAGCCAAAATTCAGGCAATCTATCATTGTTTGGACCTAAAGTACCACCGATCTCATAACCTCGATAAAGAAACATAAAAAGTTACAAATGAATGATTTGCCAGCACTTGATGATTCTTTGAGAAATAATGTAATTTACTTGTGATCTCTCATAGTGAAAACATCAAATATTGAATCAAAAAAATACATTTTAGTAAATTATTATCACATGCTATAGTTTTTAAAAAAGATATTTTTAATCTTGTTTATTGTGTAATTAGTAAGATCTCGTTAACTATGTATCTAGACATTATTTTATTAAAGGGTATAACCTCAAATAAATAAGTGCAACGTGTATATAATTTTGAGATAATGTTATTTGAATTATTTGGAGGTAATAAAGAATGTTGGCGTGTAAAAGTTTTATAAAATTTTAAGTAATGAAGCAGCATTGAATAAGAAGTTATTTCACAAAACACAAATAGATCAGAAAGTCATCAAAGAATCTTAATTTAATGTTAGTAACTTTATTGTTGTTCTCTTCAAAAATTATATTATTTAAATCGATGTTTGCGATAATAGGACTTACCTCTTCAGCTTTCCGTTTCTTCGTATTTGGTTAAATTTCCAAATTTTCTTGTTTCTTCGAACAACATTGATTGTTGGTTTTTTACATTTGTGTAGCGCATATATTCACCCAGTAGGCACGCAACGTTTTATTCACGTTTCAATCACGTGTATTTTAGGTGACTTCGTCCAGGTTACTATTTTACGTGAAAGTCACGTGAAAGTTACGTGCCAAAATATCTCGTCTTTCGGAACTTTTTTTATTCTCGAAAAAAACTGGCATAAGAAATGTGAAATCATATTTTTTATTATATTAATTTTTTTTTTATAGTATAGTTTTTGTATTCATTATATTAGTTATAATTATTTACTTCTATGATAGTATAATTAATTTTTATTGTAGTATTATCGTAATTAAAAAAAAAAAAATTGGTCTATATAATATCTTTTAACGCGATGCATTTAAAACAGAACTAAAAAGAGCAATATATTTTAAGTTGTAATATCTAATATCTAAATTATATCAAATTAAGTTGAATAAATTAGTACCCTATTTGCCGTCCCTATTTGCCACACAAATAAGATTAAACTCAAATACAAGGTATGCTTTTTTTCTACTTTATGATATAATATTTTAGACTCGCGAATTTGTCCATTTTGCTTACTTAATTTAGTACGAAATAAGTTATGTTATAACGAATTTAATATTAAATTAAGTAAGCTACATGGACAAATTATAAGTTCTAGCAGAACTTATTCTTGATTCTTGAGCAATAATAATGTCTCTAGAACTTCTGCATACATTATTACTCAAGAGTCGTTTAGATAAAAACCCAAAATAGATTTTCTTTCTTTATTTGGTTTTTATCAACAAGGTTAAAGAATTTATCCAAGATAATATCAATAAATAAATGTGTTATGTTATTTATTATTGATATATGTATATATTATTATTAAATACTTTATCTTTTTAAAATATATGACATCTTGATCTCGTGCTTTACTTGTTAAAAAGGGTTAATACTTATTTATTTCCTTTTTTTATATTATTTAAATATTATATGATTAATATATATATATTCGAGTTATATGAAATTATTATTATATATATTATATCACTTTTATTACTATTGTTATTATGTACAATATAAAACAGGTTATTAACGCGGATTTGTTCGATGTTTTCCCCACAAAAAGATGATTATGATGCTATTGTATTTGAAACTGCATTTTACTTATCTTTCAATGTTGACGACCTTCCAATATGTAAAGCAAGTTTCTCTCAAGTATAGCATTGCTTTTTTAAAAATTGTTTAATGATTTAGATCAAAGAAATAGCACCAGAACATCTTGTTGCCAAAACAGTTGGTGACTCACCATGTAAGATTTGTGTTAAAAATTTGTGATTTAAGATGATTATTTAATATTCATATTATTATTTAAGTTTTTATTTGTTTCTTTTGAGCTAAATTTGGTGTTGTAAGCTATTATTGGAGAAAATATCGACTTATTCATTAGATAAAGTTTGATGCCTGCTCTTACCCCGTTTCCTTCTTCATGTTTCAATCATGCATATTTTAGGTGACCTTGTCCAGGTGACAATTTTACTTGATTAAAATGTGAATGTTACGTTGCCAAAATATTGTGTATTTTGGAACTTTTTTTATTCATAATAAAAACCTGTGATTAGAAACTTGGAAAGATATTCTTTATTTACTATTTTTTTATAATTTAGTTTCAGGGATTATCTTATTCGGGATATTCCCGGAATACCAGATATTATTCTGAAATTTATCTATTTATTTTCCAAATATCCGAAATGTTTTCCATACATACAACTTATATTACAAGTTCCATACATACAACTTTTATTACAACATATAACAAGTATATATTATTCATCTATTTGTTATTATGTTGTTTTAGTCATCATTCATACAAAAATTAAGAAAAGTTTTTAAAAAGTTGAGAAACAACTTAGCTGAATGCAAAATTAAGGGGAAAATGAGGGGGGAAGTATTCTGAATTTTTTCAGGATATTTTCCGTAAACAATTTTCCGGATATTTTAAATATAATGATTACATGAAATATGTAGTTTATATATTCATTATTGTAATTACTTTTAATTTTTACTTTTATAATAATGTAATTATTTTGCATTGTAATTTTATAATAATTAATTTAAAAAGTAGGGCGTAAGATATTTTATAACGCCGCAATGCATTTTTGACAAGAACAAAATGTCACATATATAATATTTTATCCAAACATATTATCTTATAACTAAGTTTTATCAATTTAGGTTTAATAAATATATTATAAAGCTTAGTTCAAAATTGTGTAACGTTATGGCAGATAATTCTCATATTGCAACACACAAAAGATCAAACCCTACTACAAGGTATACTTTCTACCATATTGTATATTATTTTAGACTGTCAAATTTGTCAATGTAATTAATTTGATAATAAATAAGTTATTATAACTTATTTAATATTAAATTTATTTAGCTACATGACAAATAATAAGTTCTGCATAAAATATTATTGACTAGGAAGACCCAATGGTATTGTTATGTTATTGCCTAGGAATATCATTCTGTAGTAAGACCCAATAACCTTTTAACTTATAAAGTTTGAGAAATTTCACTTTTCCCTCTCTTTGTCTTCTTTGTGATCGCACTCTGTAGCAAGAATTTGATTTAATTCATATCTTGTTGGTGAATGCAACTTGATTCTGAGTTGAATTTTCAGCACTCTGTATTTATTGGTGACCTAATTTGACAATACTTTATTATACATATTTTTAGTTTTATACTTAATATATTATATATAATTAGGGGTAGATCAGGCTCCTTAGCTGTGGTGAATGTTTCCACTGCAAAAGGAGCCTCAAGGTGAAAATCTGACCATGGATAAGGAAAATCATGATATAAAATCCCCACTATAATGCTTTGTGGTTATGTGATAAATATTACATTTTTATAAATTGTTTTAATTTTTGTGTGCATTCTAAAATGACATTTAATGCTGTTCAAAACTTTGTAGATTACTCATTTAAAGCAACTTTGTGGGCTGTCACCTTTGCATCTAGTGTGTTAATGTATGAACAAGTTAATGCAGAAACAGATGCAAATGTAAGAAGATGGAAAACAAAGAAAACAAATTATCATGTTATCACATAGTACACAGATGTTATCACATAAGGTGAGTACAGGTCTTTTTCTAATCACGCCCGTCAGTTATTAACTTTATATAGATATAGATATAGATAAATCTAGGGATAGATATTAGATATATATATAGATAAAAAATATTTTTTTAAACTTGTATTTTTTATTATGTACTTCTTTTTTTATAATCATCTGTCGACTTTTTTGTTACATCTTTTTTTATTAAATACCTATTTACTTTTTTAGCAATCAGAGTATAAAATTAGAAGGCAAATGACTTTTATTTTTTTACACTGTATGTAGTATTGTTTTCTTAAAATTATTTAATGATTTAGATAAAAGAAAACAAATAACACACTAGAAGATCTTGTTGCCAAAAGTAGCTAGCAACTCTCAAAGTAAGGTTTGTTTTAAAAGTTTGTGATTTAAGATAATTATTAAATAATCATATTATTATTTAAAAATTTATTCGTTTCTTTTCAGCTAAATCTGATTCATTAGATAAAGTTTGATGCGTGCTCTTATAGAAGAAAATATCGACTGATTCGTTAGGTTATGTTTGAAGCGTGCTTTTATGGGAGAATAGATATATAAGTTTGAAGCGTGCTCTTCGTAAGTTGCAGATCTACGACTTCGTACTTATTACTTATTGGATATAAGGAGGATATTTTAACAAAAGTGCAGCTTTTATTACAAATTAAAAATTTTTATGTCAAGAACTAATATACTGACTAATAAAACCATGTATTTTAATACGTATTAAATATTTCCTCGACGATAATTTTTTTTTCTTTACACGAATCCCAACACTTATAATTGTAATTATAAAGCATAATTATTGCTTAAATATTACGTGCCAAAATTAACGTAAAGAGCACGTCTTTTGGACAGTTTATGGGGACCAAAAAGTCACCTAAATATCATGTGCCAAAAGTAACGTGAAAAACACGTCCATAAATCACGTGAATTGGTCATTTCATGGGGACCTAAAAGTCACCTAATTGTCACGTGCCAAAATAACGTGAAATTCACGTTTTTGTCACGTCGCTGTGCCTACTGGGCATCGAAGGACACTGGATTTTTGCATTGCTCTTTGCAAAGGAATGTAATAAGTCCGTCTAAATAAAATAAATAATAATATATAAATATTTAATAATATATTTACATAATATAAATATAAAGCTTTATATTTACTTGTTTGAATGTCTTCTGTATGTTGAACACATTGGGGACAAGTCCCACAATCAGCTTCACATCTCGTTAATGTATAACTACACTTATTGCGGATATGTATTGCAGTATTTTCTTTATGTTCTCCAGACGAGACGTGATGGATCTTAGCAGTGTGGCGATTCAACTTGCAATTAGTAGAGTTAACCGCCCACCCCGCCAAAATGCAGTTGTCACATCTGAGCAACTTATGCAATCGATTTGGAATATATTCATTAACAGAGAAAAGATTTGATCCATTGTGGCACCATTCACAGTAGCGTAATAATAAACTTAAAATGTTAATTTAAATTAATATATAAAATTTATAAAATAAAAAATATAATTACCTTTCCCACACTCTGCAAAATTGCGTCTAATAACTGCTTGGGAGTTGATGAGGAAACTGTTAGTGGTTTGATCAAATGGCAAAAGTGCAAGAAAATGATAATATATGCCTCTGTTACAACCCTCGTGTCGCGCGCAAATGACTGGTTTGATCTCGTCCAATATTCAATAACATATACAGTACGGGTTTACAACCATGTTTTCAATATAATTCTCTCCAAACGCTGCGATTCAAAAACATTTCGTATTGCATCATTTCTGTCCTCATCGACTTTATTTTCCTTCTCTTTTCTACACTTTTTTACTTCTTCTTTCTTATCTAATAATGCGTAATCATCATCAATAAGAGAGTGATAAAATCTTAAACGTAGCCCGATTACTAGCAACCGTTTCATTAGGACTTTCCGAATGAAAGGTGCCTTACGATAGAATCATTCAACCCTACCTCATTTACCCAAACTCAATTGTGCGACATGATTTTACAGAATGTGGAAAAGGTAAATTAAATATATATTTATAAATTTATATTAAAATAAAATATTTTAAAATACTAATTTCATTAAGGCTACTGTCAGTGGTACCACATTGGAGGTTCTTTTTTTGTACTACTGGATGTCTCCCAGATAGAAGCCATTTATTAATTAGATGTGAAGGACGCATTGTGGCAGGACGGGCGAGTAACGCTACAAGACGCAAGCCAAGTAACGACTCTGCTAAGATACAACACGTCGGTACCAAACACCATTTTGACAATGTCGCAATATATATCCGGAATAAATGTACTTATTCCAGCAAGAAATGTGAGGAAAATTAAGACGCTTGTTGCCGATGTTTTCAACATTCAGAGGACGTTCAAACAGGTATATATGTTAATATATACTTTAAAATTAAAACCCCCAAAGCCAAGAATAGGAAGAATGACGAGGTAAATTCTGTTATCTTAAACACTGATTTCACAAATATTATATTTGATGACTTTACTTTATATTTGATGATTATATTTCAATGACTTTACAGTATTATTTATATATTACAAAATAACTTCATATGCCATGTTATTATATTATTTAAGAGAATATAAACAATTTAAGAAATTACATTCACTTTTACCTCTTAACAACGCTAACAATATCATGGCGAAACTTTATACTAGATGTGCAGCATTATTTCAAGTTATCCCATTTAATCAAATTATGTCTCGCTATATTATTTAATCAAATTATGTCTCGCTATGTTATTTAATCAAATTATGTCTCGCTATGTTATTTAATCAAATTATGTCTCGCTATATTATTTAATCAATTTATGTCTCGCTATATTATTTAATCAAGTTATGTCTCGCTATATTATTTAATCAAATTATGTCTCGCTATGTTATTTAATCAAATTATGTCTCGCTATATTATTTAATCAATTTATGTCTTGCTATATTATTTAATCAAATTATGTCTCGCTATATTATTTAATCAAATTATGTCTCGCTATATTATTTAATCAATTTATGTCTCGCTATATTATTTAATCAAATTATGTCTCGCTATATTATTTAATCAATTTATGTCTCGCTATTTTATTTAATCAATTTATGTCTCGCTATATTATTTAATCAAATTGTCTCACTATATTATTTAATCAATATATGTCTCGCTATAATTTTTAATCAATTTATGTCTCCCTATATTATTGATGACGATTTACTAATAACTAGACTATGAGGCTTATTAACTTCGTTTTTCAAATCTTTTGGTTATAATTATTATAGAGTGTGTTTTTTTGATTCCGTCCTTGATGTTCTCACAATGAGAGACCGCAAGAAGATTACTTTAATACTTGTTGGTTTATTAAATGCAGGGATATTATTTCTTATTTTGGAGCCTTATAAGGATAGATTGCCAGATTTTTGGCTAGAAAGATATAGTTTCACTCATATTAAAAGACGTGAAGAGTTAATCATACCAACTAGTGCTATTGCACAAGAGTTTAAAAAATTATTTGAAGGCAATCCTTCATTATTAGGCAACTCCAATACTTATAACAGAGGGTTGCACGACAGTGTTTAGTGTCAAACTGTTACTGCTCTAAGTCTAGGTGTTTTCAAGCCTTTACTATTAATTATCCAAACAATAAATAACAATGTATTTTAATAACATTTTGCGTAATGTTGTTACTTATGTTCTTTTATATATGAATGTTATGTTAGTTAAGTTATGCTTTATGCATATTGTGTTTACTTAGTGTGTTTGCTATTGTTGTGTGTTGTTGTTGTGATAGTGCTTTTTTGTTATCTTTTGAGTTGATAGACATTTGGCTTACCTTCGGGTCGGTCTCTATTGTTAAGAATGATAAATAGGTAATTTTGTTATTAAAAATCACTGATTTTAATCATTCACTAAAATCCACGACACATTATTTTACCAAGATTTTTTGTCTTTAGCGCTGTTTACTACATGGTTTTGCTATAAATATTTTGGAATCATGATGTTCTACCATAAAGTAATTTGTAAAGGCTAACATGAAATAATAATATTTTACAACACTAACAACAACTACAACAAGCAACAACAAGATATCTATTTTCCTTTTTTAAATTATACAATATTATTATAATAATAATAAATATAATAATAATGAAAAAAAAAAAAATTACATTATAGATTTATCAGATCATGTATTTACGTGGTAAAGAAGAACAAAATATTGTAAAGTTTTATGAATGTTATAAATACGTTTACTAATAAAGTTACTTTTTTGAAGTAATAATTCTTTTTTTTTGTTTCTGAATTTGCAGTATGTTTATTATTAGAATTGCATGTTTTTAATATTTTTTTATTTTTATTTGCTAATTTTTTTTCAAACAACTCCTAGCTGATATATATGTTTTTTTTAAATTTGTTATTGTATAATTTATTTTAAATGACAGTTTGTTATGTATAAAAATTATTTTTGTGTGCTATTTAGAGTAAAAAAAAAAATTATATAGAAAAGATCAAAACCATCAGGATTCGTTTAAGATTTTTTGTTACTACTTTCAACCAAAAGTTAAGTTTAAATGGATGAATTTAGGCTAGACGCAGATATTAGTTTAGAAAATCGAAATGTTAATAGGCAAGTTAATCGTCGCAGAAATGAAAGGGATTGGCTAAGGCGAGATGAAATTAATAATCGACAAAATGTTTAAAATGCTGCTTGGCAATCAGCAAATAACTCGAACCCAAATGAGAAGAGCTTGGTTAGCCGAGTTGAAAATAATCGCCGCAGAAATGAAAGAGATAGGCTTACGCGAGATGAAATTAATAATCGACAAAATGCTTGAAATGCTGCTAGATACGAAAGAATGCATTGTATAGCAAGAAGCAATACTATTCCAGATAATAATTATTTAGGCGAAATAGATTATTTTTGTCAGCATTGTGGTGCTAGGAAATTTTCCGATAAAACACATTTTTTATATTGCCATAATGGAAAGGTAGTTTTGTCGCAACCTTAATCATTTCCACAAGATTTAGAAGATTTATTTAAAGGAAACTATGCAAATATAAATACCAATCTGAATTTTTTTAAATGTGTTAGAAATTATAATGCCTGTCTTTCTTTTGCTTCATTTAAAGCTAATGTAGTTCAACCCATGAACCATGGGCCGCCATGTTTTACAATATGTGGTCAAGTTGTTAATTGTATAGGTAATCTTAGACCAAATCTAGATGTTCCGCCGACATATTGTCAGCTATACATCTATGATCCACTTGCGGCAGTAAATTTTAAAATGCAACAATGTGGTAATGATCTTTGCTTCAATGATTAAATGTTTTGATTACAAACTATTATTAGTGAAGAGAACGCATTAGTCTTGCATTTAAAAACCTGGCTGAAGTGGAAGATGAAAAAATTTGTCAAGCAGCAATAGAAAGTTGCTCAGTGTCAGTTGTAAAACTGTCTTTACTTAAAGGACAAGTTAGACGTCGCTATAATCTCTCTTCACATAATAAAGTTGCAGTTGTACTGGTTGGCGAAATTGGTGGACCACCTACGTCCAGGGAAATTGTTATTTACCCAAAAGGTTATCCTCTTGAAACTACATCAAGTACGCCTGCCAACTTAGATTCTATGGTTTATCCTCTATTTTATCCAAGGGTTGATAATGGTTGGCATAATCAATTGGTTCACAACCCTGAACGTGCTACATTGGTTAGAAATCATGTTACATTATCTCAGTATTACAATTATAAACTTTTAGTTAGACAATTTTTTTCTTCACTTATTTATGGCAAAAAACTGTTAGCAATATGCTGTTGATGCGAATGTTAAAATTGAAGTCCAGCGCCTTGCTTTCATCAGAAATAACCAAAACAAACTGAGTAGCGAGCAGTATGATACCTTACACAAACATGTAAACAACCTTTGAAATGATCATAATGTAAGACCAGTACGTGTTGTTATTTTGACATCAACTGATATAAGAAGTACTAGAGCTTTAAAAGAAAACTTTAAAGTTGTGGCTATAATTAAAAAGTATGGTAAACCAGATCTTTTTATCACTTTCACTTGCAACCCAAAATGGCACGAAATAAATGAAAATTTATATCCAGGACAGCCAGCAAATGGTAGACCTGACTTGGTCACTCGAGTATTTAAACTCAAATTAAATAACCTTCTTAATGAAATTTTTAAGCACGGTGTTTTATGGAAAGTTGTTACACTTGTTCAGGTTATTGAATTTCAAAAGCGTTAAAAAGACGTTGTTAAAACTTGAATGATTCACGGCCCATGTGTCATACTGTATCCCAATTCTCCCTGTATGAAAGATGGGGTGTGCAAAAAGTATCCTAAAGAAGTTAATGCTAACACAGTAGCAGTTCGTTATGGCTATCCACGCTAAAGACGTCGTGATAATCGTTTGGTTATCAATATTAAGGGTAACAATGAAGATAACCGCTGGATGGTACCTTACAATCCATGTTTATAAAAGAAATATCAAGCTCACAATAATTTTGAAGCTTGCATTTCTGTTAAGGCTGTTAAATATTTGTACAAATACAACGGTCACGACTGTGCCAATATTTTAATAACTGAACAAATTATTCATGATGAAGTAAATACTTTTTTAGATTGTCGTTATGTTAGTGCAACTGAAGCATTGTAGCGAATTTTCGAGTATTTAATAAGTCATATGTCACACACCATTATACGCCTTAAAGTTCATCTACCTGAAAATCAATTAGTGTATTTTTAAAATGGAGCAGAGCAAATGGCTTTAGATTGTGCAGCTCAATGTGAGGTTAGGGTTAGGGTTAGGGTTTTTAGCAGGGTTTTTTAGCATTTAGCAGCATGGTTTAAGTTAAATACTGAAAATGAAAGAGCACATTGCTATTCGTATGTAGACATTTCTTAACACTTTATATTTGATGATAAGCGTTGTAAATGGAAGGTTAGACAGAGGGTTGGTAGTAAAGTAATAGTATAAATGTTTAAGTTAATCCAATTGGAGGATTAGTTTTTCTAAGATTGTTAATTTTGCAATTTTTTAATGGTATTGTTCTTGAAACGTTTCATGAAGCGTGTGTTTTAAAAGGTTTGTTACAAGACGACACTAAATGGCAAAATATTCTTTCTGAGGTAGTTTAACGCATATGCTAAAGCAAATTAGACAGTTGCTTTCAATAATTTTGACCATTTTGAACTTGACAATGATTTACATCTCTGGAATACATAGAAAGATTTTATTATTGATGATTTCATTCACTCAGTCCCACTTCAAATTGCTGAACAAGCTAGTCATCGTCAAATTGAAAAGATTATTAATTAAAGTCTTTAAACGCTGGCAAATTACAATCTGCCTGTTATTGATGAGTTTATAGGTTTATATCTAAAAAATTTTGATGAAAATGTTCAACAATCTATTTACGAAGCCAATCGAATGATACTGTTGCCTAATGTCAATCAATTAAATGAATGTAATGCTATCCTTGCTGCACTGAATAAGCTACCAAGTGTAGAAAATCAACATTCTAGATTGTTTTTCATGGATCGACCAGCCGGTAGTGGAAAAACCTTTACGTATAATTATTTGATTGCTGAAACCATAAGTAGGGGCTTTAAATCTGCTATATTTGCATGGACTGGCATAGCAGTAACTCTTCTTACAAATGGATCTAAATGGCATGGTTTATTCAAACTTCCTGTTCCAATATTGGATAATAGCACATGTAATATAACTCCTAACTCTATACACGGGTATTTTTAAAACAAGTTACTTTGTTTTTGCTTGATAAAACATCCATAATACCTAAACATGCCTTAGGTGCAGTTGATAGGTTGTTAAAAGATATTTGCAACAGTAACTTTTTGTATGGAGGAAAAGTCATTCTTTTGGTGGTGACTTTAGGCAACTTCTACCTTTTGTGAAAAGACGACAACCAGCTGAAATAGTAGAATCATGTATGAAATGTTCTTTACAGTGGCAATGGGTGCAGAAATTTTCATAAACTGAAAATATTAGAGTACAAGATGGGGAAGGTGAATTTTCCCAATGGCTACTAAAACTTGGAAATAGAGCAATACCTGTCAAAAAGGAGGATCCTTTTAAGGGATGCTTTGATCAATGCATTAATAGAGAAAATGAATTGATTAGTAAAAAGATTTTTGGAGATGCTAAACAAAATGATTATTCTAAACGCATGATTTTAAAACTTGCTAATATTGATTCATTATCAATCAATAAAGAAGTGCTTGAATGTGTGCTGGGTGAAGTCAAAATTTATTTAAGTGCTGATCAAATTGATACTGATGACCTTAATGAAAGAAATAACTTTCCTGTTGAGTTCTTGAACAGCGAAACTCCTTTAGGTATGCCACCTCATTGTTTATTATTGAAAATTGGTTGTGTAATTATGATACTTAAAAATTTAGATCTCAAAGCTGGGTTATGGAACTTGAATGAAAGTTTGTGCTTTTCAAATTAATTATATTGATGTAGAGGTTTTGACAGGTGTGTCTGGTGGTAAACGGGTTTTGTTTTCCGAATTCAGTTGGCTCCATCACATTTTAATCTACCTTTTGTTCTGATACGTCGTCAGTTTCCAGTCAGATTGGCTTATTTAATGAAAATTAATAAAAGTCAATTTAAAACATTTGATAGAGGGTGTATCTCAAAAAACCGTGTTTCTCTCATAGTCAACTGTATGTTGCATGTTCAAGAACTAGAGCATTTAATAGTTTGTTTTTCAAAATTGATAAACATCTCATTCAAGGTATGGTAGGTGAAAAGTGTTATACAAATGATGTTATATTTTCTAATGTTCTTAATTTATAGTCTCTAGATTTTCATTATGAAAATTTTCTGTTTATAGGTTGTGAGCACAATTTGTATATATAACTTTAGTTATTGTTTTAATTTTGTTTTTCATAGTTTTTGATAAATATATATGTCATTTAATATTGTTATAAAATGTATTCATACGTTTTATATAAAATCATATTTGTTTATAGAAGTATATATGTTTAAATTATGTTGTTTTCGTGTTTTCAAAGTGGTATGACTTGGCATTATGTTGAGTAAGATAGATTACGTTGCCAGCCAAGCGGTGTACTTATAGCAGAGGTGTGACTTGGCATCATTTAGTGCCAGGCAGTGTTACTGCTTTAGAGCGAGGTTGTGTTGTCCAGCCTTTTTTATTTATTCTGGAAACACATAATAATGTCTGTTAATATTTAGCTTAATGTGGATGAGAGAGTATGCAACCTTGATCTTTAAATCTAGGATGCTTTAATGTCCTAAACTTGAAGTAATTAAATAACTAATATTGAATATAAAAACAAGTATAATTTTATTTATTTACATGTTTAGTAAAAAGATAGATATAGTTAACTCTAAATTGGGTTTTTTAATTTTGCCTTTTATATTTTAATTCGGTTTGTTAGTTTCACTGGATTTTTAGAATCAAGGGTGCAAATATGCAGTTGTTATGTGTTATTGTTGTGATGTTTTGTGTTGATAGACAGCTTGGCTTACCTTCCCGTTGGTGTCTTTTATTAAATATGAATAATAAGTAGTTTCATTATTGGAACTTACTGCTTTCATTTATTTACTAAAAGCCAAATCAGCAATTGCTAAAAATGCAATATATATCTCATTTGAGTTTTTTTTTAGTATTGTTAATTCTTTTGTACTTCGAAACAGATCTAATAGTTACATTTTCGATAAATGTTTTTATTAACTGCAGTGTCAAAATAGGTTACTAATAATAGGTAAATCGATTTTCAGTTTTTATGTGGTTTTTTTTTTTTTTTTTTTTTTAAACTATGACATTAAAATTCAGTTTTTTTTTAAATTTAAGATTTGCGATTAAAGCATTTATACAATTTATAAAAAAAAACACCTGATTTCCTTTTATTGTAAATTTTTGTTAGTTAAAATGATTTAAATATATGCAGTTAGATCAATTTTTTTAATATTTTATCTGTTTTATGCCTAATAATTTGTAGTACGTAACTTAGGGGATCTTTTTAAACGGGGGGTTTGTATTTAAAAACAATTTAAAAACCTTCAAAAACATGAAAAATATTGTAGTTTTGCGAATTTGTCAAATATCGAGTAACTTAAATTTTATTACGTGTTTAACTAATTAATTAGCTTAGTTTACATTTGCAACACTTTTGACAAAAGAAAGAAAAAATTAATATATATGAAAATCATTGTTTTTCATACTATTATT
Source organism: Hydra vulgaris (assembly GCF_038396675.1). Taxonomy (NCBI): domain Eukaryota; kingdom Metazoa; phylum Cnidaria; class Hydrozoa; order Anthoathecata; family Hydridae; genus Hydra; species Hydra vulgaris. The sequence continues at coordinate 1,405,181 of NC_088932.1, read as the reverse complement.
TTGGTAAAAGGTCTTTATCAAAAACTTGATTATTCTTAATATAAATAGCTCTATTCACCTGGCCACCATTAAGGCAAAAAAAGAAAGGGACTTTTTTGTGTGTGTCAAAATATTTAAGGAAATTAAATTTCGAGTAACAAGAGGAATTTTTAGTAAATGGTAGCAATTTTCTGTTTACTAAAAACTATTCAAACAATGAGGCAATACCAATAATATAAAAATGGTCTGTGTTGAACAGACTTAACAAGACCCGGGTGCAGTCTGCTTGGTTTACAAACATGAAATTTTGTCACGTTGAAAACTATGATTGTAACGTAACCTTTAAAAGCCAATTTAAAAATTTTGGTAGCTGAATGTGATAGTATAGTAAAAAACTATTTTAAGATTTTTTGGCTCATAAAATGGATTTAAGACTAATCATTATGGTTTCCTGTTAAACCGCAATAAATAACGATTAGAAGGCGAGATCGCCCAAACGGAATATGCGACGTATATATCAAATTTGTATTTAACTCATTCACAAAAAATGGAGTTAAAATAAATTAACTCTTATGTCCAGATGTGTTTACTGCACATATTAGTAAATAAACTAATTAGTTGCGTTATGAATTAAACGCGTACAAAAAGTATATAATTGAATTTTAGGCATCGATTAAAATTGCTAATCACAATATATTTAGTTGAATTTGCTAATCCTAATGTAATTTGTAATAATGAAATGCTAAAGTTAAATGCGTCTTAACATTTTTGTTACTCTTGGTTGTTTTGTTACGCTTAGTGATGCGCAGTTTTGTTTGTGCGCTGTTAGTTTGTCTTCTGTTCCGGAAATTTGAGTTCGAATTTCCAGACATTAAAAAAGCACGTTTCTATTATATCTGTTTTATTACATCTTATCATATCTTTCAAGTAGGTCATGTTCTGTTTGATCATTTTAATTGTTTATATTTTTTATATCTTAACATGTCCATTACCTTTATTAAATTTGTATTTAAGCATATTTATTTTTATACCGAATTAATAGAATGTCCCTAATTGTTGACGATGAAGTTTTGTATTTATTTAGATGTGTATTATGTTACTGATTCGTATCATCTTACGAAGTTAAATCTTAAATGTATGTTTATTTTTAGTTGCTAAATTACTACGAAATAATTTTTTCCATTTTGTTTTAATTAAATCTTATAAATTGCAGTTCGTATATGTTTGTTGATTTAATTTAACTTTACAATAATAAAATGATTTAGACTAAAATTTTTGTAAATTAATTCAATCCAAAAAGATTAAATAATTATTTTATTATTAAAGTAATTAAAGTAGATTTAAAAAAGAATCGACTTCAATACTTGTTTGCTCGATGACAACAGTATTGTTGGAGAAAGTAAGTTAAAAAGCATTTTTACTTTTTAAAAAGGAATAAAAATACTTAATATATATGTTTTCTTTCAAGTAGGTCTAAAATTTCAAGTTTTTAAAATCTTATATATTACAATCTGAAACATTTATTAATTACTAAAAAAAGATATGTTAAATTACACCAGGTTGTAAAAAATAGTTATAGTTTATGGATAACTGTTAGAGCACAATAAATACATCAATAATCTATTTAATCTTCTTAATAACCTACTAACAAAGTGAAAATTTAATATCAATTGTTTGTTTGTTTTTCTGTTTAGTTGACAACAATGAAGAGAGAGGTAGTAAGTTTAAAAAGATTTTCATTTTTTGTCAAGTAAATAAAATGTTTTTTAAAATGTTGTTGTTGACTTTTAAGTAAAACAGTAGGTTTTTATAATTTTATAAAATAAGCACAAGAACTTAGGTCCTACTTAAAATTATATTGTCAATAATAAAGAGAAAAATTAAAATTTTTAGTAAGACAGATTTTTATATGATAAAATTATTTATGATATAAAAAATTTTTATAACATTTTATATCAAGTAAGTTTAATTAAGATTTATTTTCTTTAGTTAATCAAGAGAGAGCTAATAAAGGTATTAGTTACATTAGTTAAGTAAATTTATTTTTAAAAAATTAAGTAGATATTTTAACGCCTATACATTTAAGTGCTTTTATTGTTTAGAAACAGAATTGAAGGGTGAAATAAGTCAGTGTTTTCGCTATTAGATATTTTTTAATAGAAATTTGTTTATTTGTACTGTAACTGGAACTTTAAAACTTCAAGTTTATTTTATTTTTTAAAAAGTTATTTCTGGATAACAGACGTTTTTCCTTTGAACATTGTGGGGACACCAGACCTTTTATATTGACCTAACTTTGTTTCACATTGTCATAGGACAACCTCTGCAGTTACTGAAAAAACTAAAAAGGTCTCATACATTGCTCATTTTCACAAAAAACTGGACAACCGACCTTTTTCTTCTAAGATACAGGTATTAAGATTTAAAATTTATTTTAGTTTATAGTTTTGGTTTAGTTTATAGTTAATTTTAGCTTAAGTCATCTTTTTTCTTACTTTAGACAACTTTATGGAGGAAATAAGGGGAATAGGTAAAATAATTATAATTATATATTTATTTATATGTAAATATTATTTTATCGATTATTCTAAGGATGATGCAAAATGATCACCATTTTGTAGTCAAAGGTAATTTTTATTCGGTAGCGACAAAATATATAGGAGAAGAAATTAGTGTTCGACTGGGGATAATGACTGTTACGGCTTATTACAAACATCAAATCATAAAAACTCATCAGAGGAATTATAATGGTTATTGGATTACAGATGAAAAAGATTACCCAAAATCTGCAATATATTATTTAGAGAATAGCCCGTAGAAGTGTTTAAGTTATGCTAAAGGCTTAGGTAATTCTACATACCAGGTATTAGGCTGATTTCTTGCATCAGGCGGGAGAATATCTCTTCGTAAAGTTGAGGGTATATTAAGATTATCGCAGACATACGGTAATGACAGATTAGAAGATGCATGCTTTCGAGCTGTCTTATGATAGTTATACTTGTGTGGAGGTCTTATAATATTATTTACGCCTAACTTGCACCTTGAATTTAGTACAGCAACTAAGTTTATTGGGTATATCCGATAGCCTGGAGAGTAGATTAGGACACGCAAGAGATACTACAATGTCATACGAAGAATTAAGTTTAATGTTATTCCAAGACGAGTTATATGATAGAAACCAAAACTATCGACAAAAAAAGAGTTACGCAAACAAAATTTGAAAAACATTTTAAGGATTCGATTTAAAACGTTATTCACTAAAAATTAGACATGCAATTAATGATTTAATGACTGCAAAATTTATTAAGGAAAAGAATCACGTAATTATAATGGGACCGGTATTTACAAATTATTATATAGTCAACTTTACACCTATAAGAGCAACAGCTCCTTTTACTATTCTTGCTTTTAACTCTGAGTAAAATTCAGGTTTTCCCTTTAATGTATAGTTATGAAGCTCTACATAAGGTTTTTTTTTCGTCTTTATTAGCAAATTTCTTGATTTTACCTACAGACTTACCATATTCACCGGTGGTAGTTAGTTTCAATTCAACTTTTTCTAATAATTTTTGTTTTAATGATAAACCTATGTAACTGCATCTTTGAAAGACCTGTCTATTTCAAACCTACGGTTTGCATATATTCCGTGTTTTTTGATTTGGTCTGATTTTACAGAAGGATTATCTTCACCCGTATTAGTTGTATCAGGTGTATAAGATACGCTGAGTTGTATTTTACCGGAGACATTTATGAATAATTTAGGGTGTAATAAGTTATTGTACGAGGCGGTTTACTACTATAAGTAGCTAAATCTAAACCGAAAACCACCAAATTACCTAAAAAACAACCTTCACCAGTTAAAAAAGGATGGAATAGCTTTAGTATTCTGTTTTAGATATTCTGTATTTTTTTTGTATATTTTATAAGTATGAAACCATCAAATTATCATCATGTATTTTGCAACCGGTATTGGAGAACCGGCTTCAATACGTCCATAATTGCTTTCTAGAAGTACATATGATCCATTGTAATCTTTATTAACTTTTCTTTTGGTTGTTGGTACTAATATGATCTTGGCACCATAAGTAATGTTATCAGCTTTATTTGATATTGTAGCAAAAATGGCGCTATCATTGAAGAAAGTAAACTTTTCTTTATTTGACGATACATTCTTTACAGATTGTTTATGATGATTTTCTTTGCTAAAACCGCTTTCAAAAGATGCATAAGCTACAAATTTCATGTTTAAACCAGAAACTACCGGTATTTTCTCATTAGAAATATTATTAGCTGAAACTTTTACACTTATTAGCAATATTGTAAGAAAGCCTGTTATTTTTGTTTTCATAAAAATTTAATAATGATTTTATATTATTTACTTAATTAAAACAGATATAAAACGCAATTTACTATCATTTATTGTATTAGCTATTATAAATAATTGAGTTTAATGGCTATTTAAACAAAAAAAGCGGAAACTTATCAAAAGAAAGAACAATAAAAATATTTGAGATATAGAAGCATTATGAGCAAAGTATATAATAATTCTAAAAGTGCCTTGGTTTTGCAAACATACATTCCGAAGATATACGGAAACTGTTAAATAGCGGAAAGTTTATATCAGAGATAGTACGTCAGTTAAAAATAAATATACGGACATTTAATATTTATTTAAAAGGACAAAATCTTTCTTATACTCCTCCTCCATATAAAATATGGAAATCCTTAAAATCTTAAGCCAAAAATAAGAATGAGGATAAATTTAAAGAACCTTTAGAGAAATTCAAATAAATGCTTCAAGAAAACAAATGGAAAAGAACCATAAAAGAACTGAAAGATGCTTATTATTGATGAAGTGTAAACAAATTTTTAAAAACTAATGTAGTAGGAAATGGTGAATTCTACAAGTGCAGGGATTGTTAAAGAAATTTTAGCTATGGTCCAATAGAAGATATAGACCCGGAAAAATACAGCTTTTTTCAGATAGAGGCATTCATAGGCATGCTATTGCTAGAAAATATCATTGCACTAACATTGCTGTCAATAAATGTGTAAAAAAATTCAATTTAATTGAGCCGGTCAAGCCAATCAAGTGGAAAGTTTTATCAAAGTTTTGATGATTGTGAGAGTAATCTTTTAATTTATATAATTGATTATTTGAGAGAGAATTTTTGAGAATTTTCTGAATGAAAGTATGCATTGCCTTCTTTATAGCTTGTATTTATTTCCACGTTAGCCCTAATTAATTAGGAACTAGCCATCTTTTTTTTTGACTTTTTTGTTGTTAAATAGTGCTAATAGAACTTTTGTTGTTTGTCCTTCAAAATTTTTCATACGCAAAATAAGGGTAGTTAGCTGTTATGTTCAAATCTAATATACCCTTGTTTTTGTCATAGCGTAAATAATTTTTTCTTTTTATTATAATTTTAAATCTCTTCTAGGTATTATTCCTCTTATTTTGGTATGAGTACTATTAGCAAATAGAGGAATTGGCAGAAGGTTTTACCTAATGCCTAATCTACAGCTTTTTTCAGTGATAAATAAATTTAGTCATAGTTATTTATTTCTGAACTTAGCTGTACCGATAAATTGTCAAGAGAGGATATATTTTTTTGCAAAAAAACTGATAAAATTAGATATGTTTTCGCTTTTTATATGTAAAAAGCTCTTGTTATCAAGACTTTCTAGTTTATGTACCGTATTGTAGTTTGATCTGAGGTATTTACTTATTTCTTTTTGAGAGTATTGAAGGATAGGGCGTGCTACAATAAATTGAAATCTGGTAATAATTTCTTGAACATCTTTAATTTTATATCTTTTTTTAAAGCAATAGTGTGTTTATTATCGAAACTTAAATCTTCCTGATTAAAAAAACTTAAAATATTTTCTGCGTCTTTTAAAGAGCAGCTAATATCTTCTAAGTTGCTTATTGTGTTTTCTGGTCTTGATGGAGTAATTTTGCTAACGATCGATTCTTTGTGTAGTTCTTCAAAAGTTAGATTTAAAACTTGCCTTGAGGCTCTAATTGGAATCCGGTAAGAATCATAATTATTTAATTTCATTATTCTTAGTTATTTTATAGTTGATTTAAGATAATTAATCGTAAGAAATTCCCAATTGAGTTTTTTTAGAATGCTGTAAAATAATAAATATCTTGTAATAAGTCATTTCATTAGGTTTAATTTTTACCGTTACATGTTTTGATAATTTGTCGTTATCCTTTTTCAACGGTCTGACTAACTTTTTTAAAGAGTTTTTATTGCTAAAATCTTTTAATATATTTTTGTCGTCTAAATTAAATTTAAAATCTTTGGTTTTAAAAAAAGTCATGAAAGCCTATAATATACTTTTTTTATACTATAATAAAGTATAATAGCTAATAATATACTTTATTAAAGAATCGAATTGATTTAATATTTTTCTATAAGAATATTTTTCTAAGAAAGATTTATCACACATTTCCCTTACCGACTGTTTTCTAAGATAAATGTGAGGTAAAGCTCAAGATTTTTTAATCTCGAATAAGGGGTATGTTCCAATTTCTTTAATTATAGATTTCACATTCTCAAAACCCTAAGCTAATTCTGCCTTATTTACTATAATTGCAATATTCCAATCATACTTTTCTGTAGCATGTAACGAGATAATTCAATCTTGTATATCAGAAATTTCAGGTAAGGTTGGTACTAGAATAACGTAAGATATTGTAATACTTTTTCTAACCTTTTGTCTATACTGCCTCCAAAGTCAAATATAATACCACAATTAATAACTGGTATTTCTTGATTTATTTTTAGTATTAATAATATATCAGAGCTTATTATTTAGATAACATACTTTCTTGTTCATTTGTAATTGCTGAGTAATTTAGTTGTAAAGTTCAGCAGATATATTGGTTTTTCCACATCCACCTTTAGTAGTCCATACTATTAGTTTTTGATCAGTCATAATTTGTACTATACAATGTAATATAAACAAATTTTATATTATAAAAAAGTGTAAGTAAATAAAAAAAAAATTTCTAAGTATTTTAAATCTTTTAAAAATATAAAATAATATTTTATACTTGATACTACTTTATTAAATATAAAAAAGTGCAATACCAACCAATTGTAAAAATTACTTAATAGGCTTTCTGAAATCTAATTAAATACAAGACGTGTATGATGATATACCTAAGTGCATTTTTTGTTTCCTCGAGAAGCTAACGCTGAAGTCATATATATTTAAGTTTAAAAAAATGAGTATTAAACTCACCAAATTTTTTATTTTCAGTGTCCGCTTAAAAGATATTTTCATTGGGCATCAATAAAACTTAATTAAAATTATTCTTTGAATAAAAAAAGACATTATAAAATTTTTTATATTCCAAGAATAATTTTAACTTCGTTAAAATTGTTCTCGGAATATAAAAAAACAATACAAAATTTTACAAATTTAAAATCCTTTTAAATGATATACCTAAGTGCATTTTTTGTTTCCTCGAGCAGCTAAAGCTGAAGTCATAAATTTAGGTTTAAAAAAATGAGTAATAAAACTGACAAAGTTTTTTATTTTCAGTGTCCGCTTAAAAGATATTTTCATTGGACATCAAAAAAACTTAATTAAAATTATTCTTTGAATAAAAAAAGACAATATAAAATTTTACAAAATTATAATCGTTTTAAATAATATACCTCAGTGCTTTTTTGTTTCCTCGAGATGCTAACGCTAACGTCATATCAATTCACGTTTAAAAAGTTAGTATTGAACTAGGATATTTTTAAGAAAATTTGTATTTTATAAATTTATACATGTTTACAAAGATATCGGTTATGATAAAGTTCTTGTTCTTTTTTAATTCTTTAATTTTTCTTTTAACATTTTCCAAGCAAGCACATAACGTTATTTCAACGTTGCGGTTTAGTTGATATTTGGTTGAAAAATAAAGATACAAATTTCAACGTTATTTCAACGTAAGTTCAACGTTAAAAACAAAACGTTGAAAATTTTAACGTTAATTCAACGTTTATTTTGATTTACTTTCTAACATTAATGCTTTGCAACAACCGTATAAAATTTACCGACCAAATGTAGATCAAGTTTCAAACACATTGTAATATCATGAACTGATAAAAACTCAGATTACAAGACATAAAACGTCAGATACAAACAAAGTTATTTGAAATTTTAAAGAAGTGTTGGTATTTTGAAAGTTCTAATGCTAAAGGTTCTAATGCTAAATGTTCTAATGCTAAAGGGTTAATATAAAGTGTTTAATTTAATATTTTTCTCGGATTAAAATTATTAAATGTGATAAAAATATGTGTAATTTAGTAAAAAGTTCAAAAAGTTTTCAATCTTTATAATAAATAATACTTAATTATATACATTAGTCTTATATATTATATATAATGTAATATATTATATACTATTTATAAGATAATATAAAATATTGTGATTCACGCACATATATATATATATATATATATATATATATATATATATATATATATATATATATATATATATATATATATATATACATATATATATATCTACATCTGCATGTATAGGTAAGCAAAACGTGATGAAATTGCTTACCTTTCTTTACGTAACATTTAGTAGAAAAAGATGAGGGAAGACGAAGAATAATGAAAATAAATTAATCAAGGTCTCGAACCAAACCGTTCGATATGTTATTAACTCCCTTGCAAGTTCTCCCTAAATCAGTCAATGTATGTACAGAAGCCCTCGCCTGTCCCTGAGTGACGTCATATTTCTGACTAAAGTATGCAATATCAGTTATATATATATATATATATATATATATATATATATATATATATAACTATTATTATTATTATAATTTTATTATATATATATATATATATATATATATATATATATATATATAACTTTATATATTTTATTATATATATATATATATATATAATTTTATTATTATCATATATATATATATATATATATATATATATATATATATATATAACTATTATTATTATTATTATTATTATAATTTTATTGTTATTGTTATTATAAAGTTAAAGATAAAATAAATATTAATAATATTTTATTATTGAAGTAGCATTATTACCTTATTTCATCGCTGCATAATAATAACATAATAAGCCCGTTCAATTCAAAAAAGTAACTATGTAATGTGGTTTTATTGTATTTAAATATAAGTGCATGGCAATGATGTTCATACAAAACAAATAAATATAATAAATAAATAACTATAAAAATAAAAAATAAACAGTAAAAAATAATAAAAAAATTAAAAAATACAACCCCGGCTAGTAGCTCCAGGAAATTGGGTTTGTTTAGCCGGGGCGGGGTTTGCAAAAAGCTCTGTTTTTGGCTGGGGCCTCGGTCACTTACTAGTACAAACAGCTATAACTTGGTCAAAAATAAATATTCTTTTTTTTTTGGGGGGGGAGGGGGGGGAGGGGGGATTTTTCTTTCTATTATGCAGTGGTGTTAATAACTCCGTTTCTAAGACTTGGTCTCTCTTCTCTGTGAGGTGCCTCATATATACAATGTGTATAAACTGTATTGCAAAAGTGACAAGCAAATACAAACAGTTATAAACTGATGAGTTAATATGTAATTAATTATTCATAATCTTATTATATAATTACAGATAAAATAAATATAATTAGTATTTTATAGGGATGACTTAATACAAATGAATTATTAATAAATATGACTTTTATACATATGATTAAAATCAATGTAGTGATAAAATAGTGAACTATGACTTCAAGAACTTCTCAATGGAGAAAAATTAATAAAGGTATTATCAAGTTAGCTTCTCAAACCAACGTTGAATCAATCCAAAATATTTCAGTTGACGATGACGATGATGTGAATCAAGATTTTGGTTTGTTCGAAATTCCTAATTATAGTGTTACTGATTCATCTGAGAGTTATGATGAAAATGATAATGAGAAAGAAGTTAGAGTTTCGGACAATGGTGCAGAAGATATGTTTCAACCCATGTTAGCAAAATGGGTTGTTCGAATCAAATTTCTAACATAGCAACAAACGAGTTACTTAAGTCGATGCAATCATTTGGTCATAATAATTTGCCAAATGATGTAAGAACATTGTTAAATACACCTAGAAGTGTTGAAGTAAAGGCTAAATGTGGTCGAGAATATATTTATTTTGGGTTACAAAAATGCATACTTAAAATTTTAAATAAATTATCCAACATAGATAAAATTGATTTGGTTGTTAACATTGATGGTTTTGTGTTGCAAATGTTGCAATATTTTGTGGAAATGCTAAACCATCATCAGAGAGTAAGTTTTCAGACGATTTTTTAGAAGAATTAACATCTTTAAGTTTTAATGGTGTGGAGCATGCAGGAAAGCATTATCCTGTTTCTCTGAAGTATTTTTGTTGCGATGCTTCAGCAAGACAATTTTTAAAATCTATTACCAGTCATAGGGGGTATAATGCATGCGAACGCTGTGAAATTCCAACCACGCCCTACTATGAGATCTTATAGTTGGGCGTGGTTGGTCGGTGCGGTCGGTAAGGAATTTATATATGTTTCGTATTATTCATGGCTGTGGAATGCGGATTAGATATTTATGGTAAGGGATAATCTTTTTGTTTTTTTCTCAATTAAAAGATTGAAAATTTGCATATATAATGTTTGTTAAATATTAAAGTTAAGCACGTTGGGTTCCCAAAATACTTCAAAAATCTCTTTATCTACATTAACAACATTATTTGATTACCTTAAAGCTCATATAACATTTGATTTCGATTCTGTTGAAGATGAACAACCAATTGTCACAACGAAAATATCATCTGCTAAAACTCAACGTAAGGAGACATTTTGTAGTTATTTATTAAATAGTTTCATAATAAACTCCAGACACTACGATAACTTACTAGAAACTGACGAGAAATTAAGAGAGTTAGAGTATCAAATAGACGTGAGGTATTTAGAGAGTACGAAAAAAACTATATTTAGACAAAACTATCTTAAAATAAGAAATAGCGATGTGTTATCTCCTAGAGTAGTTGAGTGTACCAATACTTCTAAATTAGGAGCAATAATGTTTCTACTTAGTCATATTGCAACACAAAATACTATGTCAGTAACGCGACTAAGAAATCTTTTAGCATCTTTTATATTTAATTTAAATTATAAAAAACGAGGTTTAATATTATGCGGACCGTCGGATTCTGGAAAAACATCTTTGCTAATTTATTATATAGTAATTTTTTACCCCACGAAATTGGCTATTTTAATTGTCCGACTGGTCCATCTCCTTCGTCTTTTATGTTGCAATCTCTTTCTAACGCGCTAGTTTATCGCTGCGACGAGATGGTATTTGAACATCTAGGAGTTATACAGCAAATGAAACAATTGCTAGAAGGAAGTAAAACTTTAACAACTGATGTTAAATATAAAGATTCTCTAGCAATTGATCCTCATCCTACTCTTATTACTATGAATAGTTCGTGTAAATACGACATTTTAAAATGGCACCCGTCTGAGTGTTTAGCATTCGAAAATCGTTGTACAATATTATCGTTTGGTTGCCCTTTAACAAATATATTTACAAACGAAGAACTAATTGCTGTTAGTGGATGTGGACAGGAATTGTTATATCTATTAAGTTTGTCAACAAAAACAGTAGAAATAAACGAGACAGATGTATTAGATAAGTTTAAAGAATATATTCATTAATATTATATTTACAATTTACAACGTTTTTTTAATGGCTCTTCTTCCTTTTCCGCAGGGGCTTCTCCCAAAAAACTAGAGGCAAAAGCTGGGTGATACAATTTTTGATAACTATTCAGAAATGATATATTACCGCCTTTCTTACTAAAAGAATTAAACATGCTTACAATGGTAATGTACAATCTTTTGAAAATTGGCATTGCATAGGATTAGTTTTACTAAAATTTGGTTGTATAGGAGATACATTAGCAATATCGTAATACCATTCTTTCCCGTATGTTCTAATAGTATGGGATAAATGTAATTTAAATCTAACAAATGTAGGCATAACTTATTCTAACCCATGAATATATTTTAAACAATAGAAATATATCTTTCTAAAATTATCATTCAAAATTCACACATGGAATGACATGCACATAAAAAAATTGTTTATCGCCAATTGATCTTAAACAAAGTTCTCTAATACCATTTCTCCTCAAAAGATGATTTTCATCGTTTGTAATAAGCTCCATATCCAACAGCCACAACTAAAATAAAATAAAAAATTTATCAAAAAAAAGAAACGTATACTTTTTAAAACTTTAATAAAACGAATAAAAAAGTATAAAAATCGTGAAAAAAATTAATTTTTAAAATTCTTTTTTATTAAAAAAATGAATCGCGTTGAAAGCAACATTAAAAAAGTTCATAATGATTGCGCAATTTGCGCGTTAAATGAAATATCTAAAGAATATAAACATCACAACTCTGTCACATTCATCTCGAACAACTTTACAAATTGAAAAAAGAACATGTTAACGATAACTATATAGCTGAATACTATAAATCCAAGCTCACTGTTTTGCTACTAGAAAGAGATATTAAACCAAATCCGGATCAAACAGACGGCGATAAAACAGATGGTTTCGTAGATACGTTTAAAACAAAAATAATATCTACCGTCTCATCTCTAATAGGAAAACTAGATGGTGCTTTAAGAAAGATTTATTTGTGAATATATTACACGCTATTGTAACTTTATTTATTTCAGGTTTTTTTAGTTTAGAAAAAGAAGAATAAAAAAAATGATTTCGCGTATGATTTTCGGTTGTTCCATCTCTATATTCGTATGTTATTATATATTCGCTACGGTCACTTTGAATTTATTTTTATTTAAACACAATCATTCTTTGCCTTTTTTTATACTTGTTTTTTATTCCTATAAAAATACTGTTTTAAATACACTACCAAGTATGGATATATATCCTAATAAGTTGCCAAAGAAACCTTTACCAAGTTTTCTAAGCAAACGCTTTCTACCTTTACCAATTAAAGCATGATAAGTTTTAGGGTGTGCTGTGCGCCTTTTGTGTATAAAGGTCTTTTACCATTTTAATGTCGTTTTCTCATATTTTTTGAAAAAATTTGATTTCTTTGTTTTTTTTGATCGATAGAGGTCCAAACAAAACGATATATTGGTTTACCCATTCGTCCTAATTGTCGATTTTCTTGATTGTTTTTATACATACTTTTTTTTTCCGATAACACACGAGTCCTTTTCTACAAATTTAATGCTTTACATTTTTTAAATATTTCTTTATTTTCTACGTCTTATAGTTCTAAACTCTAAATTATTAGGATCTCTTAACTCATTTTCATCAAAAGAAGTTCTATTAAAAAAAATCAAAAAAAGCATCTCTATAAAAAGGAAATTGACCATCTACTGCATACTTTGGAAGTTTAATTGTATATTTCGGTCTTAAATTACTTTTATACTTCAATTGACTTTTCAGTTTTACTAATGAAAAGTCAATATCATCTGTTGTAAGCATGATACTTTTTTTTATTAGACTTGTTTTTTTTTACAAGATAAAAAAATTTGTGTCACCCTGACACTACCTTACTTATTCTGTCTTTGTTTTGTCTAAGTAGGCCTACTTATTTATCTTTTACTTATAGTATTTATTTGTTTTTTTATCTTACTTATTTACTTACTTAACCGTTACTTAACTTACGTAGTCCTGCCTGATTTTTCCTTAGCTTGCTTACTCACACACTCGTGCGCTCACTCGTTCTTACATCACTAAGTCTTGCGAGTTAGTGTTTTCACTCGACACACTCACTAATTCTTGCGAGTTAGTGTTTCACATTGAACTTTCTAACTTTTAAAACGCACTCACTAATTCTTGCGAGTTAGTGTTTAACATCGAACTTTCTTACTTTCTAGACGCACTCACTATGCCCTTTTGCCACTTAATGTTTAACATTGAACTTTCTATACTTTCTAGACACACTCATCAAGTTTACCCAACTTGATGTTTTTTAACATAGAATGAAATTTTAACGTTATATTTGTTACAAAATGTATCCAGAAAAAGATCTTTAAAACGACTTTTTTATATTTTAACACGTTGGCAAGATTATGAAAATAGTAAAGAACTATTACATGTTTTATATAACACGAAATTATTTGTAGAAAATTATATTTTCTACAAATAACGTTTTTAATCTCGATGGCAATCTTTGGCACAATATCTCGATTTTAAAAAGTACCAAATTGAAACTATCGAATAAGATTATAAAAACGTAAACGAAAGAATGAATAGTTTTAACTTTATTGTTTCAGAAAAACTATTCAGCAAGTGATGCTATAAGGGCTTTATATGATGCGTTTTGGTGTTGGTCATTAGATGTTTTAACAATAGAAAAAAACAACCGGCTTACAAACGACATAATGGAAACTATGCAAATTTTTAAGCAACTTTATTTTACAATAGTTTTTATTTATTTGTGACTTTTATATTTGTAAATTTTTTTTTCCAGCTAACAAATACATTAAAATAAAAAAAAAAATGAAATAATTTGTCAAAAGCTGTGGTTGGTAAGAATATTTTTTTTAATCCAATATTTTTTTCCCAATTATTTTTTATATAAATATTGTTTTATATAGCTATGGAGAGTTTATAAACGAATTTTCGATATGCCTACACGACTTGTTTTCTTTAACGCAAGAAAGAAATGTAAACGAAGAAGAAATAATGGAACAATTAGAAGAAATGATAGATTTAGAAGAAGAAGAGATGATCAAAACAGATTATGAAGAGATTATATAGAAGAATTAAAAACACAAATGTTAAAAGAATAAAACAATATAGTTTGATTTAGAAGAAATAGACAATATAGAGATAGATAGTGTTATAAATAATACAGAAATAGACGACATCGATAAATATACAGTGTAAAAATAATATGGGCAAACTACTTTATATTAAATATTTTTTTATATCTTTGTTTAAATATATTATATTTCTTTTTTTTGGTAAATAAAAATAAAGAATGAAATAATAATATTTTATGAAAAAAGCAATTTGTACAAGCTTAAAATTGCTTCTGGTATAATGATAAGAAAATTTTTTTTTGTTAAAATGGAAGAAATTAATGATATAATCGTTCACCCAGAGTTTTTCTTACCATTAGAAGAAAGCGATAATGACGAAATAGAAGATAATAACGAATTGGACTTTGATATGTATCCAGGCTTTGGACAACTTTTTGATGATTTTGATGACTTTGATATGTGTCCAGGCTTTGGACAACTTTTTAGTGAAATAGAAACTATAACATTTAAAGAACATGAAATTTATAATAATGAAATAATTAATATTGAAAACGAAATAGACAATTTTTTTTATTACTTGTCATTTTTTTATATTTTTTATTTTTAAATGTTTTAAATAATCATTGTATATTTTAGCAACTGTTAAAGAAAAAATGGCTTAGCGTATGGAATTATGGAATTTTCTACAGAATTTAAAACATGATAAAACTTATCAAATGATATGTGCTATGGATAAAGCTTACGATGTAATGGATGAAATTAACAATGAAACTTTAAACGCTCAAGAATTAAAAGAAATATTTAAAATAATATATGAGGAAGCAATAAAAATAAAAGAACTAAGAGAAATAATTAATAAAGATGACAAAAGTGAAGAAATTGATGAAAATACAAAACAAATGGACTATTGCATATCAACAATAAAAAATTATTTTAATTTCTAAATGATTTTTTTTTTTAAGACAATTTTTTTTTTAAGTGTTGTCATCATTTTTATATAAATATATAATTTTTTCAGCAACTAATAAAAAATATCTAATAACATGTATCCTTGCTGTTTTTGCGATTTACATTTTCCCATGGATCAATTAATGGTACATCAACAAGAATGTGCTAATAACAAGTTTAACTACGAATGCTTTGTTTGCAAGAATAAAGTGAAAGATCTTCTAAATAACGAATGTGAATATGATTTTGAAGAAGTCAAAAAAAAAAGTATGTTATTTTTGCAACACATCTATAGATAAAAAGACAACGATGAACACAGCGTCCCATGCTTTTAACACTACAAAGAAAGACAAAAACAACACTACGAAGAACCAAAAAAAGTGTTAAATTATTTAAATCTCTCCACCAACAATTGCAAGATTTCAATGAAAAATATGAACGAAAAATTAAATATCTTGGCTAAATAACTAGAAGATAACAACGAAATCAAAAAAATTAATAATGAAATAATAAAACTTTATCAAACTATTAAAGAAAATAACAACGAACTATTAGAGTTGAAAAGATTAACTTATGGAAAATTGTGCTTAACAACGAAAAAAAGCAAACACAATACCCGTTTAAAGACATACATATTATAAAATTAGATCAATTGGATCTACGAATTTTATCTAACGAGCCTTATTATACGTATCCAGTTTACACTACTGAAGGCAATCTCTATCGCATGAAAATTATGGCTACGATAAAAAAGAAAACCACATGCCCATTAATTTTCAATTGATTCAAACGGTACACGATCACGCTTTAAAATGGCCATTTACTAAAATAATAATTTGCAGTTTTAGAAACAACGAAAAATATTATGCTCACACCATATCATTAGAAAATCATACTAAATATTCTACTTATGGCACTAGAAGTTTCGAAAAGCCTAAAGAAGCATACGGCAACACTGTTGGATTGGAAAGTTTTATTAATCGTCAAGAACTTAAACACTTATAAAAAACAATTCCTTATATAAAACTATTTCTATTGAATAAAAATTTTTTTTGTAAACACTAGTATCTTTTTTCCTATATACTTTTTTTTATACTCATTTTATATAATAAAAACTTTTATTTTTTTTAGATTAACTAAAAAAAACGAATCCATCACATTGTTTAAGAGACATGGTAAACGAGTTTACAAAAGATGATATTAGAAATATCAAATATTTATTGAAATTACCGCTTAGTGTCAAAGAAAAATTAAAAGAAGCTATTGATATAATGGATTATATAAAAGAGAGTACCATCGAAGATGATAATAGCAACCTTTACGAAAGTATTGAAAGTAAATTTTATTATAATAATACAAATTTGCGACGTTATTGGTAGAAAAGATATTTACAAGAAATATTATAATAAAATGCCTCGTTTGCCTACATATGAAGAATGTATGAAATTGGCGACTTGCAAACAAAATAAAAAATTACCTCCTATATACTCTCCTGAAGAACAATTTATCCTAGCGTAGTTAACGCTAATGAATTTTAACTGAACTCTATATATTTTATTATCACTAACATTTTTTAAATATATTTTAATTATGATTTAATTTGTTATATTTTTTTAGATAACTAATTAAAAAAAACTCCAATCGAAATGTATGAAAATATAGAATATATATAAAAAGGCCTTCGAAAAGAAGCTAAACGCCTTTTTCATTATGTTGTAAGTATTGGTCCTAGTATTAAAAAATATTAAAAAAAAACACTAGTTTGGTTTAAGAAAAAGGAACAAGAATTTTATTATTGTTATTATTATGATGCCTATCATTTTGAAGCTCACGATAATACATTCAATAAAGAAATTTGAACAAAATTAACCTTAAAAGATCATTGCAAAAGATTATTAGCTCAAAAAAGAATATTATACGAATTCAATATTTTACGAGAAA
>NC_088932.1:1215000-1382500 GCF_038396675.1 Hydra vulgaris | reverse complement strand
AGCTCTTACCTGATATCACTGGTGGTCAAAAAAAAGTGGATAGAATTGCCACCCTTGTGACTGGTGGTGGGGTGGAAAAATTGCTGGGCATTCCAAAGATTGATCGAGGTACAGGTGAGCAACAGGCTGATGCTTGCATGAAGGCTCTTAAAGACTGGAAATTGAAAGAATTTGTTCGGGGACTGGTTTTTGACACTACTTCATCTAACACTAGGTTGAACAATGGTGCCTGCACAATAATGGAGCAGAATCTTGACCGTAATCTTATATGGATAGCATGCAGGCACCATATGTTTGAAGTCATGCTTTCCACCATTTTCACGACTGCATTTGGAACCAGTAGAGGACCTGAAGTTGGAATTTTTAACCGTTTCCAGAAACAATGGCCAGCAATCAACAAGGAGGTGTTCACTATAGGGAATAAAGAATTTTACAACTGCGATTTTTTTCTCAAACTCTGTGAAGAAATGGTAGTATATTATAGTGAAGCAATTAAAGGTCAACAACCCAGGGATGATTACTTAGAACTCTTGAATTTGTGCCTTATTTTCCTTGGAGGATCAACTACAACATCGGAGTTCAAAGTGAAGTTTCGGGCTCCAGGTGCAACACACAATGCACGTTGGATGGCAAAAGCTATATATTGTATAAAGATATATTTGTTTCAGGATCAATTTGTTATTACTGCAAAGGAAAAGAAAGGAATAACAGATATAAGTCTTTTTGTGGCATTTGTATACGGACAGTTTTGGAATGAAGCTCCGTTAGCTGAACGAGCACCATTCAATGATGCCAAGCTTCTTCAACGGATTCAAGAATATCCAAATCGTACAATTGCAATTAATGCAGCAAAAGTTTTGCATCGCCACCTCTGGTATTTTTCTGAACATCTAATAGGATTGGCTTTCTTCGATTCCCGTGTCGACAACAACACCAAGAGAGACATGGCAAACAACCTGAAACAACAGCCAAGGCAGAAATCTCTCAAAAGACTTGATGCTGCCACATTCGATTGTCACAGCCCATTGTCTTCCTTCGTCACACAACGCACCGCAGAACTTTTCGATCTAATTTTGAAAAACGGAAAAGAAAAAGCTGAATCATTTTTAATGAAAGAATCTTTAGAGTGGGATATGGATTCAACATATCTTGAAATGAAGCACAAGGTTCGTCAAATGAAAGTCGTCAACGATTGCGCAGAACGAGGCATAGCACTTATAACATCCTTTAACTCAAGCGTTACGAAAGATGAAAACCAAAAGCAGTTTCTTCTTAGATTGGTTGATCTTCACCGGAAGGAATTTCCAGTTGCATCAAAGTCTACCCTGATGAAGATGACTGTTGAATGATGAAGATGATTGATTTATTATTGCCTAGTAATAGTATTTAGTATTTATTATCAATAAGAAATTGATAATAAATAATTCAGTAATATAATATAAAAAATGTAAAAATAAAAAATATTTTTTTACTTTTTGTAACCTTATACCAAAATGTGACATAACATGGCAACCCCTAAATATCATCCGATTTGATTCAAATTTTGCCCAATAACTACTATTGTCATATAGAACAAGGGCAAGCTTGAGGACAACTAAAGTTTTGAACCTACAAATTTTGCATCACCCTAATGTATATAAATATATATATGCATATATATATATATAAATATATATATGTGCATATATATATATATGTGAGTGTAAGATATATTTTCTAAGTAAATATATACATATTTTTATATACATATAAACATATACAAATGTATATACATATATATTTATATGATGGTTATGATTATATGATGGTTATAGTATATGTATATACATATATACTTATATGATGGTTATAACGATTTGGAAACAAAAAAAGTTAATAATAAAAAACTGAAAGAGGTCACAGCTTTAAATATGTAAAAGAAATTACTAGGCAACCATGTCATGAAAACATTATATTTAATAAATTGACCAATTTATTGAATAGTATGCATTCAAAACGATAGTTCTAAGGTTTAAGATTACTTCATCATTATTCATTTTCATGTGCTGGAAAATATTGCTGTCTCTTTCATGCCCAGATTGTTTTTGCAGCATTAAGCTTAGTAATTATCCCAATAAAAGAAAAGGACCTTCACATAATTTATCACTACAATGTTGCAATGAAAAATGTAGTTTTCTTAAAAATTTCAATACCTCTCCTAAAACAAAAACAAAAAATAATTTAAGGAACCAATTTAAAGCTATTACTGATTTTCGAGAAATTGGCTTCGGATTTGCTTTAATGAAGACATTCATGTCAGTTATGAACATTCATTCTTTAGCTAAAGGGGCATTTTACAACATAGACTTTCAGGTTAAAAATGCCTATAAAAATTGCAACAACTAGCTTAAAAAAGGCAGCTATACAAGCTCCTTTTACTGAAAATGTAAATAATATTTGTTGCACTCAGGTTTCTGTTAATGGCTCATGGCTACTTCTGGCTATTCTTCTTTGCATGGCATTGTTACAGCCATAACAGGTGATAAATGTGTTGATGTTGAAATCAAGTAAGACAATGGAAGACAATCAAGTCAATGAATGTGTCAATGAAGTCAAGTCAGTCAATGAATGTGTCAATGACGTCAAGTCAATGAATGAATCAAGTCAATGGAAGACAATGGAAGACAATCAAGTCAAGACAATGGAAGACAATGAAATCAAGTCACGAGCAGTGGAAGTTAGACCGCAATTGTCAAATAAACCATGATAGGTCTTCAGTATCCATGGAATCAACAGGGGCTGTTGACTTATTTTATCAGTCCATTTCAAATTAAAACTTAATTTATAGAGTACCTTGGAGATGGTGACACAAGCTCATTTTTAGATGTTGTAAAATCAAACCCTTAAATTGAACAAGGAGTAATTCCAATAAAATTAGAATGTATTGGGCAAGTTCAAAAGCATATGGGTACCCGATTACGAAGTTTAGTAAAATTATACAGTGATACTAAAACACCATTGTCTGGTAATCTGACAGATAAGATAATAAATTCGATGCAGAACTACTATGGCATTGCTATTAGAAAGAAGATTGATAAAATTTAAGCTATGAAGTTTATATTTGTCATTCTTTTCCACTTTACCGATATTCCAAATCAAGATGAGCGACATCAGTTTTGTCCTCGTGATTCTGAAAGCTGGTGCAGGTATTGTTGTAAAACAAATCAGTATCTACTATCAAATTCAATTTCAGTATGGATTAAAAACCTGCTAATGTCAATTTATAAAAGCTTACAAGACAATGAACAGCTATCTAAATGTCTTTAGGGTAAGACACAAAATCTGAATGAGTCGTTGAATGCCATTATATGGTCCAGAGTTCCAAGAAGCTTTGTCAGTAGAGAAACAATTGAAATGGGAACTTACTCTGCTGTTACTCATTTTAATGATGGTAGTAAAGATATTTTAGATGCTTTAAAAGAGTTCAATTTGACTGGGTATATAACAGTGATGACATCTAGTCAGTTTGACAAATCTCATGTGAACCAAATGAAGCGAAAGTCAACAAAAGAGTGTATAAAGCAAAGAAAAAAGGTTAAGATCAGCAGCCAAAGGGTTCAGTGATTTACTAAAGTCAAATGAAACTAATCAGTCATATATTTCTTGTGGACAAGAAAAAACAAGATTTTACTTGAAAGAAGATTTTGATTGAAAGAAATTTTAAATGTGTTGTTTACAAATTTTGATTTTTGAAATACTATGGTAACTTTGGAACGTAATATCTTTGTATTAGCTAATAATTTTTGCATGAAATTTTCTGGGTATACTCAGTATACTCAATAAATTTGGTTAACAAATGAAATTTTAAAAATTCATGTTTAATATCTTTAAATCGAAAAAATTAGTTCACATTTTAAGCGAAACTACCTAGAGTTCAAGCATGTTTTCAATAATTTGTAAAAAATTTAAAATAAGTCCTTATATTAAAAATCCATCTGTCAGCCAAAATAAAACATAATAATGCATCATTCTAAAAAGGTTGAAGCAGAGAAAATTAATGATGGAAGATATTATGTCACAAAGTTATTCAATTTTAGGCATTTTTTAGACAGTTTTTATGCCATTATGGATGAGTAGCAATTAAGCAAATCGGTTGTCATAGTGAGTTGATACCACACTCATGGGCTCACAGCAAATACTAATACTAATAATGTATCTATATGTATATATGTGTATATATATATATATATATATATATATATATATATATATATATAGATATATATACGTATATATATATATATTTATATATATAAATACATATATGTATATATATATATATACATATATGTATATATATATATACATATATGCATATATATATATACATATATGTATATGTGTATAAATATATATATATGTATATACTATATATGAATACATATATAAATATATATATATATATGTATATATATATATATATACATATATGTATATATAAATATATATATATATATATATATATATATATATAAGTTAGTATATAAATATATATATATATATATGTATGTCAATATATACACATATAAATTATATATATATGTACATATATGTATGTATGTATATAAATATATATATATATATATATCTATATATATATATATATATATATATATATATATATATCCAAAGACCCAAAAATTTTGTTGACATGAACGACTTGGATTTGGTTTTTGAAAAGACTAAAGACTAAATTGATATAAAAGGATACAAAGACTTACTTATTACAGGACACTTTAATTTCCCATCAATTGTATGGTCCAATGGATACATTACAAACATTAAAAATGAAAATGGTGTTGAGCATAACTTTAGTGAAACTCTTACCAAAACCTATCTGTATCAAAATGTAAATGTTCTGCCTTTTCAAATGTCAAATAATTCTGCTACTAACACTCTTGATCTAATCTTCACAACTCAGTCGGGAGGCATCTACACTATTAATCCAAGATCTATCCATGGTAACATAAATAAAGGTCATTTGGTAATCTTTTTTGATTTTATTATTAAAAATATGGTAAATAACTTAGCACACAGTTACTTAAAATTTAATTACAAATAGGCTGACACCAATAAAATTTCTGACTTTGTTACAAATATTGATTGGGTAATGCTGTTTTAAATTTTATCTGTTCAGGAAATGTATGACTATCTAATTCACTTTTCATATATCATGTAATCAATTCATTCCCCTGCTTGACATATGTCGAATAAAAAAACAAATTGCTCCATGGATCAAAAATGATCTTATAGCTTTAATTAAAAAAAAGCAAAAGTTAACATACCTGAATTGTGCTAGTAAATGGAGAGATCTTACTCTATCTAAAGAGTACAAACTGATTTGCAAGTCAGTGAAAAAAGAAATTAAAATAGCTCGATCTGTATGCAAAAATGTTTTAGTTAAAAGATCCAAAAAGAACCTGAAGCTTCTGTATAATTACCTAAACAGCTAACAACTACTCAAAAAATCAATCAGAGCATTAAAAACAGCTAATGGCGATTTAACTTAAGAACCTAGAGAGAAAGCTAATTTACTCAATAAATGTTTATATAATCTACTCAATAAGTAAATATATATATATATATAAAAATAGATATATATAGTTATATGTATATACATACATATTTATATAATATGTGCATTTACGTATTTATAAATATATATTTTTATATATATATATATATATATATATATATATATTTATAGTTCTATAGTTTGTTGCATTTGGGAAGCACGGAAGGAAAAAAATGATTCTTACGCCAACACATACGTAACTTTTAATTACTTATGACTTTCGTCCAACATTTGCGTGTTGGACGAAAGTCAAAACCATTAATTAAATTACAAATTAATTGTTTTTTAAAAAAACCACAAAAATGCAAAACAAAAATAAATTTAATTGACCAGAATATATTTACAAACATTCTGAATGTTTTTAACAACATAAACAATGTTTATATTCTTATTTTTTTTGATAGAATATTCTTATTTTGAATTTTTTTAATAAAACGTTTTTATTTTTATTTTTTTTACTGTAAATCCTGCACGGAGTGTTGCTACAGCGACTATCTTATAGCCTGACTCGCAAGGGAGTGCAGCTTCATGGACTGACAAGTAGCCTGACTTGCAAGGGAGTGCTGCTATATCTACTGACAAATAGCCTGACTGGCAATGGAGTGCTGCAACATTGACTATTTTTTAGCCTGATACACAAGGGAGTGTTGCTACATCCACTGAGGGTTTGCTTGGGGCAGGCAGTCAGTTAATTACAAAAAAAATTCAGGTCTTGCATTTTAATTTTTACTTTTTGTAAACAAAATAAGGAAAAAACTTTCGAACAACATAAGAGTTCTTTATATATAAATATATGTATATATGTATATAGATATATATATATATATATATATATATATATATTTATATGTATGTATATATGTTTATATATATATATATATACATATATGTATATATATAAATATATATATATGTATATATATGTTTATATATGTATATATATATATGTATATATATATATATTTATATATATATATTTATATGTATATATATATGCATATATATATATATATTTATATAAATGTAAATATATATATATACATATATATATACATATATATATACACACTCATATATAGGTTAGATAACTTATTAGTTAGCTATATAAAGTCTATAATCTTACCATTATTATTAGCATAAGAGAATGATTCATTGAAATTGGTCCATTATTATTTTAGATATCCTTAAAATTTTCACAATATTAAAACTTGTCAAAATTGAAGTTACTAAATAATTTCACGTAACACTAACTGAAGATGTATACATATTTAATAAATAAATTTAACTAAATAAAATACAAACAACAAACAATTACTTGGAATCTTGAGAATGATAAACTATACAACTGAGAGGATTTAAAAACTTTTAATATTTGTCAGTTTATTGTTGTTACTATTTGTCTTGTTAGCTTTATAAATCTTGTTCAATATTATTTGTTTATGTATGTTTGTTTTTTGTTAATTTCTTTCTTGTTTTATAGTTACGTATTTTAGTTTGAGGATCTAAGATTTTTTGCTATATTGCATTAAACTCATTTATGGTTTTATTTTTAAAATTGTTTCCTTTTGGCATATTACAACCATCATTGCTTAAATAATGGCATAGGTCATGCTACTAAATTATAAAAACGTGCAAATGCTTTACTTACATTATTTATCTTCATCATTAAAAAGTGCGTTTTCTAATCCGCTTAATTCATCAATTTTTGTTTCATATTGTGAACAAAAGTCAAACTTTCGCTTATCGTACGCCAGAGAATATGGCAACCAAAAATATTTAATAATTTTGGATTGATCGCCGTGTAAATTTTTAATTAATGTTTTATTATGACTGAGCAAATCTAGGGCGTGTTGTATATTTCCATTTCTAGCATCTTCTTCTAAACTTTGTGCTAAAGTTTCGATGTCTATCTTTAGTTTTTCAGCCTTGGTACTAGATTTGTATTTTACCGTTTTCACTGAAGCCATTGAAAGAAACTGTTTTATATTATTTTCAAGATAAACTGTTTTATATTATTCTCAGTTCTATTTTATACTTAAATAACTAATAGTTTTTAGTTGTGTGATAAAGTTTATAAAGTAGAACAAAACCCGACTAAATATATATAATATTTTTATTTAACCATTCATTCAAAAACAAAAATAAGTACAAGATTTTTATATTTCACTATTTAAAACAAAAATAGTAAAGCAAAGGGTGATTTTTCATTAATACATCGGTTAAAATGGGGAACAATTATTAAAGTAACACGTTCCAATGATGAACTCATTATTGTGTTTATATATGAAGAAAGACACGAACATACTTTTGAAATTCCTTTGAAACATTTTTTATCGTATGTTTGCCGTTGTCAACAAAAATGGCTTTTAAGCGAAAAAGACGAAATTTTAGATCAAAGACACGTAAAAGTAATAGAAAAAGGATACGCAGAAGAGGAAGAGGATTGGCTGACTTTATAACTCCTAAAAATGTAACCAACGCATTGCAAGTGGTTTCGCTGTTATACGGTATAAAAAAAGCGTGGAAAGGCAAAAAAACAAAAACGGCTCTTGTTCCTGTTGTTACAAAACCTGCCAACCCTTTTATGCCTCCGGATAAAGTGTTTGAAGTATATTAAAAAAACAGTTGTAAAAAAATATATTAATTCATTTAATGAATATATATGTACAAATAAAAAATTGTTTTGTTTTTCTTCGTCTTTTTTCTTTTTGTATCGTTTGATAGTCAATGTTTTTTTTCCTTTAGGGGTCGTCCATAAAGTACGTACGTCAAAAATTTTGAAATTTGACCCCCTCCCCCCTGTTGCCATGCGTACTTTTATGTCCCCACCCCCCCTTAAAAGTACGTACGTTTTTCAAATACCCCCCCCCCCTTAAATATATCCCCCCCCCCATCCCTCCTTTTTTTTTTACTTAATTAAAAAGTTTAATTAAAAAAAAAAGACGGAGGGTACCTTAGATACTTTATACTACCCCAAAGCTCTTTGCTTACGCATTTTAAAAACGTCTTTAAGTATAAATGCAAATAATAATTTAAATAAATTTAAAATTTACCAATGGTAGTGTGTATTTGGGCGAAAGGTTTATGCGGCGGCAATAGTCGACGGAGATCCAGGTTCGATTCTCGGTGAAATCTAGGAAAACTTTTTTTGTTTTTTTAACGAATCAAATGTAAATAAACTATACTTAAGGTGGACGTTTTTTTCAGGCACCCCTCTTTAGTAAGTAAAAAACGAGTCTAAGGTGAGATCAGTAATATTGAAAACAAAGGGTAAAACCCAGTGGGAGGGAGCAATAGCAAATTTTGTTCCCTTTTGCTATTTTAAGAAGCTTTTTATTTTAGCAAAACCTAGCGGTCTTTGAGACGCCATTGACACGTTTTTTTGGGGTGACTCCGTCCCATCAACCACGGCTCTCAGGGCCAGTATATAAGGGCGGGCATGTGTGCATGGGCCCCCTCAGGATTTTTTGATGTTTTTATTTTTGATGATAGAAGACTTTCACACAACGTGCAAACTTAAGTTTGTTAATATGCCAAATGAGGTGGCCTTTCAAAAAATTTGGATGGCGGAGGCCATCCAAATTTTTTTCCAAATCCAAAAGTTATAACCATGCAAAATTTATACCCCTCTCATTTTGGGGGTCGGGAGGGTAAGCGTTGTAAGGCTTTTTGTTCACAGGCCTCCGCCATCCCGATATTTTGCAAGGCCTCCTCATTTGGCATAGGTATAAACAAACTTAAGTTATGAGTTTGCACGATGTGTGAAAGTGTCCTATCTAGAACATCAAAAAATTCTGAGGGCGCCCATACATGTGTGTGCATAGAGGAAAACTATACCCTCTACTTCATATACCATACATCTTTTTATGTTGGCAAACTAGAATCTTTAGTCAGAATGTAACTTTTCTATTGATTAGCTGGTTAATTGTGATAAATTAGAAAATCGAAGTACGTACTTTTAAATTGAACCCTCCCCCCCTCCCATACGCTTTCGTACGCTTTTTGAAGACCTCCCCCCTATGAGCGTACGTACTTTATGGACGACCCCTTACAAGACAAGCAACACGTCTTGTGAAGATGTATTTTGCCCGCTCTTTTAGTACTGGTGTTAAATATCCATACTTCTTTATTTAATAAGTGAATCGTGCAATTTTTTAATAAAGTGTCATTTTTTTTTTCTCTTAACACAAGGAAATAGAGTTCACCATAACCATTACACGTAGCGCATTTTTCTTCGAAAATTTCTTCTAGTAATGTGTGTGCTGTTCTTTTCATGATTCTGTTTATATTAAATTCAGAGCAATCTGCCTTTTTATTTCTTTTTTAATCATGACATCATCAATAGGACATCTAAAAATTGATTGGCAGTCTTTAATCGTGTATAATTGTTTGCATTAATTCTATCCATTTCATTTTGAATCATATATTAAATATTTTCCTCGTTCATCACAGATGGAATGGCTTGAATATCCAATTGGGATAACTTATCCCACGTAGCTTCATAATTTGTTCTTAAGAATCCTGCATCTTTTAAAAATCTTTGAGGAGCATTTTGAGCCAATATTTGTTTTTCATAAATATCATAATGCAAAGGAATTTGTTTTGTTTTCATAGACAATAGATCACGTTCCAGATTTTCCTGTTTTTTCATATAAAAATGCAACTGCATGCCTTTTTCAAACAGTTGTTTAGCAGTTTTATCAAGGTGTGGAAAGAGTTCGTGTTTAATAAATTGAAAAAATGAATAAAGATTTATCTGAACTAGTGAAGAGGCATGAAGCGTTGTGACTTCATAAAAATAATGGTTTAACAGTCTGCACAACGAAGGTAAATATATTTGATCTGTATATAATACATTTTCGCTGCGAAAGACTAGAGCTACATAATAAGCGGCAAATGCACCACATAAACTACTATCATTCCATTGAAAAGGAATTTTATTGTATGAAAAAAATACATTTTGATTGCCAGTGATTTCGCTATATTTTAAAATAAATTTGGTAAACCAATAAAATTCACAATTTTCTGCTGTCCATTCTGTAGGAAAATGATTGGATTGTCTTATATAAGAATTAATTTCAATTTCGTTGTAGTTAATGTTAATAGTGTTGATTTGTATAATGCTAATGACTTCTTCTACTGCTTCAAACAAATATTTATTAAATCTTAAATGTTTTGGAATTTGTTGCAATACACTTTCTTCACCTAAACTATCAAAACAAAAAAACTGACCCTTGTCTATTTTCATCAACACTCTCCAATGTTGACCTGCTTCTTTTGTGGTTTCATTGTTGTAAATGATAAAGAAGCCATTTTTTTTTCATTTGTTGAATAATATGAATGTGTTTTTGTTTGACTTAGTTCATCAAAAGCATATATTCCTTTAAAATAATTTTTAAATTCTGAATTTTTAAAAAAACGAGACAAAGATTCATCAGTAGCCATTTTTTTATTCTTTTTTTTCTAAATTAATTTAATTCAAAAATTACAAAAATTTTCTTAAAAATTACAAAAAAAAAATTATTCTTCGTCTTCTTCTGGTACTTCCGGTTCGACTTTTTTTTTTTTTCGATTTCAGCAAGCTCGACACAAGCTCTCTTCAAATTTTGATTCAAATTTCGAGAAACACCATTTTTAATTAACGAATTGTGAAAAGACGGTTCTATAGCCATCAGTCTTGCGTATTCTGTAGCATGAATTTCGTCATCTTCTTTTGCTAATCGTATATCAAAATTGTTAAACTCAATGGTTTTTATTATGCGAGTTTTAGGGTAAGCCACTGTCATATAGGCTTTGTTTTGAGCTTCTTGTATACTCACCATTAAAGTTTGCAATACTTTCTTGGTCATTTTATTATGATTAAATTTAAAAGCCACATTATTAGTTACTTCACCTTTGGGCAATTTAAACGTGTTGTCCTCTTTTGTTAATTTCAGCTCTGATCTAAACAAATAATTTGTTTTGTTGAGATCACACATTTCTCTATATCTCCATGGTAATAAGATTTCACACCCTTCATTTTTTGGTTTGTAAATCAATTCTTTTTTGAAATAATTAAATTGTGCCAACGGTTTAAGAGGGACAGAAGAATATTGTTTTTCTTTCACATTTTTTTCTTCTTTAAATTCAATTAACCACAAAGTAGCAGCTGCTAAATCTGCAAATTTAACATAGGTGTTATCGTTGCAGTAAACAATTTCAAACTCTGCCATTTTTTGTTGTTCGTTGTGTTGTGAATGAACTTTTAAATGAAAATGAACTCTTTTTATACTGTTGAAAAGAGAGATTAAAAAAATATACTGTTGAGTTGAAAAGAGAGATTAAAAAAAAACAAGTACTAAACAAGTTTTTTAAAAAAATGTTAATCCTTAATCAAGAGTCTAAAGTTCAATGTGGTGCGATGTACTTTAAACTTTGTACTTTATACTTTTAATTCTGTTTTAATGTTAGTGATTATGTTGTTATGACTACTATTTTATATAAAAAGAGTGAAAAAAAACTTGTTCAAATCATCTTCTGGACAAGACAGCGAGATAGATAAAATGGAAAATAAAGAGTTTAAATCACTCGAAATTACAGATATTCATGAATGGTCTTTTTATGAAACAAAAGAGAGTGCTTGTTTTGATCTGAGAAGCTCAAAGGATGTTATACTTCAACCATATCAACGTGTTTTAATAAGTACTGGAGTGTATATCAATGAAATGGATTCAAATTTAGCAGGACAGGTATATTCAAAATCAGGTATAGCTTACAAATATGGTGTAGTAGTGTTTAATGCTCCAGTAATAATAGACGCTGATTATAAAGAGGAAATTAAAGTCTTATTGATGAATCATTCTGAAGAAAATTATGTGATTAAACGTGGAGATGCTATTGCTCAAATGGGATTTGTGAAAATGTTTAAAGCTGACAAAAACGTAATAGAATTCGATGGGTGTTGTCGTGGAGTGAAAATGTCAATGATTAAAGACGTAGAGAGAAAGGGTGGTTTTGGCTCTACTGGAAATTAAATTTTTTTTGTAAAATATTTTTGTTATATTTTGTAAATTTTTTTTTAGAAAACTAATAAAAAATGGATTGTTGGCCTACACGCTTTACTTGGGATAGTATTTTTCAACATG
Source organism: Hydra vulgaris (assembly GCF_038396675.1). Taxonomy (NCBI): domain Eukaryota; kingdom Metazoa; phylum Cnidaria; class Hydrozoa; order Anthoathecata; family Hydridae; genus Hydra; species Hydra vulgaris. Next base: position 1,369,762 of record NC_088932.1, on the reverse strand, counting down.
ATGAAAAACAATATGGACGTTTATCAAGAATATTCGCTTATGTTAACATGTATCAAACAGACTCATTTAGTAATGTGCTCAAAGATGTTAATGATATGAAGAGTTTTTTTATGCAAGCAATTCAAGTTATGAGTTTAAATAAACTAGATTGTTATTTGGATATTTTTTCTAAAATTAAGCTTGATTGTGGTAGTAGAGAAAAATTATTTATGGATTCTATAAAAATGGAAAAGAATAGTAGTATTTATAATTATATATTGAGTTTACAAACCATTGCAGAAATTTTTTCAGAATTGTTAACTTTTAGTTATAAACATATTGAATGTAATCACGATTTACAATATCATTTTAAACATTTATCTGTATAATTTTTTTAATATTTTTTTAGACAACTAATTAAAAAATGGATAAACAATACGTTCTTTGGAAAGCTTGGTATGACATTAGAAAATTAGATTACGAACAACATACTCGTTTAGAAATCATATTATCGTTTATAGAAAACTGTCAAGTTATTTTATTTAGTGAAGCACTTGATAACATGATTAGAATGAAAATGAAATTTTATCGAACATTTGGAACTATTCATCAAACTATTTCATTAAATTTATATTTGGTTGTTTTTGAAAATATTTATCAACAATGTCAAATTACAAAAAACATGGTATCATCATTTGATATAATAGATGAGGATAATAGTGTAGAAAAATATTTAACAGATGTAAAATTTATCGAAAACAATTTTTTAGAATTAATAACTTTTGTTAATAATCATAATGAATGTAATCAAGATTTAGTATATAAATTTAATTATTTAACTGTATAATTTTTTTAGATTAACTAATAAGAAAACATGGATAATGAAAAATGGTCTGAAGATAATATTGAATGGATTACAAAATATTACATACTACATCATTCTGAACAGAAATTGTGGAAGTTTTTGGAAGAATTATCACCAGTTTTTTATTTTCATTTTGTTATCGTTAAAGAATTTTTAACCAATGATGAACATCAAGATGGAATATTGGAAGAGTTTGAAAAAATAACAGAAATTATAAATAAAAATAACGAGCAAATAAAAAAATATCTCAATATACGTCATTTTTTAATGGAGTTGGTCAATTTCATGATTGTCATTTCTTTGCTGCAATTGAAGAAGGCGAATTTATTGTAACAAAAGAAAAGGAAGAATTTGCAAGAAGAGATGACGCCATGTTCTCTTATATGAAATCAAACGTGGACATGAAAAGTTTTCATTATATTTCAAAGCACGAAGAAAGATTATTGTTAAAAAAAACAATTAGAAATTATTTTATGACTACTCTTATAAATATTTTAACGAGTAACCTATTTTTCTTAAATTTTTTTTGTACTTTAAAACTTTGTATTTTTTAGGTAAACTAATAAGAAAATGGATTTTCTTCAAGAATTTAAATGGAATTTAAATGGAAAATACATATCTCATAAATACAGAAAGTTGGATAAACTTAATTCAGATATTGCTGACCAATATAAAATAGTAAAATATTTTGTTAAATATGGTGAAGATTTTGAAGATTTTGTTAAAAATTTTCACGACAACATTTTAAATGAAGCAGTCGATGAATTGAACAAATTAATACGAGAAGATGCTGAGAAATATGGTTTTTTGAACAGATTAAAAACTTTGCAACTGTATATGCAAGTCATGAACAAATTATTTACGACAAATCAAGAAAATATTGAATGGCTTAAAAGAGAAATAGCAGTAGATAAAGAAAAACAAAAAGAAAGAGATGTGGCTATGTTTGAGTATATTGAAAAAAATGTCCCTGATTTTCGCAAAGACATAATGAATCATTTTTCTTTTGTCAATAAGACTGAAAAAACAATACGTATTCGCGAAGAATTACAACGTTCATTTTAAAAAAAAATGGAATATTTGAGTACTTTTTTTGATTAAATTTTCTTTAGATTACATAATAAAAAAATGGTAAAATTAACAGTACGAGCAACTAATAGTTTAATAACACCTGTTGTAACCTCATCACGTTATATAGAACTATGTGCAAATTCTCAAAAAGTTAAAATTGATTATGTAATGAACAAACCAAAGAAAATTGTTTACGCGATGAATGAAACCAAAGAAAATTGTTTGAGAAATTTGAATGACCATTCAAATTAACTTTTATTGTATTTTTGTATTGTATTCAATTAATTTTTATTGTGTTTTTTTAGATTACATAATAAAAAATGTCTTTTAATCTTCAAGTCAATAATCTCATCACAAAACTTTTATTATCAACAGCTGTTATTCACGATCAAACTCAAACGATTGGGAGGTTATTGAATGAAGCAGAATCTTGTCCCAAAGAAACTTGTAGAGGGTTAAGTACTTGTGAATCTTGCAAAGAAACATACGAATTTGTGCGACGTTATATTCACGAAGAAAATATAAAAAAAACTGTGCTTGAAATGTTTGAAAATTATACTTTATTATAAATCTTTTTTTGTAATTGTTTTTTGTAATTTTTAGGTTACATAATAAAAAATGGATGTTGTTTGTGGATTTGAAATTGTTAAAAACAAAGATGGAAGCTTTGGTCTTATCGAAGATATTGATCGTGACAACAACGTTGTTCGTTACAGCAATGTTCTTCCAGATTTTACAAGACTAACTTATTTGAATACTAAAGATTTTTTTATGAATGAAAGTGGTTGTTTGGAAGATTGTTTGGAAGATTATCATCTTAAAAAATTGCTTCAAGAAGAAATGAATCAAGAAGATTGTTTGAAAGATTATCATCTTAAAGAATTGTTTCAAGAAGAAATGACTCAAGAAGAATTTGACAAATTTGTAAAACAAGTGCGACAAATCAAACCTGAAAAACTGAAAAAATATTCAGAAGAAAAAAATTTTAAAAAGGAAAAAGAACTTTTATTAGAAAGTTTTGGTCATTTGTTATTTCAAGGTTGGTGTTTAAGTGAAAAGGATTCTGAAATGTGTGAAAAAGTATCAAAAAAAATTGGGATTACAAAAACATTACTCAAAGTGATATGTAAAAAACGTGATTTTGTTTATGATGCTTTATGTAAAATAGCTCAATGTGAATGTACATCGAATTGTGTATTTTGTAATTTAAATGCTTGTCACATTTATGTTGAATTAAAAAGAATTTTTGGTTATTATTTTTTTGGTAGAATTTTTTTAAAAATGTATTTTTTTTAGATTACATAATAAAAATTGTCAACTTTGAAAAATTTCGATTCAAGTAAAGATATTGTTGAATATGCTGCCATCAAAGAATTTGTTATAAATTACAGTGATGATGATGTTAGAACTTTGGAAGAATTTGATCTTGTTAGAGAAGTAGTCAAAAAAGATCTCGATTTTGATGATTTTTTAGAATATGTTGCAAATTCTGATCCAAGTGGTGAATTAAAAAGAAAAATGCTTTCAACAGACGAGTGTGCCCTTTGTGATTTGATACCATGTGAGACTTTTCAACAACTTGTTGATTTTCAAGATCAAGTATGTGCTAGCTGTCAAGAGATACATGAAAATTTAAAAAAATATATATGTCAACAATTTTGTAAATAAATTTCAAATGGAAACTACAAAATAATTGTAAATTTTATATTTTTAAAAATGTATTTTTTTTAGATTACATAATAAAAAATGGAAAACAATATAATGTTGGCTTGTCAAAAATTGGGATTGACTGAAGATCTATTGAAAAAGATTATCGTTTATCGAGTAAATCAAATTTTAAGTTTATCGTTATGTCCTTGTAAAGAATTTAATTTGTGTACAAAATGCAAACTAATCAAAAATATAATAATACGTTCGCCATTTATCGACGATCAAAGAATGAGAAATAAACATTTTTTATATATCGAGAATTGAACATATTATTTTTAAAAATAAAAAGTTTACTGTAAATTATTTTTAATTTTTAAAAATGTATTTTTTTTAGATTACATAATAAAAAAATGGAAAATAATATAAAGTTGGCATGCAACAAATTGGAATCGAGCGAAATATTAACGAAAAAGTCTTTTAACTTTAAAGATGGAATTAACTAGTGGCTTTCTGCGCTTGTGAACCCAACAATATGTGTTCTAAATGCAAAAAGATTAGAACAGAAATTATAATGTCGGACAACAATAATGACTATGAGAGAATATATAAACATTTTTTATATATGCTTAATTAATTATAATTATTTAAAGAATAATTCGTTAAATTAACTATTTTTATAAATGTGTTTTTCTTTATTTTACTTTATTTTTTTTGCATTACATAATAAAAAAATGCAACTAACAGATAATGATTTGGATTTTTTGATGAAAAAAATATACCAATTCAATCAAGATAACCCAGCTACTTTGGAAGAAATTCGAATGCATGCGATTACTTCAAAACAAATTTTATGTCAACATTGTAAATGGTATTATTTGAATTACAAGTGGAATGGATTTTTCAATGAAGAAATGAAAAGAATACCTCATATATTGATTGTGATGGTCTTTCAATATATTAAAATACATTATCATGTTTATTTGAATTTAAATTTCGAATATTTTTATGATTTTTTTAAAATAAAATCTAAAGAAGATGTGTTTAATCATGTAAAAAAAAAATGTGTAGAAATTGAAAATTGTAAACATAATTTAAATGATTGAGAAGAGTGTGATGAATATAGATATTCTGATGGGGAGAGTTGTTCGTTTATATATTGTGAAAAATGTTTTAATTCTGTATATTGATTTTTTTAGATAAATAAATTAAGATAAAAACATAATAAAAAAATGTTAGAGTTGTTAATTAAACAAAACCTATTGCCTGCAAACGAAATGATACTTGCGAATATTTTGTTAGATGAACCAAATGATTTATTTTGTAAAGTGGAAAGACTTGTTGATCAGAACATTATATATATGATGTTTTTTATAAAAAATGCCATAATATATTTGTATTCAAAATAAATTTTAAAATACGAACAAAATGTTAAACTTATTTTTTTTTTATCAAGTATACTTATATGTACTTTTATTCTAATTAAACAACGTTTTTTTTTTTCAGTAAATAATAAAAAAAATGTTATCTTTCCAACAACAAAAAGCACTTCAATGGCTTGATAAAGGAAAGAATTTTTTTATTACTGGTGGCGCTGGTTGTGGAAAAAGTTATATTGTCAACCAAATTGCTCAAAGTGAACAAATTTATAAAACAATGCATATTACTGCGAGTACAGGAAAAGCAGCTTATTTAATCAATGGTGTCACAATACATGCTTTTGCTGGTATAGAAACTGGTGTTAAAAGTGTTGATTATTATAAACGTCATATGCATCTAGACATTAAAAAAACGTGGTTGGAAACTGATGTTTTAATTATTAATGAAATTTCAATGATTAACGCTTCAACATTTAATTTATTACATTTAATAGCTTGTGAAATTAGACAATGTTACGATGAATTATTTGGTGGCGTACAAGTGATTATTTGTGGTGATTTTTTTCAGTTGCCACCTGTTACAGGACAATTTGTTTTTAAATCACAAATATAGCAACACTACATGACGGAAGTGTTGGTTTTAACTCAATGCTTTAGACAAAAAGACGATGAACAAGTTTTTGGAGCTTTAAATGAAATACGTTTTGGTCAAGTTTCAGACCAAACTATTGATTATTTTATGACGCGTTGTTTTGAAAAAGATCAAAATTTAAACTCTAAATATACAAGATTATTTTTTAGAAACATCGAAGTGGATGTTTATAACAATCAAAAAATGGAGACTATCAAACAAGAAGGGTATTGGTTTTATGCTAAAGATGTTATTAAAAATCGAAATATTCCATGCGCGTTTCAAATTCCAGCAGCTGTTTATCTTACAATAGGTGCTATTGTTATGCTTGTAAGAAATATTAATGTGAAAGAAGGTTTGTGAAATGGTACTATTGGTACCGTCATTTTAATAGAAAATAATGCAGTTTGGGTGATGATGAATAAAAAAGAAGTCAAAATTGAATGTGTCAAAGAAGAAATTTTAGATTGCTCTCATGCTGTCGTAGGTTCAAGATTTGGTTTGCCTTTAAAATTAGCATTTTCTTTTACTGTTCATAAAGCTCAAGGAAGTACCATGAATAAAGCCGTTGTTAAATTTAATTCAAAGGCTTTTATTAATAGTCTTTATTATGTTTCTTAATCACGAGTTTGTAATATTAACGATATATTTATAATTATTAATAATAAATTTGATTTACGAACACTATTTAAAAGTAGTACTGTTGATTCTGATGTTTTGGAATTTTATAAAAAATACATGTAAATTTTTTTTTTTTAGATTATTTAAAATAAATTAAATTTGAATATCAAACTGAGGAAACTCATTTTAGTAATAATAGTATATACACAGAACATTTTTTTTACATTAAAGATGCTTATTAAGATGAAGATATTGTAGAAGAATCACAACTTTATTCAGAAACTCAAGGTCCTGATGATATTGTTTATCATGTTGAACAAAAAACAATGGAACGATTTGAAACACAAATGAAAAACAGTATTCTTTTTGGTGACTCGTTTCAAAATTTCTTATTGGGTTATAATATTGTTAGTTTGTGTTGCAAATCTATTAAAAATGGTTATTGTAAAATAATGAAACGTTGTTACAATTCGCCTGTTTATTTTATTAAACCTTTAGAAGAACCGACAAATTTACGTTTTATTCAAGATGCCAATGTGCGAGCTGTTTTTAATGTTTTAGAAAACGATAGCGGATGGAAGATAATACGAATATGTAATATTAAAATTAAAACTTTATCCAATTTAACAGAAAGATCCGTGATGAAATTACGAGATTTTGAATTGTCTGGTTTTAAAAGAAAAATGCTCATGACAGATAAACAAATCGAAAAAAAAAAAAAACACAACAAAAGCTATTATAAAAAAAATAAAAAAATGCTAAATCAACAAAGGAAAAGCAAAGATAATCAAAAGAAACACATGAAAACATATTACAAATAAAATCGACAAAAGAGGAAAGAAATGGACGAATGGTTTGCTGAATGGTATAGACCTCATTCTATAACACAATGAGAAAAATCACTAAAAAAGTTATCTTATACTATTCTGTCTTATCAACAAAAAAAGAAAATGTTTTTAGATTATAGTATTTTGTTTGAACCAGGATTATGCTTTTATTCTGCGTTTCTCGTCTCTTTGTTAATTCGTCAAGAGAATGTAAGCACCATTGAAGAATGGAATATGAAAGTGTTGGAAAAAAATGCTACTGATTTATATTCTGAAGAAAATATCTTACAACTTCTTTTTAAAGATCAAAAAGAGCAATATATTCTAGCATGGAAAAACCTTTTACAACAATTAAAAGAAAAATCTAAAAATATGTCATTTCAAACTTTGATTGATTTGTGTCATTGTTTTGCTTATGAACATACTTTTGATTGTATTAACATTAAAATTTTTGCCGTTAACAAAAGTAACACCAAAATTCGTTTGTTGCATTCTTAATTAAAATCACAATATAAAAGTACTCTTACAGAATTATTAAAAGTGGTTTACAAAAGTGCAAACATTACCAAAGACGATCAAGATTCTCAAAGAGTTTTTATTAATGATGAAGAAAGAAATAAAGCCAATTAACGGAAAAAAACAAACAACACTATAAAAATTTGTATTTTTCAAAAAAACAATTCTTTTCACGCTATAAGCATGCTAAATAAAAAATTTTCTACTAAGTATTTCTGTTCTAACAACTCACGTGTTTTGTTTCAATGTTCAGATTGTGGACAAAAATTTACTACAGAGAAACACAAATGCGAAGGTTATTATAAACCAGACAAATTTACATACGGTGATTGCATTACTCACTATCGACCACAAAATTCGTTCATGTGTACAAGAAGAAACTTGTTTCCTTTTTTAATGACATTTGATTGTGAAACGAGTATTACAAAGTCTGAAGAAAATGCTATTTCCAAAGTCAAACCTTTATCTGAGTTGAATTATTATTGTCATTCTATTGTGATTCAATGCATTCATGAAAGATTAGCAAGAGAATGTTTTGGTTTGGATGAACAAGGTCAAGTCATTACTCAATGGATTTTTTATTATGAAAATGCGGTTGAAAAGTTAGAAAGAAACCCTTTAACCTGTCTACCAGACTATTTTCAACCAGGAGTTTCATTACTTCACAAGATACACAGACGTATCTTGTGAGAAAAGTTAAATTATGAAAATAATGAAAAATTAAAAATGGAATTGAGAGTTTACGATATAATTGCTTTAGCAGATACTTTGGTTCGATTTACTTATGAAATATGTTTACCGCGTTTTAAACATTTAAATTTATCAACTGAAGAAAGAGATTTAATATGGCAAGAAGAAAATCCTTTTTGTTCTATTTGTAGAACTATCGTAGATAAAATACGTCAATCTGATGTTTATAAAAATAAATTTTCTCACATGACTCCTCAAGAATTTAAAAGATTAAATCATAATGAATTTCGCATTTATAACTACAAACGAATTTAAGTTGTGAACATGGTGTTTCAATGAGTAGGACGTTTAGAATTGTTCATGTTACCTTGTCATGTTCAAAATTATTCAATCGACAACGATGCTGAAAAAATAAAACAAGATTTATTTCGAGTCTCCACTTTGTATTTCATTTGTTGTAGATGGTGGGAAAAATTTCAATACCTACCTGCCACTAACGGTTTGTTGAGTGATTATGTGAGAATCACCACTGGTGAACTTGTAGATTATATGAAACAATTGTCTTTGCTTATCATAACCGAACACCAATTTAAAAACTATTTTATCAAGAAGATATAGAGTTGTTAGAAGATCCCTACATTTTAATCAAAATCTTTTGTAAATGTATTAACGAAAGTGGTGATCAATATACAGATAACCTTCATTTTTTGTTTCTAATGAAATAATTTAAGCAACCCGTCTACGAATTATGGTATAACACCATGTTGGTTACTTTTAATAATCAATTTGGAACAAAATTTAGTTTATCTGATTTTATTCAAGATGAAAAAAATCGAGAAAAAGTTTTAAATAAAATCCAATTTTTTTGTTAACGCTTTTGAAGATTATCTTAATATTGATCACTATCATTTTTCAGGACAAGTTTATTGATTAGCTCACGATTATTGCAACAAAAATTTAGGTAGATATAGTCACCATTTGTCTTGTCCTATTTTTGCTCACAATGGTTCTTTTGACAATCGCATTATGATTGTTGAAGGTTTAAAAAAATTGTTGGATATTCCGTTATACGGTCATTTGGCTGAATCTGAAACTACACCTTTTAACGCTTTTATAAAATATAGCAACATGGAAGATGTTTTTGTTATATCTAAAAATGTGAGCAAAGTCAATATTATCTGCATCGGTAAACATATTAAAATTGTAGATAGTTTGAAAATTTTAAACTGTTCTTTAGAACATGCCAGTGGTATGTTGTCAGAAAAAGCTCAAAATCAAATTGTCAACACCATGTTGCATTATTTTCGACCTTTTCATCCCGAAGTAAATGATTTTACCGACAATCCAGAGTTTAAAAACTGTTTTATTATAAAAAACATTATTTCCTTACTCGCAAATAGCAGACGAACTCTTAAACATTGAATATAAAACATTTCCACCTATTGAATTATTTGCTCAAAACGATTTAATGAAGTCTAAAAACTTACAAGAAGAAATTAAAAAATTGAAAGAAGCTTATGAAGGTGTTCAAAAATTGTGGAACTTTTTAAATTTAAAAACTTTAAAATCCTTATTGCATATCTATACTGTGCTCGATACGGTCGTATTAAGTTCTGTTATGATTGACTTCGACGAAAGAACATTTGAATTTACAAAATTTCATATTCTAAATCATGTTAGCATTTTTAGTTATACCAGCAAATTAAATTCTACCATCAGTTTAATTCCAATCCAATATCCTGCGACCAACGAACATCAAAAAATGATTGAAAAGAGTATTCGAGGCGGTATGTCCACCAATGGTACGCAAAAATTCGCCATTGATACAGATTACTTTAAACCTAAAATAAAAGAACTCAAATTAAACAGCGAATTGAGAGGTTGTTTAATTTTTATGGACGAAAATGGACAATACGGAGGAGCTCAATTAAAACCTTTACCTTTTCACATGAAATATTCTTTTGATTTGGAATGTATTACTTTAGACGATGTGATTCAAAAATATCATAGCGTTAACTTAAACGGTTTCTCAACTAGTGCTTTAGTCCATTGTCAAATTACTATGAAACCAGAGTATCAGATCAAGTAGGAGGTTTTTCACCCATGGTATAAAAAGAAATTATATCCTTTCAAGATTATTCACCTACTGAAATTGTATCCAAACGTTATCTCAAAATCAATGGAAGCTACGGTATAGACAAAGAAAAAACTATTAAATTGGTCATGAAATTAAGTTCGCATGAAACTTGTGAATTTTTTGACACTTTAATATGGTTGACTATGTGCTGTAGATGTGTTGTTGAAAAAATTTACAAAGTCCTTCCTTTATGGCGTTATCCTTTAGCTCAAAAAATGGTAAAAAGAAATATGGAAAAAAGAAAAGAAGCCATTAAAAAGGGTGACATGGTAGTTGATGCTTCTTGCAAATTGTAAATTTACGACATTACGGAACATTAAATCAACAAATTGCGCTAAAATGAAATACTACTTTTATTAACCACGAAGAAAAAGCATTTTAAAATACTATTGAAAATTTTCAAAACATTCGTCGTGTTTTAATTCAAGAAGGTCAAACAGATGAAAATATTAAAATGTTATTCCCTTTTCATTTTCAAAATTTATTATATAACGGATCCTTATTTATTGGTGTTGAACCTGAATAATATAAATTGGACTTTTTTGAAAAAAAAGTATGTTTAGATAAATACGAGACGAGTTATTTTAGTTATGATGATTATTTTAAAGAATCTTTGTTTGGATTGATGACTGATGTTGAAACTGAAATTATTTTATTTCACGATGAAGACAATCATCATGAAATGAAAGACGCCTTTTAACTTTTAAAATCAAAAGATCATAAAAATGCTCTCATTTTAACAACCTCTGAAAAATGCAAACTCGTTAACACCTCTTTACGTATTGTAGCTTCACAAATTTTATCTTATGCCAAACTCAACGTAGGACGTTTTAGTTAGGAATTGGGACAAGTATTAAGAAATCATGGAGCTGAAAAACATTTGGTAGTAACAGATACTGATTCTGGTTGTTTTTTCATTACGCAAAAGAAACTCAAAATGCTTTCTACAACGTTTCGCGAAAAAGTAGAAGAATGGATTTATTTTTCAAACTTTGGCAATCGTTGGATGGATTATTCCAATTATAAATTGACTCATCCTTTTTATTCTACTCAATTCGCCAAAGAAACGGATCATTTTCAAAAGAAAATATCTCCTCCCTATTACATTGCTCAAGCTTTTGCTTTGGGACCTAAATGTTATAGTGTTCACAGCGTCAACGCAGAGGAAGAAAAAGACAATTATTACAAAAATAGAGCTAAAGGAGTACATAATTATAAACTCTTATTTTCAAATTATATTAACGGCTTTGATACCTTTGCTGCAAAAAGATTGTGCAGACTTCTTCCATTTCCAGTGGTAAAAGAAAATCAACCCATCGAACAAAATAGATTGAGTGTCAATTACAAACAAGTTAAAATAAAAACGCACACTATTGATTTTTTAAAAAGATTTACACAAAAAAATTATGTTTTTGATGACGGAGTCATGACTGAAATTCGAGATCATTATCTTTTGGAACCGATACGAGAAGCCAATTTAAAAGTTTTACCTGATATGGAAAAATTTTGTAGCGCTGAACACATTCAAAATTTACTTCAAATTGAAAGAAATATTATAAAAAAATCAGAGCGTTATCATACAATGGCGATGTTTAATCGATAAGTTTTGATACCTTTATTATACGATATTAAAAAGAATATGAATTTGTAAAATTTTTTTTGTAAATAAAAAAAATGGAGTTTTGTTTTTTTGATCAAAAATTAACAACCCTACAACTCGAAAACAAGTTGAAAGAAGTTGGCTTAAAGAATTTTTATTTAGTAGAAAATACAGAAAACGAAGTTCAATATTATCACGACAAAAAAGGATTTTTTACCTCTCGTTTAATTCTAATTACTTTAAACGGACGCGAGTTAAACCCTGAAGCATTTTTTAATTGTTGTACAGAATGTTTACTTGAATATTTGAGTTTTGTATGTCATTTAGGCTGTTATGAAGAAGATTGTGAGCATTGTGAAGATTTTAATAGAATACATAATTGTTCTTGTCTTGTAGAGAAAAAAAACGAATCAAAACTTAATAGTAGACACTATATTACTAACAGAATTAGCAAGACGATTGGCGATCAATTGGAAACCTTGTGGAAGATATTTAAAACCCCGAACCCTAACCCTAACCCTGACCTATTATAATATAAATATCGATGAAAAAAGTTTTCAAATGTTAAAAATATGGAATCGTATCGGGACAAAAGAACAATTACTTAATACAATTAAAAATAGAAGATGGAGAATAGGGTCTTACCATAAACATTTATTTTTTTGAAATTTATAGTCCAATGTTCAGAACATACAACAGTGTATTTGCTTTCAGGAATGTTTCTTCTTAGAATAGCAGATAGCCACTTTCTACGATCTTCTGGATCTTTTGGTAATCTGTAAACAGCACACTTTTTTTTATCTGTTTAATAATTAGTAGAGCAATTCGCAACACAACACTTTAAATGCATAATAAGTCTCAATAAATATTTTTTCTTCTGCCAATTTTAAGCAACTATATTTAACTTTCGGCAAATATTTGTAAGTTAATTGGCCTCCAGTTATTTTTACGGTTTGCACGATTAATAGGCCTGTGTTTTAGATAGCCGTGATTAAATATAATGCATTAATAAACATGGCAACTAGATTAAAAATAAAAAAATCCTCTATTTCTATGTTTAAAATTACGTGTTCCTCATTGTTTATATCATGAAATAAGTCATTAAATGAGATATTTTCTACTTCTTCCTTTTCTGTTTCTTCCAAAACATCACCAAAACCAGGATATATGTCACTGTAGTCATTATTATTATTCATTATTTTTAGATATCTAAAAAAAAGATATATTTAGAATTAAAAATAATTACTAATTTAATTCTGGCAAATCATCCATTTTATTTATAACATCGATGATATATTGTTCTATGTTCATTTCATCTAAAATTTCGTGAATTTCTTTTTCTATTTGATCTACTTCTTTTTCTACTTCTTCTATCATTTGCTTTTTCAGTTCTTCAATGTAATCCATTTCTTCTATGTCTTCTTGTAGTAATAGTTCTAAATAAACTTTATATTCTTCTGTCATTTCCTGCATGTCCATTATTTCTTCTATTTCTTTTTCTTCTTTTTCTGAGAACGATAAGTCGTGATAACAAATTAAGTACTCGTTAATATATTTACCATAACTAAAAGAAAAAATAAAATGTATAAAAAAAATATAAAAAAAATATAAAAATATAAAAAAAAACACAAGTTTATATTCTTACCATCCGCACTTTTTGATGTATTGTTTAATTTTTTTTTTTATATATTAGTTAGCTAAAAAAGTACAAGAAAAAAAATGAATTTACAAGAAAAAAAATTATTGCAATATAAAGTTTTGAATTGGGTCATGGTTTCATTTATATTATTTAAAAGTTCTTGATTTTTTTCTTTGTCTGTTGAAAGATCTAATGACCAACACCATAATGTATCATTAAAATACGTGCAGCTTCGATTTCTGAACCTTGTTTTTGATATAATAAAGTTAAAACTGCATTCTTTCATTCGTGTCTCGATAGTCTTGTTGTATACATTCAATATCTCTTTTTTTGTAACCAAGGTATTGAGCTAAAGTTTCCCATCGTGATATTCTTTTGAATTTCCTAAAATTCAAAAGAATATCTATTATTAATAAAAGATATGAAAAAACAGAACGATAAGCTCAAAAATTTACGAACTGATACTAGTGCGTTTGGTAATTACATACTTACTTATGAATACGAAAACGGTATCATCAAATCATAAGCGCCGACAAAAAAAACGGACACATGAAAACATCAACGTTTTTTAGTGGCTTTATATTAGATTTCGATATTATAAAAAATTTATATTGTATTTTCCATATAAACGAAGGTGTGTTTTATATTGGTAATAAAATACCAAAAATAAATTTTTAAAAAAAAAATAATTAATGGTGTTTTTTCTTTTTTTTTTTTTTTTAAGGAAAACTATAAATTTAGTTTTTTTTGAAATAAAAAAAATTCATTTGAAAAAAAAAAGGAGTTTAAAACTTGTTTAAACGAATTTTATAAATCTGTTATGAATGTAGAAGCTTCTAAGTTTTAAGCAAATGATAGTTTAAAACAAGTCCAGGGTAATTTCAAATTAGTATTTCGTTTGGATGGAATAACTGAAACTCCCAATAATGAAAACGCTTATATTGATTTTATTTATGATAAAAACAAACACGAATTTAAAATAGTATATGAAAACTTTGTTGATGTTATTAAAGAGTCATTTAACATTTGGCTACTTGAAGAAGCAGACGTTATAAAAAATGACTTTTAAAACTTATGCAGAGGATTGTTATACATTTCCACAATTAACTGATTTTTATAATTTGCTATTTAAAGCTACTAGTAATGCAAAGGGAGATTTTTGGTTGTCACATCGTTTGAAACAGGGACAAATTATTAAAGTAACTCGTTCCAATGATAAACTCAATATTGTGCTTATATATGAAGATGGAAAAGAACATTCTTTTGAAATAACTGAAAAAAAATTTTAATTGTTTGTTGTCAAATCTCATGGAGGATGGCTTATCGACGAAAAAGACAGAAAAGATATAGATCTAAGATACGTAAGCGAGGAAGAGTCCGACGAGGGAGAGGATTAGCTGATTTTATAACCCCTAAAAATGTAACTAACGCTTTGCAAGTGGGTTCGCTGTTATACGGTATAAAAAAAGCGTGGAAAGGCAAAAAAAACCAAAAATCCTCCTGTTCCTGTTGTTACAAAACCTGCCAACCCTTATATGCCTCCGGATATAGTGTTTGAAATATATTAAAAAAAAAAAAAAAAGTTGTAAAAAAAATATTATATTATTTCATCTAATGAATAAACATGTAAAATTAAATTATTGTCTTCTTTTTCTTCTCCTTTTTTCTTTTTATAACGTTTTATAAGAATTGTTTTTTTTTCCACGACAAGTGTCAAACAAGACGTCTTGTGAAAATGTATTTTCGCACTTCTTTTTGTGTTTGTGTTATAAACCCATACTTCATTATTTAAGACATGTATAGTACAATCTTTTAACAATCGATTATTTTTTTTCTTTTAAAACCACAAAAAACATCTCGCCATATCCATTACACGTAGCACATTTTTCTTCTACAATGTCTTCAAGTAGCGTGTGTGCTGTTCTCTTTATGATTGTTTATATTAAATTCAGAGCTATCTGTCTTTTTATTTCTTTTTTATTCATGCGCTCATCAATAGGAACATCTAAAAATTGATTGGCTGTCTTTAATCGTGTGTAATTGTTTTCATAAATCCTATCCATTTCAGTTTGGGTCATGTAATAAATATTTTCCTCGTTCATCACAGATAAAATAGCTTGAATATCCAATACAGATAATTTATCCCACGTAGTTTCATAATTTATTCTTAAGAATCCTGCATCTTTTAAAAATCTTTTAAAAGCATTTTGAGCCAATATATGTTTTTCATAAATATCATAATTCAAAGGAATTTGTTTTGTTTTCATAGACAATAGATCACGTTCCAGATTTTACTGTTTTCTCATATATAAATGCAATTGCATGTCTTTTTTAAACAGTTGTTTGGGAGTGTTATCAAGGTGTGGAAAGAGTTTTTTTTTTAATAAATTGAAAAAAATGAATAAAGATTTATTTGAACTTGTGCAGAAGCATGAAGAGTTGTTACTTCAAAAAATAATGGCTTAACAGTCTGCACAATGAGGGTGAATAATTTGATCAGTATATAATACATTTTCACTGCGAAAGACTAGAGCAACAAAATAAGCGGCAAATGCTCCACATAAACTACTATCATTCCATTGAAAAGGAAATTTATTGTATGAAAAAATTACGTTTTGATTGCCAGTGATTTCACTATATTTTAAATAAATTTGGTAAACCAATAAAACTCGCGATTTTCTGCTGTCCATTCTGTAGGAAAATGATTTGATTGTCTTATATAAGAATTGTAATTTATGTATGTTGTTTGTAGTTTATTATATATTACATTGTATATTACATAGTATATTACATTGTAGTTTATGTTAATATTGTTGATTTGTATATTGCTATTGACTTCTTCTACTGCTTTAAGCAAATATTTATTAAATCTTAAATGTTTTGGAATTTGTTGTAATACACATTCTTCTCCTAAACTATCAAAACAAAAAAACTGACCCTTGTCTATTTTCATCAACACTCTCCAATGTTGACCTGCTTCTTTTGTGGTTTCATTGTTGTAAATGATAAAGAAGCCATTTTTTTTCATTTGATGAATAATATGAATATGAGTTTTTGTTTGACATAGTTCATCAAAAGCATAAACTCCTATATAATAATTTTCAAATTCTGAATTTTTAAAAAAACGAGACAAAGATTCATCAGTAGCCATTTTATTCTTCTTTTTCTAAACTAAAAAAACTCGTAATAAATATAGTTACAATAGCGTGTAATATATTAACAAATAAAGTTTTTTTATCGCTGATTCCTTCCTTTATAATTGCTTCAATATTTCTTTTAACTGATTTCTTTTTTAACGCTCCATCTAGTTTTTCTATCAAAGAAGAGACGGATGGTATTACTTTTGTTGTAAACTTTTCTACCAAACCGTCTGTTTGATCCATAGTATGTTTGATATATCTGTCTAGTAGCAAAACAGTGGCTTTATAGAGTTCGCCTATATAGTTATCACCGAGTTGGTCTTTCAAATCCTCAAAGTGGTTGAGATAAATAGGGCAAAGTTGAGGATTTTCAAGTAAATTATTAAATTGACTGTTTTTATAACATTTTTCAATACTATAAGAATTTAATGTTATCCTTTTAGATTCGAGTACATTTTGTAGAAAATCAAATGATTTTTTATCTGTATAATGTTCTTCTTCTACACGATCAGATGAAGGTGAAGAATTTCCAGGCTTGTTTTCATAATGTTTGTATCTTTTAGACACTTCCTCAAGCGCGCACACTGCGCAGTTGTTATGAATTTTTTTAATGATGTTATCAACGCGATTCATTTTCTTTAATAAAAAAATATGTAAAAAAAATTTTTTAAATTGATTTTTTATACTTTTTTATTCATTTTATTAAAAGAACACGCTTCTTTTTTTAATAAAGAAAGCAATTTTTTTTAGTTGTGGTTGTTAGATTTTATTACTAATCGAGAGATCCATACATGGGGAAGAAATTGTATAAGAGAGTTATTTTTACGTTCAATTAGTGATAAGAAGTTTTTTCATACACAAGTAATACCTTGTGAAAATTTGAAATCATGGAAGGAAAAGATAAAAAAGTATTTTTATACTGTCTGAACAATATTCACTGATTAGAATACTACTTTCAAATATACCAGCGAAATCATATTTTGCTGCTCCGTTGTAGATAACTTAAAATCAATATTTTCAAAATTCGAATCCAATCTCGTGTATTATAAAGGTGGCAACATGGAGAAAGATGTATTGAGTACAATGAAAGAGCAAAAAATATATACATTTGATTTAAATAGATTACTATTTCCAAAATTGTGTAAATTACCTACTTATTTAAACAATGAAAGTTTATGTTTAGAACACTATCAACATAGCTATACGAAAAAGCATACTCATGAACACTGTCCAAAATATGAAACATTTATGTTTGCATCTTATTTAGAAGATTTTGTTAATGGTTTTTTAAAGCAGGAAACGTACAACAATATTCAGAATTTAGTGTTGCTGAATACGAAAGTTTTATTCTTTTAATAAAAGACAATATTCGTTGCGTACACGTGTTAAAAAAAGACTATTAATAAACTTTAAAAAAGAATATTAATAAGAATATTGAAAAAGAATATTAATAAACTTGTGTATCAACTTTTTGGTATGGAAAAAAAATTTAAAAAAATAAAAAAAATGTCTTGTTTATATTCCTTCTTTCGCGGTCACATAATATTTGGTATAATTAGTGTTTCTGTGTATAGGTTGTTTCGATACTATTTCGTTAGTATTGTAATTACAAACTTCGTCCTCTTTTCTGTATAGTACCATTGAAATGTTAAAGTTTCTTATAAAGAAAAAAAACCACTGAGCAGTAGGGAACATTTCTATTAAACTTTTTTCGTGAAATTTACAACGATCAAAGGCTTTATAAATGTAAACTTTATCTCCTTCTTGGTGTACATTTTTTTCTATAAAATATTCATAAATAAGAGCAGTTGTATAAATGGTGTAATAGGCGTTATACGAAATATATATATACGAGGCGTTGAACGAAATATATATATACGATATAATATATATATATATATATACGAGGCGTTGAACGAAAAGCATTTTGTGATAATAAAATTGTAAATCTTTTATTGTTTTTTTTTAGATTACATAATAAAAAAATGGAAAATATGATATATATACAAACACAAGCTGCTCAAAAATTGCATGTTTCAACAGAAACACTTTCACTTGCTCGTTTTGTAGGTCGTTGTCAATGTAAAGTAATAATCTTTGTAAACAATGCAGTGAATATAATGAAGAAATTTATCAAGACTTAATTTCTTGTGATATGAAAACAAAGCTTTTAGAAATATCAACATGTATATGGTTTGATGATAAAATAAAAATTTAATTTTTCTTTAGATTACATTATGAAAAAATGGTAAAAGTAATAGTACAAACATCAAATAGTGTTATGGCACCAGCTACAACAATATGTCAATACTCAGAATTGTGTCCAGGTTGTCGAAAGACTAAAATTGTTTACGATATGAATGACCATTCAATGAAAATTTTTCATAAATAAAATAATTTTTATTGTTGTTTTTTATTGTAATTTTTTTTTAGATTACATAAAAAAAAATGGAAACTAATATTATGTTAGTATCAAAAAAGATTGGATTATCAGAAGTTTTGTTAAAAAATACGTAGTGTTATCTTGTAAGAGAAAATCTTTGTTTGGCTTCGTGTCCATGTCAAGAGAATTTGTGTTTAAAATGTAAAAAGAACAATATTGAGATTATGCGTTCAGAATATAATGATTCTAAAAGGAGATACAAACATATACATTCGTTATATGAATAATGATATATTTTTTTAATTTATTGTAATTTTATATATTTTTAAAATTTTTTTAGATTACATAATAAAAAAAATGCAACTAACAAAAAATGATTTTGATTTTTTAATCAAAAGCGTATACAAACTCAATCAAAATCATCCAGCAACTTTGGAAAAAATTAGACAACACGCATTTACTTCAAGACAAACTTAATGTCAATCTTGTATATTAGTTTTTTTGAAATATGATTGGGATGGTTTTTTTCATGAAGAACTCGAAACAATACCTTTTATATTGATTTTGATGGTGTTTCAATGTATTAAAATACATCATGTTTATTTAAATTTGAATTTAGAAAGTTTTACTACTGTGATCTAAAAGTAAGGTGAATTTTTTTATAAAATGAAAAATCTTTATTTATTCTTCCAAATCTGTATCGTCCCCCTCAAAATAATCCCCTCCCCACGGCCCCAATGCACTTTTGCCAACGTTTTTTCCAGTCTTCGAAGCATGCCGAAAAGTCCTCGTAAGGATAGCCTTCAATGCGCGTGTCGATTCACGTTGGATCACTTCAATGGACTCAAAACGATTTCCCCGGAGTGGTCTCTTGAGCTTATGGAACAGCCAGAAGTCACACGGTGCTAAGTCGGACGAATACGGTGGTTGTGGAGCAACATGGGTAGAGTTTTTGGCGAAAAACTCACGAAGAACCAGTGCTGTGTGCGAAGGCGCATTATCGTGGTGCAAAATCCAAGAGTTATTGGCCCATAATTCCGGTCTCTTTTTGCGAATAGCTTCACGCAAACGTCGCATAACGCTTAAATAATATTCCTTGTTGACAGTTTGGCCAGTTGGAAGGAATTCGTAGTGCACGACACCACAATAATCAAAGAAAACAGTCAACATGACCTTGATTTTTGAGCGACTTTGACGTGGTTGCTTCGGTCTCGGCTCGCCTTTTTCACGGTATTTACGCGATTGGTCGGTTGTTTCAGGGTCGGATGCGTAGATCCAAGTCTCATCGCCAGTAATAATTTGTTTGTAGACGTCTTGATAGTCAGAAAACATTGCTTCACACGTTTTAAAGCGACGCTCTTTTTCAAAGAAATTGAGAAATTTCGGCACCAAACTTGATTTGAGTCTTCCGAGGCCCAAATGATCCTTCAAAATCGCTTGCACCGACCCAAATGATATTCCAACCATGTCAATAAGGTCTCGAATGGTTAACCGACGATTTGCAAACACCAATTTTTTGAATTTGTTGATGTGGCGATCATCAATCGAAGTCGATGTTCGTCCGGAGCGTTCCAAGTCATCAACACGTTCTCGGCCTTCTTTGAAGTCTTTGTACCACTTGTAAACATTTTTTTGAGACATAGTCTCTTCACCAAAGGCCTTTTGCAACATTCGATACGTTTCATTGACATGTAATTTGGCGCAAATGTTAATGACATTCCTACCAACTTAAAAATAAAAAAGGTTGGACGATTCGAAAAAGGCGGGAAGTTTAAATTAAAAATTCACCTTACTTTTTGATCACAGTAGTATTATTTTTTTTTAAATATATCTAAAGAAGATTTATTAGATCATGTGAAAGAAAAATGTCTAGAAATTGAAAATTGTAAACATTATTCAAACGAATGTGAAGATTGCAATGAATTTAGATATTCTGAAGTTTGGAAGCGAAGTTGTTCATTTATATATTGTGAAAAACGTTTTAATCAAGTGTAATATATGTAATTTTTCTTAGATGGATAAAGTAAAAGAAAATGATAATAAAAAAATGCTCAAGTTATTAACTATTCAAAAATACCTTTTGACAGAAGATGAAATGTTAGCTCTAAAGGTTTTGTCGATGCTTCATGGACAAGACGATTTTTCGACTAAACTGGAAAAAATTGTTGACCAGAACATTATTTTTATGTTTTTTGTTAAATATGCTATTATGTATTTATATTCAAAATAAAAATTTTTTTTTTCAGCAACATAATAAAAGAAATGTTATCTTTACAACAACAAAAAGCGCTTCAATGGCTTGATAAAGGAATCAATTTTTTTATTACTTGAGGTGCTGGTTGTGGGAAAAGTTATATCGTCAAGAAAATGGCTCAAAGTATACAAATTTATAAAACAATACATATTACTGCGAGTACAGGAAAAGCAGCTCATTTATTAAATGGTGTTACTATACATGCTTTTGCTGGTATAGAAACTGGTGTTAAAAGTTTAGATTATTATAAACGTCATATGCATCCAGACATTAAAAAAACGTGGTTGGAAACTGATGTTTTAATTATTGATGAAATTTCAATGATTAACGCTCAAACATTTGATTTATTACATTTAATAGCTTGTGAAATAAAACAATGTTATGATAAATTATTTGGTGGTTTTCAAGTTATTGCTTGTGGTGATTTTTTTCAATTGCCACCTATTAAAGGTGAATTTGTTTTTAAATCTAAAATATGGCAACAATACATGACACAAGTTTTGGTTTTAACTGAATGTTTTAGACAAAAAGAAGATGCACAATTTTTTGGAGTTTAAATGAAATACGTTTTGGACAAGTTTCAGATCAAACTATTGATTATTTTATGACGCGTTGTTTTGAAAAAGATGAAAATTTAAACACTAAATATACAAGATTATTTTTTAGATATATAGAAGTCGATGTTTATAATAATAAAAAAATGGAGAGTATAAAGCATGAAGGTTATTGGTTATATGCTAAAGATGTTATTAAAAATCCAAATATAAAATGTTCGTTTCAGATTCCAGCAGCTGTTTATCTTAAAATGGGTGCTATTAATATGCTCGTGAGAAGTATCAATGTGGAGGAAGGTTTGTGCAGTGGTGCTATTAGTACAGTCATTTTAATAGAAAATAATGCTGTTTGGGTTAATATGAATAAAAATTAAATGTGTCAAAGAAGAGATTTTAGATTGCTCTCATTCTGTTGTAGCCTCAAGATTGGGTTTACCTTTAAGATTAGCTTTTTCATTTACTGTTCATAAAGCTCAAGGAAGTACAATGAATAAAGCAGTTGTTCAATTTAATTCAAAGGCTTTTAATAATAGTCTTTATTATGTTTCTTTATCACGAGTTTGTAATATTAACGATATTTTTATAATTATTAATAATAAATTAGAATTACGAAAAATATCACTGTTGATTCAGATGTGTTGGAATTTTATAAAAAATATATGTAGTTTTTTTTTTAGATATAAAAAATGAAATTTGAATATCAAACTGAGGAAAGTAAACTTAGTAACAACAGTATATACACTTAACATTTTTTTTCATCAAAGATGATTATAAAGATGAAGATATTGTGGAAGAATTACAACCTAATTCAGAAATTCAAAGTCCCGATGAAATTGTTAGTAGATCAAAAAACACGTAGATCAAAAAACTCGTAGATCAAAAAACACGTAGATCAAAAAACACGTAGATCAAAAAACACGTAGATCAAAAAACACGTAGATCAAAAAACATTGAAAGGATTTGAAACTCAAATAAAAAACGGTTTTCATTTTGCTGACTTGTTTCAAAATTTTTTAATTGGTTATAATATTGTTAGTTTATGTTGCAAATCTATCGAAAATGGTTATTGTAAAATAATGAACGTTGTTACAATTCACCTGTTTATTTTATAAAACCTTTAGAAGGTCCGACTAATTTACGTTTTATTCAAGATGCCAATGTACGAGCTGTTTTTAATATTTTAGAAAACGATAGCGGATGGAGGTTGTTACGATTATGCAATATCAAAATTAAAACTCTATCTAATTTAACAGAAAGATCAATGATGAAATTACGAGATTTAAAAAAAGCACTTCAGAATCTGAAGATGAATAAATGGAAAAAAAATTTTTTTTTTTTTTTAAATAAAAATTGGTTCATTAGCTAAATATATAAGATATGGTGACGGCAATCGTTATACACCCAATACAAATGGTCATGTTACTATTGAAGTTGTTTTGGCACAAGCCGACCACGAAAATCGTTTATTGCAAGAAGCAACAAGTGTTAATATTAGCGCTGAATATAAAGCTATATTAAATGAAAAATATCCTGATTTTCAAACAGCTCATGCTCAAGATGAAGTCATTGCTGTTAATAATCAAAAATTTTCTTACGATCTTACTTCGGACATGGCTAATTTTATTTCTTTTACCACTATACTTAACGAATGGACATATCCAAAAGATTGGTATTTGGATTTTGATTTATTTCTTTATAAAAATTTGAGCTCTCAAACAAAATTTACACCTACAACAGACGATGAATTAGTAAAAAAAGTGTGTCTTTGCAACAACTATATTCATGCTTTATTTAAAACTATCAAATTTAATCCCAATTATCAAAAATATAATACTACTTGTACTAACAACGCTATCATTAATCGTTCTTATGATCAATATATATATATGATCAATTTATGATCAATTTATATATATGAACACTTATGGGTACATGCACTTCATAAATATAAAAATGTATAATATATATAATTATATGAATACAAGCAATGTATATATACATATATATATATATATATATATATATATTTATATAAATATATATATATATATGTATATTTATATATATATAAATAAATATATACATATATATATATATATATATATGTTTATATATTCTCACACTCACACACATATATATATATATATATATATATATATATATATATATATATATATATATATATATATATATATATATATATATATATATATATATTTAACACTATTTCAACCTAATGCGAACGGTCATAAAAAAGTCCACCTAAAACAGACACTATTTAACTTATGCCAAACTCAACATAACTTGCTAAAAATCTTAAATTAATCTAATATTTAGTTGTTATAATAAAGTGTTCACTCCCTAACCAGCAGATTAATTACAAATGTGAAAAAAACATTTGATGTCTGTTTTACGAAATTGTTTATACTACCAGTCTGTTTTACGCAAATTTTGACGCTAAATTTACTTGAAACAGACATTAAGTTTTGCGTACAGCGCAAGGTTATCTCTCAAATAGAACTCTACGAAGAGAATGCTATTCCGAGCAATCGTCTTTTAGTTGTGATAAGTTAATTTTTATCATTTTTTTATTACATTTTAAACAACATATCGTTATAAAATATAAAGTTTACAAGATTACAATATAAGAGTAATATGTAAATGACAATAAAAAGTTTACAAAGTTAGATCGATAAAAAAAACTCGGGACTCGAAGAAGACTGTCATGTCTTGTCGTTGAGAAGCGCTAACATAAACGTGATAATTTCTCGTAATATTCGTAAAACATAATTACGATAATTAAAAATTTTTTCGTTACAGAAAAATTCGTTAAAATTATTCAAATCCTACATACACTTGTACATACATACATAATATATACATATATAATAAAAGTGTATTATCAAATCATCATTTGTAATAATTAATTCTTTTAGTTTTCGTCTAAATAAATTGTAGTTACATTGTTCAATAAAAACTTGAGAAAAGGTTTTTTAAACTTTTTTGTTCCATAAAAATGGTCCGCGAAAAGCAATGTAAAGCTTACTACTATTTGTTCGAAAATATGGCTGCTTAATAAAATTATCATTTCGTAGAATGTATTTATGTTTTTCTTTTGAAAAAACAAATTATGAAAAGAAACTGGGAAAGAATTGGTTTTACGTAAAAACATAAAAGATAATACATTTTAAACAATAAGTTGATATATATTTAGTGCATTCATTTTTCTTAACCCTTTATTGTTCACTGTTGCCATATGGCAACAAAAACTTTGAATTGATTTTAAATGATTCCAGTTCCATAAATTATCAATTTAGTGATATTTTTACATAAATCCAACTTTGTTTTTCTTATTCTAGTCAATGTTGTGATTGTTGCGCTAATTGAAATTGGGGTAAATTTACCAATTTTTGGGTTACTATTGTTAAGCAAAAAGTGCATGCAACTTTTTGCCCTACTAAACTGATAATTAACTGAAATTCTTCTCTCCTTTTATTTTTTTATTTATTACAAGTGTATAGTTGTTTTAAATATGTTAAAATTAGGCTCTGTGTATAAAGCTGATTTGGGGTATAACTGAGGCAAATAAAATTGTTGCCGTACGGCAACATTAAACAATAGCGGCAGTATTTTTTAATCATTTTTGTTTTTAATGTCTTATTTCAAAGTACTTATTTTATTACATAGTTTTACTAGCTAAGTTAAATCATTACTTATATTTTAGAAAAATAAGAATCGCTGCAGACATTGTCTGACTGGTTACAGTCGTGTATACTGCACCAAGTGCAAATTATGTTTATGTTTGACAGGCGGGAAAAACTAGTTTCAAGAATTTCATAAAAAAGAATGTTAAGCACAGAGTTTTTAAGATCAAAGGATTTCATTGTTAAAACTTAGATAGATTCTCTTTTTATTTAACATAAGCTAAATAGGTTAAAATAAACTTCTTTGATTTTCACATAGTCAATCTGACCTCTTCCCCCACCCCTCCCCGGAAACTATTTGCTGAGTTAAATATATTTCTCGATGTAGTAATTACTTTATCAATGAAAATATCATGTAATCTGAACAACTTTTATTGAATAAGTTCTATATATAGTTTGCTAACATATTTAAACATAATGGCATGAAAGCAGTCTTTTTAAAAATTTTTGTCTATTACCTTTATCGTTCAATGTTGCCAAACGGCAACAATTAAAATTTAGGTGTTACTATACTTAAAAAAAAAATTTTTTTTTTTTTCATCTTTTTAATATTCATTTAAAAAAACTATTAAAATAATTTTTTTAATAGTTTTTTCAATATTCGAACAATAAAGGGTTAATAGAAGTTTTGCATGGGTATTTGCATCGTTCACTAAAATTTGTTAAACGTCCTATGTATAAGAACGTCCTATGTATACGTCCTATGAATAAGATGAAGTTAAGGTTAATGTTTGCTTTTGTTGGTACTAGTACATGCAACATTGGTATAGTTAATATGGATGTGAATAAAAGAGAAATATAATTAAGTTAATATTTTCTTATTCAAAAAAGTTCTTACCTTATATAAAATTCCTATACTTTTTGAAGTTTTGATGCTTAAATTTTCAATGTGAATTTTCGATGTAAGGTTATCATCAACATAAACATCTAAAATCTTTGTAACATTTTCTCTGTTAATATATATGAGAAAAAGTAGAGGTCCAAGAATTAATCCTTGTAAAACACCACAGGTAATCTTTAGCAAATTCATTTGTGAAGGAGCGCCAACAGTTACAAGTTTCGACTATTTAAATAACTTTTTAACCATTTAAGAACATTTCCAGTTATTCCGTAATGTTTGAGTTTTTAAAAAATATTTCTTGGTCTATAGTATCAAAGAATTACGATAAGTCAATGGAGATCCTTAAGGTATACTCCGATTTTTGAAACGATTCAGTGACAAACGTGTTAACTGGAGAATTGTGTGTCTGTAGAGTTATCTTTTTAAATCCATTCTGATAGTTATGTAACTAATGATTTTCAGTAAGATGTGTGTAAATTCTGTTATACATAATTCTTTCTAGAATTTTCGAAAAAACTGGAATAACAGATATAAGGCGGTAGTTAATAAATTTGTTAGATCTCCTCCTTTGAATATCGGTGTAAGTTTTGCTATTTTAATTTGATCAGGAAAACTCCTTGGCTTATTGAAGATGAAAAAATCTTATAAAAAATGTCTTTAGATCGTTTGAATTTTTAATTATTTTGCTATTTATATCATCAAAACCTCTCGCTTTGTTTGGTTTTGGCAAACTAAAAGCAGTTTTAAATTCTTCATGTGATAATTTAAAAGAATCAAGATTAGTTGTTTCTAAGGACGTAATATCGATTTTTTTTATATATTTTGAATTTTTTTTTGCAAAATTAGCTTCAGCTGAAACAAAAAATTTGTTTAGTTAAGATGCTGTTTCATGAGAATCATATATGATTTCATCATTAATATTTATGTCATTTTTTAAAGCGTATGATTTAGATTTAGTGTTACCAGTAATTTCTTTTAGAATTTGCCATGTGCGTTTGGAATGGTTTTTGTTTTGCTTAATTAAATTAGAATAGTATTTCTTTTTAGATTCTTTCTAAGTCTTTCAAAATTTTTCGCACAATTCTTGTAGATGATTTTACCTTTAATTGTCATAGCTTTTAAATATTTAATGTATATTTTTTGTTTGACTTTTGAAGTTTTATTTAGTCTATTTGTAATCCAAGGCAAATTTTTATTTTTTCGATTTTAATTTTATTTTACGTTTTGGAAAGTTAGCATCATATATTTCATAAAAAGGTTTTAGGAATTGGTTGTAAGCTAAGTTAACGTTAGATGAAGTGTTTATCTGTCATCGTTTTGGGAGCAACTGTGTCCAATGAAACAGTAAATTTCTTTCGTTGTAGATGCGTTTAAAAAAGATTTGTTTGCTAATTGGTATTTCATTTGATTCTAAATTTATAAAGAAAAAATAGGGAAATGATCGGAGATGTCATTTTTACTAATACACTTTTTTAGAAATTCATTAAAAATATCGTTATGATGTTATCAATTAGCGAAGCTGTTTTTTCGGTGATTTTAGTTGATTTATCTATTAATGGAAACATTCCATTTTTAAATAAAACGTTTTATATTTTTTTGTGGTATACTTGATGTGGTATTCAAAATAATTTAAGTTTAAATCACCAATTATATAGTTTAGTTTGTTTTTTGGTCATTTTTTTTTATGATTATTGTTATAATTATTTCCTAATATCTTATAATATTTCATGGAATAAACTTTCTCTACTTCCTTTTTAAAGTATGAATATCCTATTAAGGGGTTGGGGGGCTGAAATTTTACTTTTGTTTTTAGCTTTTTTTCTAGCTATTTTTTTCTTAAAGCTTTTGTTGATTACAGTGTAGTTTTCTAAATAAATAAATTTGTAGAACATTTTTTAAATTACAAAGAAAACTTTTTTAACCCATATAAAAAGTAAAATAATAATAACAATAACAACAACAAAACACGTAAACTGGTATTTAAATGTGTAAGAACCTGAAAAATACCCTCTTTCATATTTATAAAATGCTAAGAGTCCAGAGCCCTCACCTCCTCCCCCCCCCCTCCCTCAAAAGAAAAAAAGTTGGCTTAAGTTTCAGTCATCCTCTCAAATTGACTGGGTATTGAATTTGGGAGTGAGGTGTTGAATGTTGGAAAGATTAGTATAACTAAATTGGTTATTCCAAAAACCGGTAAATGTAATGACTTCACCTTTCTTTTCCCTATCTAGTTACTTTGTGCAACAATGCCTCATTAATTAAGAAACAAAAACTTTGTAAAATAAACTACATTTTTACCGATAGGCAAGAAAAACTTATTGGGCGCCGTCGTGCTTCGGAGACTTTTTCTTACTACCATAGTTAAGATTATTATTTTGTTTTTTTACTTTTTCTTTTTCATAAATGCAGATGTATAGACGTTTTTTGTCATTTTCGTCATCAACACTTTATACTTTCATTAATTGATGCTTTTAAATTTTTCGCAAAATTTTTGTAAAGTATTTTGGGGAAAATTAATCATGATCATCCCAACCATGGAAAACTTTTTCGTGCTCTATATCTCAACCCGTTTTTAAAATTGGGATCCCGACGTTGCCTAATTCTTTAAATTGCGAATATTTATTAAAAAGTCCCCAATTAATGCCGAACTGAAGGAAATTATTCTTCAGGAAAATTGAATGATAAAATAAGTTAATTTCAAAGTCAATTTAATGAGAGCACCATAGAAAGTACTCGCCTCGGAGAAGAGTAATATTGGGGTCATTTAAAAGATATTATCTTTTATGATTAAGCTTTAAAAGATAAAACGAAGGTAATAGTATTTTAAAATTAAAAGAAATTTTATTATTTCTTTTATGGTTAATTGACTTTCGGTTTATCCTGCATCAATTGTATAAGTTTTTTATGCAAAGTTCAAGATCTATCATCTTGCAAAAAAGAGCTTTATTTCCTTTTAAATAAAAACTTCGTACTTTTCTTTTCCGGAGCTGTTTTAAACAGCTCTGCACATGCGTAAATCTAGTTTTTAAAAACGCCTGCAAAATTAAACCGTTAGAGATTATGCCAAATGATATTGGCTCAACCCTTTACCCCACTCACTATGTCTTGGGATGGAGTAAAAAATTAAAATTTGGCTCAAATTCTGGATTTATGTCACTGATTTCAAATCTAAAAAGTTTTTTGCGCTGACGTTAGAATTTTTGTAAATAATGATGGTAACCCACGGTTACAAAATTTAATTCAACCCGCTTTTCCAAAAAACTCTTTTGAGGCATGAAAGTACACACGTTCCTGACTCCAAAAATGTAAAAACTGAAATCAACAAATTACGTCCGAGAAAATAAAATGCGTTTGAAATTTATTATCTATTAGCACATCTTACTGTAATGACTGCGAACAATATTTTTGCATTTTTACAGTTTATTAAAAAAGTTATTAAAACTAAAAGATGACTTTTGAATTAATTACAGCACCTAATTAGATTGCAAAGCATTGCATCAAATTGATTGTGACACAATAATAGGCAATAATTTTACAGTATATTAGAAAATCCAGTTCGCATGTTTTTCTGTTGAAAATTTTGTAAATGAATTCACTTATTATATCTATCTAAAACCATAAGCATATTTGGCTCAAATACTAACAGCACAACCTACAATGTGCTCAAACTAAAATTCTGGAAAGTGCTACTTCAAGCTAAAGCGCACAAAAACTTAGTTTGGTGAATTTTCAAACGGCCAAATTCTGCAAGATCACATTAAGACAACAGGAAGGTTGTCTGCTTCTAGTGCTTTCAAAAGTGTGATAAACAAGTAACAATATTCATCATTGAAAAACTTTATTCTCTACTTGATAAACCAATTAATTTCTCTGATACTTGAGTCCCAAATGAAATATGTAAGAATTGCAGAGTGAAGTACCAATTCGATGCCATCATCAGCAGCAAAAACTCACAGAAGATGCTCATAATGTCTTGATCTTGTAGGCAGAGGTCTTCCCCATTGATGCAATTAGGCAAGATTTAGAAAAAATATCCAAACCCTTTTGACAAAAGACCAAGCATTGGCAGAACAAATTACATCTTTAATGATTTCTTCAAAAGATCCATCTCGACATGGGACAATCAGAGTTGCACAACATAGTGGAAGACCTCTCCCCATCACAAAAGGTAAATTGTTAATATCATTTTGATTTTATAAGATATAAAACTTACTATAAAAATATTAGAGCCCCACATCATTTAACTTTATTTTAAATTGATTATGCTATTATTTGTTATGCTTTGTTACACTACTCAACTAATTGTTTTGTATTTTAGGATCTTCCAGTGCCAAAAACCTTATTGACAATGCTCCAATCATGGCAGTGAAAGACATTGTCACTGTTCAGGTGAATTCTAATTTGTCAAACTCTGGTGTTAAAAAACTTGCATTAACAATCAATCAAGTCAGCAGAACAAAAGTTATTGAAAGCAATTTTTATGCAAAGTTTGATGCCTTTAAAATAATTCTATCAGATCATTTCACACAAACTGACATTGATGTGTTAACTGAAAAAGCTTCAAACACCAAAAAGTCAAAAACTGTTGTTCATTGCAATGACCTGTCACTCTCTCTCACTCCAAGCAAACAATCGCCCACTGCACCACATGCCAAAGATAGTAGAGTTGAACGACAGCTTTTGGTTGCAATTGCAGAAGACATGTCAGAAACATTTGAAAACATCAGACAATTGCTTTCATTGATTCAAGTCAACTCTACAAACTTCTACAAACTCTACAAATTTCTTGTGACTTAAAGGTTGCTAACATTTACTGTGGCCTAAAGCTGAAGATTGGCCAAGACTCCTAAACATTCAACCACAACCCTAATTTGCTGACAATAAATGTGGCAATCTTTTAAAGAATGTTGATCTCCTTCGAAAACTAGCAGAATCTGACTGTGCATTCCCAGCTATTGGTGTAATTGATGCCCTTTGAAAATTTGGAGCAGTTGTGACTGCCTGCTTAAGACAAGAGCTTGATCCATAGTATGCAGTGAAAATTGATGCAATTCGAACCTCATATCTGGTTTTGTCAAATGTTTCAGTGACGCCCAAAGTACATGCAGTCTTTTTTCACATAAAAGAATTCATTGAAATGAAGTGCACTTCACTTAGACCTTACAGTAAGCAGTCAACAGAAGCTCTTCACCACTCATTTTCTGAACACTGAAAAAAATACAAAAGACACGCAAGTATTCCTAACTATGGTAGCAAAATAAAGACGTACATTGTGGACTACAATAGCAAACACATGTAAAACCAATGAAGACCAGAATTCATTTACTTCAATATGTTTTCAGAATAAGCCAAGGGTTAATATGTTTTCAGAATTAGTCAAATCAGAAGATTTAGCATTATTTTTTATTTTTGTAGAGTTTTCAAATTAAAAGTGCTGTGAAAATGCAAAAAAAAATGTGTGCTGTCATTTCTGTGTCATGTGCTTACGGAATAAAATTTCAATCGCATTTTTTTCATTGGACGTAATTCGTTGATTTCAGTTTTGACATTTTTGGAATCAGGAATGTGTGTACTCATCCCTCTAAAGGGTTTTTTCGGGAAAAGCGGGTTGAATTTTTTTCTAAATTTTGTAACGGTGAACCATATGGTTACTCTGAACATTTATGGAATAAAAGTAAATAACACAAATAAACATCCTGTAAATAAAACTACAAGCTATGGAAACAAATTACAAAAAAAAGTTGTTTATAAATAATGCTCAATTTTTTGCTCAATTGGCAAATCAAGATTTCCTTTTAGAAAATCGACCAACAGATTTTTGTATGATGTTTGTTCTAACAAGGACAGATGCTATAGAAACTGTAAACTGTAATAGACTAAATTGACATTTTTTAGGTTTTTTTAATTGATAACAATGGCGTCGATAGATGAGCCTAGCATTTACTTTTGCTATATCAACGCAATGAAATAAGATCTTGAGTTACCATCGTTTTGTTTTGATTGATTTCCTGTATGGTGCAATCAACATATCAGAAAGATCGACTCCACCCATTGATTTATTATATTCCTAATCAACAGGTGAACAATTAATTTTAACAAACTTCTTATATTGTCGATCCTATCGCTTTACCTTGCCAACTGATTGTGGTTCACAATAGTTAGTAATCATTTGAACGCACTTTCTATCATACCATTTAGAAATTGCTAAGCCACTCTTAGTATCAACTTGAAAACTGTGGCTACCTCTTCCGGTTTTTTAACGTCTCTTTCATTGGCAATGGACAACTTTTTGCTCGATCAAACCGAAGGGTGCCTGCTACTAAAAATCCCTTTTCCTTTAATGAAAGAAACAATGGTATTGAAGGAAACCAATTATCAAAATAAGCTTAAAGTTTGGGTTTCTTGGTAGTGTTACGATTAATCTATCTACCATATAAGAACCCGAGCACTTTTGGTTGTCAACGGAGCCAGAATACAAAAAAAACATTGATAATGTCTGACGATATAGAACGAAGTTTTTAAATCCTCATTGCACTGATTTTTTGGGGTTGTACAGAACAAAGTTTTTAAATCCTCATTGCACTGATTTTTTGGGGTTGTACTGGCGAATACCGGTATATTTGGTAGTGATGTATTGGTAGCCATTTTTTGGCCGATACTGATGCCGATGGATGGGAAAAGGCCGATATCAATGCCGATACCGATGAAATAACTAATTATTGAAATATTGAAAATATAAAACCATGCAACTTTAAATCATGTGATCTTTTGCATGGAATCAGTACCAGTAAACAAATACTTGGACTCAAATCAGAACCAAATCATTATTTCAAAAGATATAAGAAAAACTCAGTTAAAAAAGTATACATTTTTTAGTTTTTTTTACTATCAAAAGAAAACTTTCAAAAAATTAATTCAATTTTCGAGGATCGCTTTTTATTTCAATTTTTAAGAGAAAACGGTACAATTATAAGTAGTTTAGTTAGAATTCTTTATTAATTTAATAGTAATTTAGATATCTAAGCAACAATCATATGTTGTTTATAATTAATTAAATAATAATTCAGTTGTTTTCAACAGGAGGTAGCTGGAGGGAGAACAAAGGCTTAGCTGGAGAAAAAAAAACCGAAAATGGATTTAAATTGCGTTACTTTGTAGTATAATTATTCCAGAAGCGAGTCAAAATGGCGCTTTTGCAAAAAAATGAAAAATTTTGAAACGTAGTAAGTAAGCTTTGAAAGTTGTAGTCGATTAATAAAAAATAATAAAATAAAAGGTCAATCAAGAAGTTAATTAAAACAAAAATCACGATTCAGGTGAAGTACTTGTTTCTTGCCTCCCTTAATTATAGGTATAAATATCTAAGTTTTAGACTCTACCTAAATCTCTACTACCAATTTGAACTTTATTTTTTGCTTGCCTTTACAGCTATAGGTTAGTTACGTTTTTAAAAACTGTTATTTTAGCCAGAAATTTATTAAATTCCTCGAGAATTTTATTTTGTGTCGGATGGTTTTTGCTGGATTTTAAAGCAAATTGCAATATTCTAAATGTAGAAATATAAAATTTCTTTTCGTAAGTCCGGCAAAAAATACTACCAATGCTTATGTAAACATTTATTAATTAAATTCTTATCTAGAAATTTATTATTAGTTGTACAAAAAGCACAACAAAAAAGTAATAATAAACAAACTCTAAATATTGTTTACAAATTTTTTTAAACGTCCATCTTTTATTTGCAATGCATTAATGTTTCTAACGTTTTGATACAATATTATTGAATAATTTTTGTTTAAAGTGAAATGCGAATGGTTAACTTTAACCCTTAAATGTCCAAAACACTTTGAAAAACTCCAAAAAATCTTATTTTTAATATAAGTAACCCTTATGGCATAAGTTGATTGGAGTAAAAAATTTGAGACAAAAAAATGAATATAAAAAAAATATTCATATTAAACATACATATAACATAAACATTTTAGTACATTCATAAAAAGGTTTTAAATGAAAAACTTCAAAACAGTTTCTTTCTTTCTTAAAACAAAGCCATGCATTACATTTTTTACAGCTTATATATGAAAATCCTGACTTACAGGGCAGACACCTCTGTCTTTTTTCATTGTAACATAGCATATGATCAAAGCCATCCTATCCTTTCTTATATCATTAGAAGGATTTCCTTGAACCCGAGCATTCTTTTTTGGAGGTTGAGCAATATCATCTAAAGATGGTCTTCCACGAGATGATGTTACTTTGATCAGACTCTCTGCAACTTCTGCAATAAAGCATTGCAATTGCATAAATTTAGTTTTGGGTGTACAAATCTTTAAATCGCGTCGGTATAAAAACCATGCATTAACAACAACAATTTGAATCGTATGTAACTAAATATATATGTACCAAATATATATGTACCATACAATGTACACATCATGTCCAACTTATCTATGCCACCCATGTATTGGTTATATACATGAACAATGTTGGGCTGTTTTACATCAATCTTTTTTTTTAACGAACGATCATATCTGCGAACAGTGTGAAGTGGCTTAATGCTTACATATGAAGAAACTAAATTAACGGTTTTGTTTTTATATCAGCGATCTGCAACCACATTTGATTTTTGCTCGACTCGAAAATCATAGGCTCCTCTGCCTTGCTTTTTCAAATCCTTTTCAAGCAATAATGGACATTTCTTCATTCGTTTATCTCTAATTTTTCCTACATAATAGATATTACGTTTCCTCAATTCAACAATAAGGGGCAAGCTTGTAAAGTTGTTGTCAGCAAAGAATTTGAAATTGTGTTTATCAGGAAGTGAAGATGTCATATTAATTGCAACATCTGCACTGACACTTAAACTTGCATCCGAAATGTTTTTTGACTTCCCTTCATAAATATTTAAGTCATACAAAAAGCCTGAAATGCCACTTCGACCCCAAAGCTTTAATCCCTACTTGTGCGGCTTTTTGGGCAAGTACTGACGCAAGAGAGACGCTCCTTTAAAAGAAACCATAATCTCATCAACAGCATGGAACTCTTCCGGCGAATGTTTCTGAAAGTTTAGGCGTAGCTCAGTTATCCATGTTCGTAACTTCCATACACGGTCATCTGCTTTTTCTTCCTTAGATATTTCGAAGTTATTTACAAAATGAATATTTCAAAGTATAGTTTCAAATTTATTTCTACCAATTTTTCCCAATATGATCTTTGACTTGGAAGCTTTACCAAACCCATTCACCTATAAACTTCTCAATATCCTTTTTTGAAATATTTTTCTCTGAACCTTTTGATTGCAGAATATAAATATTACTTTCATTTACAATGCTTTTCAACATATTATCACTTACAAACAACCTCAAATATTCAAAGGCTGTTATTTCCGAATTTGGTGTTGGTTTCATTTCAGGCTCTTTGAAAGTTACATCATCAAGAGGTTCAAAGTTCTTACTTTTCTATTTGTAATTAATTGGTATTTTCTTATTGGGGTTATTAGTTGTCTCTTTAAGATTCTTAGATAATCTAGAAAAACATAACCAAAAACATAAAAATATTGATAAATAAAAAACTTTTTATAAGGTTTCATACTAAAAAAGCTAGTTGCATCAAATTTGATACATACAAATTCAGCAATCAAAATTTATGCTTATTTGATAACAAAAACTCATGAAAAAGTTAGTAAAGTTATCTTTTACCTTTATTATAACAATTAAAGCAAAAAAACTCATAAAAATTAATATAAACAAAGCGAAATAAATACAGAAACAACACTTGATAATCACCATGTAAACCACTTTTAACATGTGGTATTTTAAAGTGATTACTATATGAAAATTGACCCGGATGATAATAATTGTTTATACGGAACCGAAAACTTGCTTCTCATATGTGCAACAACGGGTGCTTTCAGATAAAAATTGTTTTTTTGGAGTTATAAAGTTGAGAGAGGGTTGTAACCAAATCTAAAGTAGCCTCCTTAATTGCAATGACCTTGGGGAGGTGAATTGAAATAAAATAAAAACAATAAATAAAAATATAGTAGGCTATACTTAAAAATATAGTAGGCTATACTTGAACACATATAGATAAAAATGCTTAATAGGTTACTTTTAAGTATAACAATAGAACGACCCAAAATAAATTTATGCTAAAAACATCACAATGGCAGTAAAAGTAAAAGTACATTCAGCTGGTAAATTAAAGCATATAAACATCATCCTATAAGTAAACAATATTGCCTTTAAACAAAGTCAATATAAAAATTTATCAAAAAGTTCTAAGTAATGCAAAAGTTTAGTTTATTTAATTATCATTATAGTGCAGGATGAAAATAATAAAATGTCATCGGTTGGAAAATTGAAAAATAAGGCCGATACAGATTCTGATTGTGCAAAAGTGGCCGATGCCGATTACTCGGTACATCACTAATAGTTGCTTTTACAGGAATAACTTGCTCGTTAAGTAAGTGTTTAATTTTGGGTTCCACTAAAATACAGTTTTTATGAACATGATATAAAACTGGGTAAATTTTAAAAAGCTTATTTGCTTTATTATATGGTTTATCTTATTGAGAGTTGTCACTAACATGCAAATTTTCTCGCAGGATCTTGTGGCTGTTGATGGACATAACATCTGCTATTGGTGCATACTGAATATCATTGGTCCAATACATATTATATGCAAGGACATTCACAATTGACATTAAAATTTGTAAACCAGTTACCTGCTGGATTTCTTGAGAGTTAGTGTTAATGGATTTTGATGTTTTGAAAACACTATATAGGTTTTTTTGCTCCAAAATTAATATATTTAGCTCATCTTTCCAAAGCATTTTAAAGTAAGTATAAGGGGTTCAAAGAATAAAAATTTTCTGGAGGTAAACTAAATTTTTGTCCTAAAAAGTCTGTATTTATAACAAGAGGAGTTTTATTTTCTTATTGAGGGATATACTTTTCAAACTTTGTAGAGTCTTTTTTTTGTTTGTTTGTAGTATTTTTTCATTTATGCATCATTATCTTCTACCATTAGATCCATGTCTGAATCAACATCTCTGGATGGTTGCAGAACTGCTTCTTGTTCATTAAGTTCATCTAAATCTGACATCTCGGAATCAGAAGATGGAGCAGACAATATTTCTAATGGTTCTTTGATAGGATATGACTTTTTATTCATTTTAGCTATGTATATATAATGAAAAAAACATACAAGCAAATCAATAGAAACACTGATATTTTGTGTGCATTTTTTCATAATCAGAGTAATAAAACAAAAAAAACAAATGTTGGTTAACTTTGCTCATATTAATTATTATTAAAAAATGTAAATATGTTCTACACTAATTGTTCAGAGTAACAATATGGTTACCAGCTACTTTAGACAAATGTATTTCCTTATATATTTAACTAAAACATTTCCAAATAGTTTATCCTTAAATATGCATATCTTGGGAATAAAAATACAAAAAAATTAGTTAAGAAACATTTGTAAGATGTGATTATAACATGTTACAATGAGAGACTTTTTAACTAATCAAAGTTAACTTATAGTTTCATTTGTACATAACTTTTAATATGCGGAAATGACAATATGCTTTATTATTTAGTTCTTAAAAGATAATATTTTAAGGATTAAAACAAACTAGACTAAAAATCGAAGTATTTAAGTCCTAATTATTTTTAGAAAATTGTGGTAACCATATAGTTACCGAAAGCGGTAAGGGGTTAAAGGTCTTCCTCAGTCTTCGTCATTATTTTATGTTATTGTAAGTTTAACTTTCATTTTTGTAGGCTTTCAAATAAGCATAGAATTTAATACATCTATATAAGTTCTATGCTTATTCAGAAATTATTCAAATATTTTTTAGTTTACCCTGCTTTTAAAGTAATAAAAGACGCTAAATTTCTTGAAACTTACCAATATATTTTAATTTAACGTTAAGAATAAAGTAAAAACAAGTTCTTATTGTTTGTAATCAAAGATAACAAACCAAAAAAAAAAAA
Organism: Hydra vulgaris; assembly: GCF_038396675.1. Lineage (NCBI taxonomy): Eukaryota > Metazoa > Cnidaria > Hydrozoa > Anthoathecata > Hydridae > Hydra > Hydra vulgaris. Next base: position 1,331,285 of record NC_088932.1, on the reverse strand, counting down.
GAATTATTCAAAACCTCTGAACTATGTTGCTGTTTAGATAGAAGTTATTTATGTTTTTATTATTTTAAAATTAATTCTGGATTCATCATATTAATTTATGGCATATTTAGCAACAAGATTGTTAATTTAAAAATATTTTAGCAGCAACATTTTTAAATAATCTGAAAGTAATAATGTGAATGTTTTGTCTTCACTAGTTTACTGGAATAATCATATGCTAAAAAATTGCTCTAAAGAAACATAAAGAAGCTATTTATAACAAGAAAGAATACTATTAATATATATAAGTTAAGGATTTGTTAGTTAAATATTTAACATAAGAAAAAAAAGAGAAATGCTGAAGTAGGATATTTTCACATGCTGATGTTCATACTTTTTTTTGCGAAGCGTTACTGAGTTGCATCTTTTCTCTTTTCCGTTGTTTACTTTTGTTCTAATTGTTTTGTATGAGTATATTTTGAGTTCTTGAAATTTTTTTACGTAATCCCGCTCTAAATTAAAACAATATTTTTATTGCTTGTTTATTGATAAAATTTAGCTTACTCCTAGAAGTACATTAGTTAGAAATTTTATAAAAATACAGCTTTACATTTTTTAATTTATTAAAGTTTAAAAACTGATTTTTCAATCAAAGTTAAGTTAACTTAATATAAAAATACGATTTGTACTACTCCTAATTGAAGGATTTCATTATAACTAGTTGTTGCTAGGTTAACATAAACACCAAATTGGTATAATTGTTTTTTAGGTGAATTTGCTAAAACTTCTAATTCATTGATTTTAAGATACTACACTCTATTTAAAATTAATACCTGGCCAATCAGCTTTTTTGTCCAAGTATTTTTGAAACCATTTAAAAAATAGGTCTTCATACTCAACTGTCCAACGACAATAGTTTCTGTTTATTGCTTTATTCTCTAAATTTAAAAGCATTACTGGGGAAAATAGTTTTGCATACTCTTTTACAAAGTTCAATTGATATAATTAAATATATTTTAATGTTGTTATAATAGTCGCTTATAAGTATTGAATGCAAAGTAAGACTTTTGACAAATGATTTAGAAAATCATAAGAAATCAATTTTTTGAAAAAGACTAATTTCCAGTCATTTAATTAGTAATGAAAATGGAATGCATAGCAATTGAAATTATTATATTATTTGATGCAAAAAGTTTGAAATTTATATTGTTTTGTTTGTTGTTTTTTTACTCTAACTTGTTTTAGAAAATTGAAACATAGTTACCATTATCTCTGCGAATTTTATTTTTTGAATCATCTGAATCACTTGCATCTGTTTCAAAAAGTGGCGTTTTTAAATCACCCTCTGTAATAATTAACAAAATAAATTTCATTATTCCAAGTCCAAATTAGTTTCAATGTTTATTGCATATATATACAAAGTTAAACAAAAATTTTGTTACTGGATAGTCATTTAACACAAGTCTGCAAAGAATCGAAAGGAACTGAGTGCTTTTGATCTTGACATTCTCAAAATAAAATACCATTATCTAGTAATAATAAAAGTTTAGTATTCTCTCTTTATAAAATCTTTGTACCAAAATAATTAAATAGAGTAATTAAAACAGCAAGTAAACTTTTGCTTAAGCAACTTTGTGTAATTCTATTTACAAGATTTTGGTAAGATGGCAAACTTCTGAAGCTTTTTTTACATTCTGATGAGCTACTAAGAATCATGCTGTAGAGCATGGTGTTTAAGGTTTTGTTTACTATGAATATCAATGAAGTTCTAGTATAGCTAATAATAGCTTTAAGCTTTTTCTATAGTGAATAATACAAGCAAGGAAATTTTAGAGAGAATTATAATATGCTGACTTGAAAATATGTCACTAGTGTTTTAATTTTATAAATGTCTTCTTGTTTGTGCATATTCGAATTCCTAATATTTATTGTCAAATTATTTGAATATTCATAAATGATATGTTTTTGTGATGCTTCTGTTATTTTTTAAGGTACATACTTTTTTTTAAATATATATAAAAGATTCTCCAAGTGCTTGAGCTTTTCTCATAAATTCCACTTTATGGTATAATCTCTTTTGAAGAATGGTGTATGCACTCATTCATGAATTATGCATACTTCTATTCTTAATACTATGAAATATGTTTTAAAACAGCAATACTATTGTAAATATATATATATATATATATATATATATATATATATATATATATATATATATATATATATATATATAAATATATATATATATATATATATATATATTATATATATATATATATATATATATATATATATATATATATATATCGAGTCGTAACACAGTAGAAGCTCTGAGACTTAGTTTTCCGTTACATATATGATAAAAAGTACAAAAATAGTTAATTTGCTTATGCATAGATTTTGGTTTTGTTTTAAGTTAAACTCCTGGATGTAAATTGGGCGTAATACACCATTTACCATTATTTTCTGGAGGATGATTGATCGAACTTGTCTTATGTATTTTTTTCTGTGGTTTGTTACTTGTGCTTTGTTTACCTAATGTCATACTTTTTAAACTGTAGGTATTTTTTTAAATTTTTAAAAAGAAGAAACATTTTAAGTTTGTTAAAATTTAGGTTGATTTTTACCTTCATCAATGGTTTGCAATCGCTTTCCTGTTTTGATGAGCTGCATGGTGGCAGGTGGAGCTTAATAAATATTTCAAATAATTTCTTCACCGTGCCCCATGTGCTCATAAAAAAGGCTGCGTTTACTCTCTATCATTGCTTGTGAAGCAATAAGAGTACTAAACCTATTTCTGTTGGTAGTGGCATTTAACCTAGTTTTATTTATTTAAGGTAATTTTTCACATGTGCATATAAGTGCATGTCAACCAGAGCCATTGCTCTGGTTGGCATGCACTTACAAGCATATGTGAATGTTGTAAGTTTGGTATAGTTTGCTAGTTTTTTAAGTTTTTTATTTCTTCTATTATTAAGATTATAACTCGCGTAACCAAAGACATTTTCTTTTTCTATATTATATAGTTTAATAAAATTTGAAATATCTTCTACAACACTATCATCATCATTAGCTAAAAAATTTCCTACTAGCTTTTCCGCTGCACTTTAAATAAGATAAGCTTGTTTTAGTCCAGATTTTTGTAGTTCATTGTTTTCAAATGATGTATATAGACTAATTGCTTTTGTTAGATTGGTAAAGTTCTTACGAAGAAACATATCAGTTAAATTGTTAAATACTGTTTGAATATCTAATGATTTAAAATGTTTGTAGAGGTTACCCAATCTTCCATGTCAGCCCTAACAGATCTTCTTACTTTTGTTCGTTTATCTTTTTTTCTCTTTATTTTATCATAGAGACGAAAACCAATCAATAAAATTGTTGGATCGCTTTTTATGAGTAGTCCAATATCATCATCTCCTAATTTGCTGATGAATGATAAAAAATGATAAAATATTTAAAATCATCATTATAACTTTCTAGTGATGCAGAATCCATGGTGTTTAATGGTATACACAAAGCTGAAGCACAATTATGTTTTGTGCATTTTATCTCATGTCTTCTAAAAAATGATCTAGCACAAAACTCATTTTCTAATTGAGAGTATCTCTCTCTTAGGTAAGTTGGATTTTTTTCAGATAGTTGTTTTATATTATATTGCAAAATGCCATATTTTCTAAGTTGTTAAAATATTCTTTTTTTTTCTATTTTATTTTTTGTGTTGATTTTTTGTTATGTCTTTTCATCTTTATGCTTCGTTAAGATGGGGCGATTCAATTTTGCATGTAGCTCACCACAAAATTGGCAAACTCTAGTAGGTTGTTTTAGCGCGTTTTTTTATACAAAATTTGATAGAAATAAAAATAGTCTCAAATAATTTTTTGTAATGTTTATTGTTCCCTTTTTATTAAATGTCCTTATTTCGTTTTAACTAAAATGTCAAAGTAATGCCTGCATAAAAATATTTTAGTATTGATTGAACTTCCTTGAGTTTATTTTATTACTTAAAGAGGGTAAAAATTAATTTCACCTCTACTAAATGTGAGTTTTGTAATGTGCTACAAGCACTCAAGTCTATTTTTTCTAAGTTTAAATTTAAAAAATTTTACAAAAAAAGATTCAAATGTTTGATGTTTAAAGTCGTTCATCTTTTTCATATGTGCTAGAACTTACCTTCAACTATTATCTTGTCTGATGAGAATTTTTCTGATGAATTAACTTTATTCTCAATCATCAACAGGAATATTTTTATTGAAAAAAAATCATATAGAGTGCAATATATTTTAAAAATTCTGAATTAATATTTGAAAAAGTTGTTTACATTTGACAAATGTCATTTGTGTCTATTTGTCAAAACCATGTTTGCATTTTTTTTTTTTACTTGGATTTTAATAAATTTGTTTTCAAAAGTTGTTAAATTTCTTGTCTCGTCTCATTCTCTTTCTCACGAGAAGTACTAACTTCTCGGTCTCGTCTTGGTTTAAAAAAACCTAGTCTCGCTCATGGTTAGAGAAATATATGCAATAGGTGAAAGAACTATTTAATATAAATATGACATTTTTAAACTGTTCGTATTTTACTCATATTTTTATTAAAATTAAACTTTTCACCAGTTTAACCCTTTTTAATTTACACTCTTTTTTTTTTTTTTTTTTTTTTTTTTGCATCCTCTTCATCCTGTGAAAATGGTAAGGTTACGATTTATATCTTGATTAAATAAAATTGCAAATATTTTTAATTTCTATTATATCCTTCTATTTGTAATTTCAGAGCTGTTAACATTTGAGCAATATCGGAGTTATTGCTCCCAACACCCAGGGCCTTGCTCGGAGAGGTCCTTCAATAAGTGGTGCTGTAATGGCGGTAAGGATGAGCCTTCCACTAAATGGAGGGCTCATCCATACCGGGGTGTTGGGAGGCACCAATAGAAAAACAGCAACCAAAAGGTTGTAAATGTCTTCTATCAATGAAGATATAACTTTTTTTTAGTTTTGTAATTTTTTTTTTTTTTTTTTAATGATTTTTTTAATAATATATGTTGTATATTTGGTTTGTTTTTGTTTTTTTCAATTAAAATTTTTTTTTTCCACCAATTAAACCTAAATATAATTAAATTGATTCATTACCCAATCATCATAATATGATGCTACATTCTATTGTTAAAAAATAATTGAAAGTTTAGTTTATTGAACTCACTGCTTTTAAAACTTACAATAAGCCAAGACAATATGTTTAGCTATATAAATGCAATTTATTTATATCTCAATTTGATTTTTTATCTTTAATGTTTATAGTTTGGCTCCTTGAAATATTTTTTTTTAATTAAAATATTTTAAATCTATTGTAATGTCTTTTAAATTAAACTAAAGTTTACTAAAAGCCAACAAGAAATAATGTCATAAAACAACACCGACAAGCTGCGTCATGACAGCAGTTAAAGTATGACAACAGAGAACCGAAAAGCAGGTAAATTGTTTTCCAGTTTTTTTGTTTGTTTGTTTTTTTCTTTTATGTCTACTTATCTGTTACAATTTTTATTTTAGGTTTATCATATGACGCATTAATGCAATATGAAATATCAAAGTTTACATACTCTTTTAAATTTGTTATACACATGTTTAATTATAAATTAAGTTTTTTTTTTGTTTGAAACGTATTTGTACTCAATTAGTTATTTTTAATAAATTTATTTAGTTGTGTGCATTTAACGTTTTAAAGACAATTTCCTTTTTTAAAAAAACATGACTCAATGGGGATACCAAAAAATTAATAACTCATGTATAACTTACGATCACTTTATATTAATCTTATTAATTAAAGTTCATGTTATAAAAAATATAACAAGAATTTTGGTTTAGTTTTTTGTCAATTTAAATCATGATGAAATGTTATTATTTTGTGTCAGTAACTAAAAACGTATTGTGTTGAACTTAGTAATGTCGAGGAAAATGGTTCTGCCCTACACTGATATGTCCTATGTCACTTGTAAATTACTCAAATAATGTTAAATAATTGGTAAATTATTTTACCTCCACACTTTATTTTAATTTTACAGGTGGTATAAATTTTTCAATTTGAAAGCGTTTTTCTAAAAGGGTATTAGTTAAGGTTTTGCAACTTTTAATTGCGGAAAAGAGCCATTATAAATTAAGTAGCAGACTGACCATAACCTGTATTACGGGTTGCTTTTTGCTAGTTTCAATAACTTTTTTAAAAGAGCAAAATATAAAAATCTTTGTTTTAAGTTAAAGATTAACTTTCAATACTTTACAACTTCAGTAAACTTTTATATAAACAAAAAAACAAGGGGATGTTTTTATTTTTTCCTTAATAAGTTATTATTAACCTTTTTCAGACCATCTGCAGCTTATTACGACACTTGCCCTGTTATTTAAAAAAAAATTAAAGTTTTTATGTTAAATCTTTTTCGTATAATAAAGTTGTCTCTTTAATGAGTCTATTACTAAGCAAATTAAAACCATAAACTTTCTAAATTTTTGAAAATTGTTACGTTACATGCATAAAGGTGTATATAATGGGCCAAAAAAAAGTTAGTAAATTTTTCAAAATTTTCAAATATCATCTTGAGGTCGCCGCTCAGTGGGTCAGATCTCAAAAAAGCTGGTCTTAGAGGAAAAAAGAAAAGTTTCGACACGGTATTTTTGGACTATCAGGTTGGCTTTAGTGATGTTGGGACTACTTAATGCCGGCTGTGCAGAAGATCAGCTGTTCATTTCGTGCGATATATTGCACGTCGAACGCAGAAGTATTTTGTATTTTTTTTTTTAATAACTTAATATAGAAAAATGTTTTATAAAATTTAAAAATTTGGTTTAAAAATAGAGATAAGTTACGAATTCCACGACATTCCACTTTCATTTACATTGTGCTTGTACGTATATAATATTATTTTTGTAATTTAACATTCAAATTCACCTACTGTACCAACTCCACTTTTAAGCCATCTTTTATATAACAGTTGCAAAATGCCGTTATTGAGACATCTTGAAAAATGAAAGTAAAATTATTTGATTATGAGCTACATTTGTACAAATTTAATTATAATCGATGTCTAGAAGCATTATAAAGAATATTAAAAGTAGTAAAGGACGGGAACAAGGCTTTCTTCTACACAGTGAGATAAATAACTTAGAAAAAGACAATGATCGCCACACGCGCCGCCACACAGTTATTACCATTTTCCAATCTTCAAAATATGATTGCATATTTTTTCTTGTTTCACTTTTTAAACTGAATACTTGGTTATTTTTTTAATGACATAATTAATATTAAGAAATATTTTTCATTGAAAATGTTACTACCTTTATAATTAAATTAAGAAAAAATTACATATAAATCAAAACACAAACATTGTATATACTCTGTGCAGATGTTTTTTACGCTTTTAAGTATTTAAATAATGAATTAATAAATAGGTAAATACATATATAAATAATGCATAAATTGATAATTGAAATAAAAATTGCATTTATATTGTATTAAAAGTATTTATATTATAATTTATTTTTATTTATGCAGTAATATAAATGTATTAATACAGTAATTTAAATCTAAATAATACAGTAATTTTTATCTTTAAGTCATATTCTTTTTATAGACAATATATGGATAGAATTTATTTAAATTACTTTATAATACATTATACATTTTTATTAAAATAGAAATTTCAAAATATATAAGTTTGTTTAAAATTTGGTTGCCGTTTACGGACTTTCGAGATAAGACTTATTATAAAGGAATATTTTGCAAACGATTTGGAAATGGATAGAACTCATTTAAATGACAGTATGAATACAATTTTAAATTTTATTAAAATAAAAAGTTAAAAACTTAACTAAATTTTATGAATATTTATATTGCTTTAAATAAAAAAGAATTTTAAACAGTTGCTTATTTGTTTTAATAATTTATTTAAGAGATTTTCCTTATAACAAAAGAATATTTTGCAAGCAATTTGCAAGTGATCATAGAACATATGGAAAAGTCTCAGACAGAAAAAATTGGATATGCAATTATTGCAATACATTTTCCGACGACATGAGGCCTACTATTTCTGTTTTAATGACAACCCAGCAAGCATTTCAACGTTGATTCAACGTCGATAATGCGTTGATTTATTGAGGTTGATTTTAGCGTTAAAATGGAAACAAAATATCGACGTTGAAATATCAACATTGATTCAATAAATTAACATTGTCAATAAATTAACATTGTCAATAAATTAACATTGTCAATAAATTAACATTGAACTGATGTTGATTCATAAACGTTGATTTAGGCGTTGATTTAGAAAAAAGAAATTGACGTTCTAATATCTACATCGATTCAACGTCAAAAAAACAAACGTTGAAACATAACACTTTAAAATGTTTACGAAAATGTATTTGTTAAAATTTTTTGCAAAGGCGATAATTTATTTTTATTTTTCGAAACTACTTTCGCTTTCATTTGACTCAACGTCACCGTCTACTACGAATTCATCTTGATTTTTTTCTTTATCGTTTTCGTGAACTTCATCGTTTATTTCGTGGTTATCAAATTTCCATTTGCCTTCATTCAAACGATAAGGTAAATACTTTAAGCAAGAGGCTATAAATGATCTAGTTTCTTTGTCTGTTGCCTTAGGCTCACAGTGCTTAATTGATTCTAAAAAATAAATGCAAAAACATTCAAATTTGGTCAAGTGAATAAAATTGTATAGAAAGGAGGAAAAAATATTTAAACTAATATATTCTATTTTTTGAGTTTTTACATCTATTTTTTGTGAATTCAACTATATTCATTTATTTTCAACAGGGAGCCATTAAAAAGAAATATAAATATGTAAAAATATATAAATCAACATCTTTCCCAATTTTCAACACTTAAAATTAAAATTATAGCTACCAATTATTGCTTTGTAAACATTTAACCCTTCCATAGGTAATTTCATGAAAAATAACTTACAAACTTTTTGAAAACTCTTTTGTCAGCTCCAAGTTTTCTATCAAGCTCATATAAAGCGTCTATATCATCAAATTATATTAATATATCTCCATCATCTTGCATTCTGGTTCCATTAATTGTGTCTAACTTTTTAGATAATTCGCTTATTTGTAAAGTTATTTGGGCCTACCCTCGTAATACTGTATGTTAAAATCCTGAGTTTGAAAACAGAAAGTACTTTATAAATATAATTAACATTAACTAATACTCACAAAATATTCACTGTATAAGACACAAAGTCAGCCATGCTATACATACAGTCTGTTCAACTGACTAGAGGCTACCTGCTAACTGTTTTAGAAAACAAATAATTCTACTCCACTTCAGATATTCCTGGTAACATTACAGTCACATGACCTATTCACAGTTAATCTTATAACTTATACAAAATACGAAATTCCATATAAGCTAAGATTATGAGTTGTAAAATATATATACAGGTTATTAGTTTGTTAACTAAATGCATAAGTTATTGTTACTAATTGGTGTAATTCTATTTAAATTTTCTAGATTATCGAGTTGCAATAGTTTGTTATTTTTAAAATACATGTTATTGGACTTCTAGTATTCATGTCTAGCTTACGTTACACCAGTTTTAATGGCTTTCAACCAATTTTATACTAACAACTCATACCATCAAGACATTCTATTACAGTAGGCACACACAAGAACACTGCATTGACTGTCTACATTATATACACATCTATAAGACTCATAACAGTTCACAGCTCTCACTGACCCTCGTTATACTGCAACAAAGCACTGCACTTATCGACACTCATTTAAAAAAAGTGACTTACAATTGTATGCAAGTTGTACTGAGCCCCACTAAGTGTCCTCTGGTCCCAGTGTCAATTCAGAAGTCTGTGGTAATCGCCCTGACAGGATACTCTGAGAATAGTCCTTTTGGGATAACACAATGGGATACCTTAACAAGATACCCTGGTGTAGACCCAGAGTGGAACTTTTTTTGGGATGCCGGTCTCAGGCGAAAGCTGGAGGCCTTCTTGTGTTCATACTGTACCATAAGGCGCAAATCCATACGGTACTCGAGACGTCTATGACACACTTATATCAATAATGTATGTTTACCACCCTAATAATACAGACCACATGATAACTACTTATACAACGAATAATTTTGCTCCATCACTGATACTGTCTACACATCACACTTACGCTGGACACTAACGACAATTTAGTAGAACAACAGTAAATGACTTTAACTTATCTCAACTGTTGTTTATTGTTTGTTTTTACAACATTTTACTTATCATTTTTTAGAATATTTCTACTTTGAGGCTCTCAATTGATAATTCGTTTACAAAATTAAACATAAGGCTTTCTTCAGAAGAAGGTTTGCTCTTGCCACAGAAAATAGCTACAGCAAATGGTTGAATACTTGAAAATGAGCAACGTATAGGCCATACAGCGACTGAAGTACTTTTAAATAATGGTATCCCATCAACATTCACAACTAATTCAATTTTCTCCAGATCTGGAAATTTTCTTAAAACTTTAAAATATTAGTTTCCAAACCATAATAAATGTAATCGCCACCATATTTATTCTGCAGAGAAATGTTACATTGAGTTTTCAATAATGTCCTTACGTCTTTTGGATGCTCCGCATGGCCATTGTTTCTAAAAATAAAAAGAAGTTGATTCGATGCAGAATACAAAGTTTGGTTCACAACAACCCATTCAGCTAATTTTTCACGTAGATCTCTATTTACTGTTTTGTCTGTGTCATCTATAATGTCTGATTCTGATTTTTGTGTCTTGAGTCATCGAAACATATATATCTATACGTTTCCATGATTCAAGACACAAGCACTAGAATCAGAACTACTCAAGTCAAAATTGGAATCTGAGTCAAAATCTGCTTCTTCAACATCTTTAACTTCTTCCTTAATTGATTCTTCTGAAACAACTCTATAATCTGAAACAATTATTTGATGTTTATTTGTTTTTGTGGTATTATCTGTCTCAGTAAATAAATCAATTACTATTTTATTCATTTTTCTCCATTGCATAATCTGTGATGACATAGTAACTGAATACTTTTATTTCTATAAATAAATATTTTATTATTAGGTTAGCCAGGAATATATTTTGTATAGCTTTTTTGCAATACTGGGAATAAAATTGTTATTGTTCTACTAAATATAAGGATTTTTTTATAAAATTGTCATATATATATATATATATATATATATATATATATAAATATAAGTAAAAATTTTACGTGCATATATTCAACAGGGTTCGATGAATGATTTCAGAGCTATATAAGTTTGTAAACGAGATTAAATAAAAATAACTACATAATTTTTTTACAACTAAAAGTTGTCAGCAGAGTCTTAAATGTAATTTACAAATGTATAGTGTCAGCCCCAAACAAAAGTATATATTGGATCAGAAAGAGAATGGAAAATGAGATGGGCAAACCACAAGCACTCATTCGTAAACAGAAAACTACAAAATTCAACCACCCTTTCCAAATACAAATCGAGCATAAAGGAAAACCATAAAATAACACCCAGTTTACTTTTGTAACTAATTAGTTACAAAAAAACAAAATATTGTGCTGTTTATTATTTGTCTTTTTCCGGAAAATAAAAGTTCCGTTTTAACAGCATTAAACTTTATGCCGTTAAAGTTGTTGTACATGTTCACATAAGTTTTTTAACAAGTTCCGTTTTAAAAGCATTAAACTTTATGCCGTTAAAGTTGTTGTACATGTTCACATAAAGAACGAAACAAACATGCTTAACTACGAAAATGGGTTTCAAACTGTAACACCTAATGGATTTTATTCAGACCCCAACAATTTTTAGCAATAGATTTTTGATCTGCAATTTTTAGCCATAGATTTTAGATCTGCAAGTGACCAACATTCTTCAGGATCAGATCAAAAGCCTGAAAATACAGGTGGTGGTATCCAAATTACTACTACTTGGACAGCCGGTACCGGTTCAGTAGACGTTCTCGTATACCTGGCCACGGACGCTATCGCTCAGTTCAAACAAGGACGTTTCCGTAATGTCGTTTACTACGACGCAAAGGAAAAGTAAAAAGTAAGGGTGGCGTGAAAGTTTTCTCCTTCTTTTAATGCAATAGGTGAAAACATTTTTGCACCTGAAAAAAATACAGACGTACCTGAAAAAAATACTGACGTACCTGTAAAAAATACAGACGTACCTGTAAAAAATACAGACGTGGAGAGTTTTTTGTACCTGTAAAAATCCAGACGTGGAGAGTTTTTTTTGTACCTGTAAAAAATGCAGGCGTAAAGAGATTTCTACTCCAGTAAAAATTGCAGACGTAAAAGCCTATGATTACTGGGGGGAATGTCCCTCTCTTGTAAAAATTTTTTGTTCCTTTTAAAAATCCAAGCAAAAAACCTTCGATCACTAGGGATGAAGTTGTGCTCGGGTAGCAATGACGCTTACTAAAGGGGCAAAGAAAAAGTATAATATATGTACGGTGTAAAAAGTTTTTTGTACCTGTAAAAAATGCAGGCGCAAAAAGTTTTCTGTACCTGTGAAAAATGTGGGTTTAAAATGTTTTCTGTACCTGTGAAGAATGTGGGCGTAAAAAAGTTTTCTGAGGCTTTTTTCGCGATCCGGAAGGAAAAACGGGGGAGGGGGAAGAACGCAAATTGTTCAGCGTGGGGTGCCCCTTTTTTATTAAAACTTTTTCTAAACGGTAAAAACACTATGTAAAAATTTTTAAAAAAGTAAAAAAAATAGCTTAAAAAATACATTGCCTTCAACTACCTGACACACATGTAAATAAAGTAGTTAAACATATGTAGTATGAGACCTTGTTTAACTGCTTAGCTAAGAATGATGATAAATCCATGCCTCGTTGTAAATTTCACATTAATTTTAACAAAATATGGCCCAACATACTTACAAAAAGAGGATTGATTGTTAATGCGTTTTACTATTGCGGTTTGCATCTCTTAAGAAGTACAGTGAATGATTTCGAATACAAAAAAAAAAGGGTGTTTAATAAAACAACAATTTACCAGGGAGACTCAAATTTATCTATTTTAAAAATTACTGTGCCTTATCCGGGAAAAAAAAACCTACTCACTCAAGACGCTATATTGCTCTTATTACATCACCAGATAATGCTAAGTTTATAAAGGTACCTCCTGCTAAAAAGACTCCAATAAAAAATGTGGTCAGTGTTTAACAGAAATCAAAAAAAAAAAATCAGTCAAAACAAAAACAAGGAAGACTTATTTTTCAGCTTATTCTGATCATCCAAGTTCATCAAATGGTTTTACTCTAAAAAATAGCACTGATAATGGCTTTTTTGTGTTTGTGTAGCTGTTTGGCGAAAAGAAAACGAAGATTGGCTTAAATGTTTAAGTTGCAGTCAGTGGGAATATGAAGGATGTTTTAGAGTTGATACGTATACAAATTGTGTGCAAAGGACATATAAACGTCTGGTAAATTCTTAATTAGTCATATTGATATAATTTTTGTTATTGCTTTACGTGCTATTTTGTTCGGTAGCGCGGTTAGAGTTCATTTATCATAAAATCATTATTTAACATTTTCTAGAAAAAGTTTAACAATTCACGTCTTGTTTGATATTTTAGAAATCAGGAAACTGACTTTCAGTAGTTCTATTTTGTTGTTATCTATAGGCTACTTCAGTAGTTCTATCTGTAGCTATCTGTACGCTATCTGTAGTTCTTTCTACATTACTTAGGGGTTTACTATTCTAGATTAAAATAGTGTTTTATATCAAAGTTTTTTTTCTCTTAGGTAAGCTGTCTGTACCACTAGTAGGAAATTTTGTCTATCGCCCAAGTGACGTATTTTTCAATTAGTTTGGTTGTACTGACGAATTCGCCCTGTAATTGACGAATTGGCCCCTAATGACTTGATGATGATAAAATCAAGTTCTACGCAAAAGTAACTTATAAACAGATTGGGTAACTGTAAAAGAACGGGGTTCACAGTGGTTTGTATATTTTAACTCTAACAAAACTCAGTTACTTACTGCCTACAACTATCGCAATACTGTCGACATTCCTATATTATTAAATGTCAATCCTCTCACTGAATCCTCTTCATTACGTCTTCTTGGATTATCATTGATTACTGACCTTACATGGAAACCATATATCCAATCGATTGCTGAATAAGCATCTGCTAAAGTTGCTTCTCTTTATCGTGCTCGCCATTTTTTCTTTCTTGAACTCGTTCTCTACCTCTACAAATTTCTTATTTGTCCCTGTATGGAATACTGTTGTAGTATTTGGGCTGGTTCTTTTAATGGTGCTCTTTTTCTTCTAGACAAGGTCCAAAAACATTGTAAACGCAGTTGGATTCTCTCTATCTGCTAAGCTTGATACTCTTTCTCATCGTCGTAAAATCGCACCTCTTTCTACAAAAGCATGGTCGCTGCTCAAAGGAGCTATCCTCTCTACTTCCATTAACTAAAACTCATTCTTGCTAGACTCGTCATTCGTCAGTCTTATTCTTTTACTTTATTTGTCTCTGCATGCTCCTAAACTAGTTTAGGGTTGAAGTGCGGGGGAAAAAAATAATTTGTCTAGTTTTTTTCCCCGCACTTCAACCTTTTGGAACTCTCTCCCATCTTTACGTTTAGGCAGTTAAGTGTTTCTAATGCTATAGAGCTCCGTAGCTCTTTAGCATTAGAAACACTTAACAGCCTAACTAAACCAAACTTAATTACGACACAACGAAATATTGACTTTTCACAAGACATAAAACAACATAGAAAAATCACTTTCAAAATCTGTGCAAGGTTATAATCAAAGGAATATATAAAAGCAAGTTTAGATCGTCTAACTGCAGCTTGTCTACCTAAATTAGAATAAGGTTTACCTCGTCCTAACTTAATGTAAGTATACTTTTTTACAATCTAATAGTCTTATAACTAATATAGTTTGTGAATTACTTAACCACTTAATCCACAGAAAATTTCAGAAGAACCAATTTTGTCATAGTCTAAATAAAAATAACTACGACTAAATCCTTATCACCACCTATAAAACATTTGCAAATTGGCAACCGTTCTGGCTAATACCACAAATTTAATTTTTTTAGCAATCTTACATTTTTGGTACGAGCAAATGCAAATTTACGTAGCGCTGTTTTAAGTTGTTTTTTTTTTTAATAAGCTGGAGCTGCTCCTCCAGTTTTGACATAGTACTTATTATTTAATACTTATTTTCTCTAATTGAGAACTTTATGAGTTACAAAGTGTGTTAAGAGCATGGTTTTTAAAGTTTAATTATGCAATTTTTGTTTCCTACTTCGACTCCTGTATTTTTAAATTATGTATTTGCCCCACAAAATTTTTTTCTTTACAAGTTATTTGATCGACTTTACTACTTAGTTCTTTATAACAATTTAAAATTAAAAATGATCTGCATCTGCTGATTTTTTTTTTGTATGTTTGTTTAAGGAGCTGGAGACAGTTGCATATGAAAAAATGCTTTTTTGAACGTTTTAAATTTTGGTATATTTTATCAAACCCGTCAATACTAGACAAAAAAATCAAAAACAAACAATGCTTTTGACTAAAAGACTGGCATTAAAGTCGAAGTTAAATGGTTAGTCATTTTATTAACGCTAATTAATTGCTTAACGAATGGAAAGTTACACTCCTAATAAAAAATCTCGTAATAAAAATATAAAATAAATCTTGTTGTAAAATATAATAAAAAATGTAAATAAAATAATATTTTTTGACAAATAGATGAACAAGATATAATAGGATTAAATAATTTATCTCATGTTTGCTGATTACTCTCAAGCGCCTATCTTTGTTTATTTCACGGTGGTTATTTTTGATAAAAATTTCTCCCACTTGCTATAATTTACGAGTTTTTGAAAATCACTTAGCTACGGACGTAGCGAAACCATATTTATTATGTTTGATGATATAGTATGTTGGAAATATTTAAGAACAAGAGACCGCCCGTCCGAGGTCAAAAAAAGCTCAAAGAAAAACGAGAAACCGGTCACAAGCGATCAACCGATCAAACCGATCAAGCGATAAACCGAAAGGTCCCGATTAAAAAAAAAGGTCCCGAGTTAAAAAAAGAACAACGTCACGCGCATGCGCAGAAATAAAATTAAGGATAAGGTGTAAAAAAAATTTTCATATAAAAAACTGTTACAATTAAAAATTATTCTTTTTCCTGAAAATAGGGTAGTGTTTTTTCACAAAGTTCTCAAACGTTATGTTTGGGTAACGTTTTTTTCCATTTGTGACGAAAGAATTATATATATCGAGTTCTTCAATGAGTCGTTTGTTATATAATTTAGCCATTTCCACAACGAATAATAATTCTTTTTCTGACAAAATAATATTTTTTACCACACAATTTGAATTTATAGACATTGTATTAGTTTGCTAAAAAAATAAAAAAAAATTTATTCATAATAATATTTACAAAATTTATTCATAATAGTATTTACAGTTTAAATTAAATGGAGGGGGGGCGTCACAAATCCATTCTTCTTCGTTCTTAAAGGGAGGAGCGTCACATATTGTTTTTTCTTGCGATTGTTTTGTTTTTAAGTTTATTACTTCTAATTTATTGCATTTTACAAAATTAAGACCTCGGAGAATTCTTTTTAATTTCATGTTTGGTTGTTGAAATTCAAAAGATGGAGCAACGAGTTCCGTTTCCCAATTTTCATCATTATTAATATTCATTTTTTATTTATATCTAAAAAAAAAGAATGTTAGTATAAAGTTGTATAAAAAAAGAGGAACAAAAAATAAAAAAAAATAAGGAATAAAAAAGACAAATGTAATGAAAAATATATATTTCTAAATAAAAAAAATACAAGTTATTTTGTCAATTTACAAGCTTGACAGGAGCCACATTTTTTGATACAAAAGTATCTTTCGTTTAATAATCTCGATTGAGTGAGAGAATGTTTTTGTAAAATAAAATAGTAGGGGTACATTGCTGTAAAAAAAATAGGATTAATAAATAAAAAATTTTATGATTAAAAAATAAAAGAAAAAAGAAAAAAAAACATACCTTTCATTTGATTCCTGACCTTATTGGCAATTTTTTTTTTTTTTGCATAACCGTGGGTTTTCATTATTTTCTTTTATAAATGCTATAAATGTAAAATAATATCATTTCTATGTACAAATTGATGAGAAATAATATAATAATATTGCTGTAAAGCCCAATATACATAATTTTTTAATAAAATATAAAAATGATCATATTGTGTATTATTTAAAAAAGGTAGAATATAATGAGAGTAAAAAATTTCAACAGTTATATATATAAAAAAAACTTGATCAAAAAAAAATTCCAAATGTTTTCTGTATAAAAATCGTGGCCTAATTTCGGTTGTCTTGTAAAAAGTTTGACTCCAAAGAATATATTTATCCGAATCGTAATATTCCATAAAAATTACTTTGCTAAGTTCTTTTAAAAATGTTTCCGTTTCAATTTGTATTCTTGCTAATCCCTTTTTCTTTTGCATAATTGTTTTAATGTAGATACTTTTTCGTATTTATAGTTCAGTCTTGTTTGTGGACAAAACCATACCCATTCGTGATAATGCATGTTGTATTCTTCAAAACTTTTTCTTATTATTTGCATTTTTATTAGTTTACCTATAAATATAAAATACTATTTTTATAATGAGCAAAATTATTTTCAATAATATAATAATATTGATCTACTGCCCATTGAGCATATTTCATAACACAATTATAAAAAAATTGAACTTCATCATCATTAATAAAAGGATTAAAATATTGTGATCTAAATAATCGGTGTAAATAAAATATAATTCTTCTATGTATCCAAAAAATAAATTATGATCGTTTAAAAAAGTAAATTTATAACTAAAAAAAAAAAATCTTCAAAATTGAACCGAGGATATGAAAATCCTAGCTGATCTTTTAATAATTCCAATTCAATTTTTGTTCTTCTAATAGCTTAATTTCTTTTACATAATTGTTTTAAGGATTTTATGTCTTGATCCATGTTATTTTTTGATTCAATACAAAACTATCTGACAATGTGGATGAACTTGTATTCGTAAAAGTTTTTGCTTCTTTCGTAATATTGCATTTTTTTATTCGCTATCTAAAAAAAAATTAAAAAAATTGTTTTACAATATTAAAATTAATAAAACAAGGTTCAGTAATATAAAAATATTGTTGTTTGGCCCAATTTATATATTCCATTATTAAATGATATAGTTTTTTCATTAAATGTGTTTCTAGTTGTTTACGTGGATCAGCAAAATACGATATTTCTGTAAAAAGTAAATGAAATAAATTGTAAAGATAACGTCTTTGAAGATGAAAAAATAATAAATGTTTTTTTTCTTTGACACTCCATTCTAAGAAGATGAATTTATGAAATGTGTAAAACAATAATCTAATATTATCTTTATTTTTCCATCTGGTAAGTGGTAGTTTGGTTTTATCGAATAGAGAAAAGATTTTATTTTGTAACTGTTTAAATTCAAAACGAATTCGTTGATGTGCCAAAGTTCTTTTACATAAATCTTTCAAGGTGAGTTGAGATTGATTTTCATGGGTAAATTTTTTTGAATTATCCAATGTACTATCGTCATATTGAAAAAGATAATAAGAAAAATGTCGTTCGCGTGGGTTAAACCAAATCAGTGTTTTATGTTCAAAGTTTTTAATGTGAGAACGAATGTTTTCCAAATAACGGCAACGATTTCTTGTTTTTCTGTCCATTTTTATGTCCTTTTTTTCTCGTTTCATTTGTTTTTCACGTTTATACAGAAAGTAGTGAAGTGAAGTAAATTCTCATCAAGTATGGAGCCAATATTGCCCCAGTTGCTGCCCATTTTTTTAATTAGTTGTCTAAAAAAAAAGTTACAAATAGTTAAAAAATAGAATAAAAAAATATTGTTTGGGAATCAAGTCATAGTTTTACTATACAAGTAAAAAACTACGAATTGATTCCCAAAAAAAAAGTTTTTTAGCGGAATTCAGGTTCTTGGGCGAATTCGGATGCTTCAGGTGGTTCAGCATTACAAAAATGATAAAAATTTAAAAGTTCTTCTTGTTTGGCTTCTACGACAGCACTTGGATAAAATGTATTGGGTGGAGAGTAAACAGGTAATAGATTTTTAACTACGCTTTCTTCGTAAGTAGGTAGTCGTGGCATTTGATTTTTATATTTAGTGACAATATCCATTCGATGAATAGCTTTGCATAATACAAGTAAATATTCCAATTTACTTTCTAGTGATTCGTAAATATGCCCTTGTTCGCTTTGTATAGTGTTATCTTTAAAATACTCTACAATATCCAAGCCATTATTTAAAGTTTCAAAAGGTATTCTGAGCATAAGTTTGATAGATTTTACGTTGGCAATGGTTAGTTCCAGACTGATTTCTTTGAATATTTCTATTGCATTCATTTTTTTTATTAGTTAATCTAAAAAAAATAATGTACAATAATTATAGATAAAAGCACAAAAACATATAAAAAAATAATGTATAACAATTATAGATAAAAGTACAAATACATTTTTTTTATATAAAATATATTATTGAATAGTAATCGTGATAAATAAATTATTATTAATAATAAATTGTTTTAGTTCTTCGTGCGAAATAAAATTGTTGAAACCAACAGCCACATTATATTCTTCGATAGGTTTATCAAAAGAACTAGCGTCTAAACTTTGAAGATAATTATCATTCGTAATAGTGCGAGCAAAAAATTTATCTTTATCTCTCAAGGTACAAATGATTTTTTTGGTCAAAGGCCATTTTAAAGCATCGTCAAGTTCGCCTCGTAATAATTGAAAGTAAATGGCTAGATTGTTTACGTTGGTACTTCGAGTATAAATTTTTATACGATAACGATAACCTTCTGATGTGTAAATGGGTTCTGCATAAAATGCTTCATTTGATAGTAGTCTGAGATTCATTTGATCTAGTTTGATGATTTGCGTGTCTTTAAAGATGTGTTGTATTACTTTTACTTCTTTGCTTTGTTGAATTGATTTTTTTAATACTAAGAATTCTGTGCTGTTTTCTTCTACGATTTGATTGAGTTTTGTTATTTCTTGATTGAGATGTTCTGTATCTTGTTGATTGGCTAAAAACACTATGTTGTCATAGAAGAGATTTTTTAATTCTGTCATTTCTTTGTTCATTTCTTCTAGGGTTTGATGAAGTTTGACATTCTCTTCTTTTAGATTTTTAATTTCTTGGTCTTTTTCTTTTGAGATGACTATTTGTTTAGTTAGAATTTCTTGATGATTTTTCATTCCATTCATGATTTGATTAATAGAAAGATTCAAATAATTGAATGATATAATATGCCTTAAGCGAGATTTGAACCCGCCGTGGGTTCAAATCTCGCTTAAGGCATATTATATCATTCTATGTTAAAAACAGGGGGCGCTCATACCGCTCACTGATGTAATGTCTAGAAAGTTTAGAAAGTTCAATGTTAACGCAGGGGGTATACGTTCACTGACTTCAGGGGACGCGTACTCACTGATGTAATGTCTAGAAAGTTTAGAAAGTTCTATGTAAACACAGGCAGTGCTCATACCACTCACTGAGCAGGGGGGCCAACGCTCACTGATGTAATGTGGAGTGTGTGAGAACGAGTGTGTGAGTAAGCAGGCTAAGGACTAAGTCAGGACTAAGTAAGTTAAGTAAGGACTAAGTAAGGTTAAGTAAGTAAGAAAAAATACGGCCGTATAAAAAATAAACACTATAAGAAATACACAAGTAAGTAGGCCTACTAAGACAAAGTAAAGACAGAATAAATAAGGTTGTGTCAGGGTGACACTATGTTTTTTATCTTGTAAAAAAAAGATATAAAAAAAGTTAAAGTCAAAAAAAAATGGCTGCAGATGATATTGATTTCCCGTATGATTGTAAGACGGAATTTATTTTCAAGACCTCCGTATTATAAAAGTAACTTAAGACCCAAATATACATCTAAATTACCCAAATATACAGTAGATGGAAAAAGGCATTTTCACAGAGATGCCTTTTTTGAATTTTTTGATAGGACCTCATTTGATGAAAATGAGTTAACAGATCCTGATAATACGGAAATAAGAGCGTTAATACGTAGAAGAGCTAAGAAAAATTAAAAAAAAATAAAGCGCCAAATTTGTATAAAAGCACTGATGTGTTATCGAACAACAAAAAGCAAGTATATAAATAATAAACAAAATCGTGAATTGGATCGAGTAGGAAAACCGATATATCGTTTTGTTTTAACAAAAGTGGATCGCAATAAACAAAGAAACGAAGTATTTAATATTTAAAAAAAATGAGACATAGAAGACATAAAGGTAATAGAAATGCTAAAAGATATATTTTTGTTCACAGAAAATCGAGACCTCATCCTAGATTACATCATTCTTTAATTGGTAAAGGGCGAAAACGTATACTTAGAAAGCGTGGTAAAGGTATCCTTGGTAGCTTATTAGGTCATATACCCGTACTTGGTGGTATTTAAAACTATATTTTAATCGGATTAAAAAACATGTATAAAAAAGCCCAACTCTGTAAAACATATATTTACAAAAATGAATTCAACAGTGTGCAAACATGCAAAAAGAAAGACACATATAAAAAAGTATTGTGACAAATGTTTCGTACAAAAATTTCGAGGATATGTTGAAGAAAATTTAAAAGAATATCTATGGTTGATAAAAGATATGGAAAAACAGAACCAAAAGCTCTAAAATTTACGAACGGATACGAGCGCGTTTGGTGATTATATACTTACTTATGAATATGAAAACGGTATCGTCGAAATTATCAGTGGTGATAAAGAAAACGGACACTTGAAAATATCTACTTTTTGGGGTAGGTTTATATTACATTTAGACATTGTAAATAAATTATATTGTTTATCGCATATCAATGACGGTGTTTTTTATGTAGGTAATAAAATACCAAAAATATATTGATAAAAAAAATATTTAACAGTGTTTTTTCTGGGTTTTTTTTCAAAAAAAAGACTATAAATTTAGTTTTTTTGAAAAAAGAAAAATTCATTTTGATCAAAAAATTTATTGAAAAAAAATGGAGTTTAAAACTTGTTTAAACGAATTTTATAAATCTATTATGAATGTAGAAGCTTCCAAGTTTGAAGCAAATGATAGTTTAAAACAAGTCCAGGGTAATTTCAAATTAGTATTTCGTTTAAACGGACTTGCTGAAATTAAAGTCACACGCTCTAACGAAAACGCTCATATTGGTTTTATTTATAATAAAATCAACCACGAATTTGAAATGGTATATGAAGACTGTTAATGTTATTAAAGAGTCATTTAACATTTAGTTACTCGAAGAAGCAGACATAAAAAATGAATTTTAAAGCTTATGTAGAGATTTATTATCCGTTTCCGAAATTACAAGATTTTTATATTTCATTATTTAAAACGAATAGTAAAGCAAAGGGTGATTTTTCATTGACACATTGTTTAAAACATGGACAAATTATTAAAGTAGCACGTTCCAATGATCATCTCAATATTGTGTTTATATATGAAGATGAAAACGAACATTCTTTTGAAATTCCTTTGAAAAATTTTTTATCGTATGTTATCCGTTGTCAAGAAAAATGGCTTTTAAGCGAAAAAGACGAAATCTTAGATCTAAGACACGTAAAAGTAATAGAAAGAGGATACGCAGATTGGTAAGAGGAAGAGGATTAGCTGATTTTATAACCCCTAAAAATGTAACTAACGCATTGCAAGTGGGTTCGCTGTTATACGGTATAAAAAAAGCGTGGAAAGGCAAAAAAACAAAAACTGCTCCTGTTCCTGTTGTTACAAAACCCGCCAACCCTTATATGCCTCCGGATAAAGTGTTTGAAGTATATTTAAAAAAATAGTAGAAAAAAAAAATTATATTAATTCATTTAATGAATATATATGTACAAATAAAAAATTGTTTGTTTTTTCTTGTTCTCTTTTCTTTTTGTATCGTTTGATGGTAATTATTTTTTTTCCTTTACAAGTTAAACATTGCGTCTTGTGAAGACGAATTTTGGCTGCTCTTTTAGTAACGCTGTTACTGTTATTTATTACGTAAAGGGTACAATTTTTTAATAAAGCGTTATTTTTTTTATCTTTTAATACGAGGAAATAGAGTTCACCATAACCATTGCACATAGCGCATTTTTCTTTGACAGTTTCTTCTAGTAGTGTGCGTGTTGTTCTCTTCATGATTCTGTTTATATTAAATTCAGAGCAATCTCTCTTTTTATTTCTTTTTTAGTCATGACATCATCGATAGGTACATCTAAAAATTGATTGGCAGTCTTTAATCGTGTGTAATTGTTTGCATAAATCCTATCCATTTCATTTTGAATCATGTAATAAATATTTTCCTCGTTCATCACAGATGGAATAGCTTGAATATCCAATAGTGTTAATTTGTCCCACGTAGCTTCATAATTTGTTCTTAAGAATCCTGCATCTTTTAAAAATCTTTTAATAGCATTTTGAGCCAATATTTGTTTTTCATAAATATCATAATGCAAAGGAATTTGTTTTGTTTTCATAGACAATAGATCACGTTCCAGATTTTCTTGTTTTTTCATATATAAGTGCAACTGCATGTCTTTTTCAAACAGTTGTTTAGCAGTGTTATCAAGGTGTGAAAAGAGTTCTTCTTTAATAAATTGAAAAAATGAATAAAGATTTATTTGAACTTGTGAAGAGGCATGAAGAGTTGTTACTTCGTAAAAATAATAGTTTAACAGTCTGCAATAAATAAGCGGCAAACGCTCCACATAAACTACTATCATTCCATTGAAAAGGAAATTTATTGTATGAAAAAAATACGTTTTGATTGCCAGTGATTTCACTATATTTTGAAATAAATTTGGTAAACCAATAAAATTCACGATTTTCTGCTGTCCATTCTGTAGGAAAATGATTGGATTGTCTTATATAAGAATTAATTTCAATTTCATTGTAGTTGACGTTAATGGGGTTGATTTGTATATTGCTATTGACTTCTTCTACTGCTTCAAACAAATATTTATTTCATCTTAAATGTTTTGGAATTTGTTGCAATACACTTTCTACACCAAAACTATCAAAACAAAAAAATTAACCCTTGTCTATTTTTATCAACACTCTCCAATGTTGACCTGCTTCTTTTGTGGTTTCATTGTTGTAAATGATAAAGAAGCCATTTTTTTCATTTGATGAATAATATAAATATGAGTTTTTGTTTGACTTAGTTCATCAAAAGCATATATTCCTATAAAATAATTTTTAAATTCTGAATTTTTAAAAAACGAGACAAAGATTCATCAGTAGCCATTTTATTCTTCTTTTTTTAAATTAAAAAAACTCGTAATAAATAGTGTTACAATAGCGTGTAATATATTATCAATTAAAGTTTTTTTATCGCTGGTTCCTTCCTTTATAATTCCTTCAATGTTTCTTTTAACTGATTTCTTTTTTAAAGCTTTTTAATTCTTTTTTTTTAGTTTAATTCTTTTTTTTTAAAGCTTTTAAATTCTTTTTTTTAGTTTTTCTATTAAAGAAGAGACGGTAGGTATCACTTTAGTAGTAAACGTTTCCACAAAACCGTCAGTTTGATCACCATCTATTTGATCCATAGTAGGTTTGATATCTCTTTCTAGTAGTAAAAGAGTTAACTTGGCTTTATAGAGTTCTATTACATAATTATCACCGTGTATTTCTTTCAAATCGTCAAAGTAGTTGAGATGAATAGGACAAAGTTGAGGAGTTTCGAGTAAATTATTAAATTGACTGTTTTTAAAACATTTTTCAATACTATAAGAATTTAATGTTATCCTTTTTGAATCAAGTACATTTTGTAAAAAATCAAATGATTTTTTATCTGTAAAATGTTCTTCTTCTACGTGATCAGATGAAGGTGAAGAATTTCCAGATTTGTGTTCATAATGTTTATATCTTTTAGACACTTCATCAAGCGCGCACACTGCGCAATTGTTATGAATTTTTTAATGATGCTATCAACGCGATTCATTTTTTTTCAATTAAAAAAATTTTAAAAAAATGTTTTAAAATTTGATTTTTTATACTTTTTTATTTATTTTATTAAAAGAATACGCTTCTTTTTTTAATAAAAAAGCATTTTTTTTTTTTTTTAGTTGTGGTTGTTATACATCGACTATATCAGCAACAATAATAATCATCCTTGGAGAAAACATTGCATTCGTGCATTATGTTTAAGGTCACACACGACAAAAAATATTATCATTTTCAAGTTATATCGTGTCTAAAATTGAAAGAATTACCTGAAAAATACAAAAAAACTTATAATTATTGTCAAAATAATATTCATGGGTTATCCTACTATCCTACTTTTAAATACACCTGAGAGATTATATTTTGCAGTTCAGTAATTCCATATTTGAAAGAACAATTTGATAAATATGAATTTAATTTAATCTTTTATAAAGGTGGTCACATTGAGAAAGATATTTTAAAAAGTATAAAAAATAATAACATTTACACTTTTGATTTATCATATTTTTTGTTTCCTAAAATCTCCAAACTACCTGTTTACGCAAACAACGAAGATTTGTGTTTGGATCATTTTCAGCACAGTATTTATAGAGAGCATTCTTACGAATATTGCGCCAAATACGAAACGTTTATGTTTTCACTGTACTTGGAAGACTTTGTCAATGGTTTCATAAATAACGGATGCGTTGATCAATATACTGAGTTGAGAGTGGAAAAATATGCAAATTTAATTTCGCTTATAAAAGAAAACATGCAATGTATGAAAGTTTTAAATAAAAACACTTGTGAATGTTTTAATAATATATTTAAAATAAATAATCTTTTATGACAACTTTTTAATATGAAAAAAAAAATACAAAAATAAAAAAAATTGTCTTGTTATAATCCTTCTTTCGCGGTGAGATAATATTTGGTATAATTAGTGTTTTTGTGTATAGGTTGTTTCGATACTATTTCGTTAGTATTGTAATTATAAACTTCGTCTTCTTTTCTGTATAATATCATTGAAATGTTAAAGTTTCTTTTAAAGAAAAAAAACCATTGAGCTGAAGGGAACATTTCCGTTAAACTTTTTCGTGAAAATTACATCGTTCAAAGGCTTTATAAATGTACACTTTATCTCCTTCTTGATGTACTTTTTTTACTATAAAATATTCACAAATAGGAGCAGGTGTATAAATGGTGTAATAAGTATTATAAAAACTTTATCGTTAAACGAAACGCAAGGCGGTTGGTCCATGCAAGCTGGATAAACATGATTTAATAGTTTACAATTTTAAGTTTTGGTTTAAACTCGATGCTTTAGACAAAAAGATGATGAACAATTTTTTGGAGCTTTAAATGAAATACGTTTTGGTCAAGTTTCAGACCAAACTATTGATTATTTTATGACGCGTTGTTTTGAAAAAGATGAAAATTTAAACAGTAAATATACAAGATTATTTTTTAGAAATATTGAAGTCGATTGTTATGAAAATCAAAAAATGGAAACTATAAAACAAGAAGGATATTGGTTTTATGCTAAAGATATTATTAAAAATCGAAACATGCAATGTTCGTTTCAAATTCTAGCAGCTGTTTATCTTAAAATAGGTGCTATTGTTATGCTTGTGAAAAATATTAATGTAGAAGAAGGTTTGTGTAATGGTAGTATTGGTACCGTTATTTTAATAGAAAATAATGCAGTTCGGGTGATGATGAATAAAAAAGAAGTCAAAATTGAATGTGTCAAAGAAGAAATTTTAGATTGCTCTCATTCCGTTGTAGGCTCAAGATTTGGTTTACCTTTAAAATTAGCATTTTCTTTTACTGTTCATAAAGCTCAAGGAAGTACAATGAATAAAGCAGTTGTTTAATTTAATTCAAAGGCTTTTATTAATAGTCTTTATTATGTTTCTTTATCACGAGTTTGTAATATTAACGATATATTTATAATTATTAATAATAAATTTGATTTACGAACACTATTTAAAAGTAGTACTGTTGATTCTGATGTTTTGGAATTTTATAAAAAATACATGTAAATTTTTTTTTAGATAATTAAAAATGAAATTTGAATATCAAACTGAGGAAACTAAATTTAGTAATAACAGTATATACACTGAACATTTTTTCTAGATTGAAGATAATTATAAAGATGAAGATATTGTAGAAGAATCACAACTTTATTCAGAAACTCAAAGTCCTGATGAAATTGCTTATCACGTTGAACAAAAAACAATGGAAGGATTTGAAACACAATTGAAAAACAGTATTCATTTTGGTGACTTGTTTCAAAATTTCTTATTGGGTTATAATATTGTTAGTTTGTGTTGCAAATCTATTGAAAATGGTTATTGTAAAATAATGAAACGTTGTTACAATTCACCTGTTTATTTTATTAAACCTTTTGAAGGACCGACTAATTTACGTTTTATTCAAGATGCCAATGTGCAAACTGTTTTTAATATTTTAGAAAACGATAGTGGATGGAGGTTGATACGATTATGTAATATTAAAATTAAAACTCTATCCAATTTAAAAGAAAGGTCAATGATGAAATTACGATATTTTGAATTGTCTGGTTTTAAAAGAAAAATGCTCATGACAGATGAGCAAATTGAAAAAAAGAAAAAACACAACAAAACCTACTATGAAAAAAAAAAAATACTAAATCAGCAAAGGAAAAGCAAAGATAAACAGTTTCAAAAAAAAATGAGCACAACAAAACATATTACGAAAAAAAACTACAAAAGAGGAGAGAAATTGACGGATGGTTTGGTGAATGGTATAGACCTCATTCTATAACGCAATGGGAAAATTCACTAAAAAGTTTATCTTATACTAAACTCTCATATGAACAAAAAAGACAAATGTTTTTAGATTATAGTATTTTGTTTGAACCAGGATTATGTTTTTATTTTGCTTTTCTCATCTCCTTGTTGATTCGTCAATGGAATGTGTGCACCATTGAAGAATGGAATAAAAAAGTGTTGGAAAAAAATACTACTGATTTATATTCTGAAGAAAATATTTTACAACTTCTTTTTGAAGATCAAGAAGAGCAAAATATTCTAGCTTGGAAAAACGTTTCACAACAATTAAAAGAAAAATCTAAAAATTTGTCATTTCAAACTTTGATTGATTTGTGTCATTGTTTTGCTTACG
This sequence comes from Hydra vulgaris, assembly GCF_038396675.1. Lineage (NCBI taxonomy): Eukaryota > Metazoa > Cnidaria > Hydrozoa > Anthoathecata > Hydridae > Hydra > Hydra vulgaris. The sequence goes on along the minus strand of NC_088932.1, from coordinate 1,303,112 downwards.
AAAACACTTTTGATCGTATTAACATTAAAATTTTTGCCGTTAACAAAAGTAACACCAAAATTCGTTTGTTGCATTCTAAATTAAAATCACAATATAAAAGTACTCTTACAGAATTATTAAAAGTGGTTTACAAAAGTGCAAACATTACCAAAGACGATCAAGATTCTCAAAGAGTTTTTATTAATGATGAAGAAAGAAATAAAGCCAATTAACGGAAAAAAACAAACAACACTATAAAAATTTGTATTTTTCAAAAAAACAATTCATTTTATGCTATAAGCATGTTGAATGAAAAATTTCTACTGTACATTTCTCTTATAACAAGGCGTGTGTTTTGTTTCAATGTTTAGAATGTGGACAAAAATTTGCCACAGAGACACACAAATGTGAAGGTTATTAATAACCGGACAAATTTACATACAGCGATTGCATTAGTCACTATCGACCACAAAATTCGTTCATGGGTACAAGTAGAAACTTATTTCCTTTTTTAATGACATTTGATTGTGAAACGAGTATTACAAAATCTGAAGAAAATGCTACTTCCAAAGTCAAACCTTTATCTGAGTTGAATTATCATTGTCATTCCATTGTGATTCAATGCATTCATGAAAGATTAGCAAGAGAATGTTTTGGTTTGGATGAACAAGGACACGTGATTACTCAAAGGATTTTTTATTATGAAAATACGGTTGAAAGTTTAGAAAGAAATCCTTTAACGTCTTTACCTGCCTATTTTTAACCAGGAGTTTCTTTACTTCACAAGACACACAGACGTATCTTGTGGGAAAAGCTAAATTCGACTCGTGAAGATAATGAAAAATTAAAAATGGAATTGCGAGTTTATGATTTAATAGCTTTAGCATATACTTGGGTTCGTTTTGCATATGAAATATGTTTACCGCGTTTTGAAAATTTAAATTTATCAACTGAAGAAAGAAATTTAATATGGCAAGAAAAAAATCCTTTATGTTCTATTTGTAGATATCCTGTAGATAAAATACGTCAATCTGATGTTTATAAAAATAAATTTTGTCACATGACTCCTCAAGAAATAGAAAGATTGAATCATAATGAATTTCGTATTTACAACGATAAACAAATTCAAGTTGTTAACATTCTATTTCAAAGAGTAGGGCGTTTGGAATTGCTCATGTTACCTTGTCGCGTTCAAAATTGTTTAATTGACAACGATGCTGAAAAAATAAAACGAGATTTATTTCAAGTATCAACTTTGTTTTACATTTGTTGTAGATGGTGGGAAAAATTTCAATACCTACCTGCCACTTACGGTTTGTTGAGTGATTATGTGAGAATAACCAGTGGAGAACTTGTAGATTATATGAAACAATTGGCTTCCCTTATCATGACAGAACATCAATTCGAAAATTATTTTGATCAAGAAGATATAGAGTTGTTAGAAGATCCTTACTTTTTAATCAAAATCTTTCGCAAATGTATCAACGAAAGTGGTGGACAATATACAGATAACCTTCATTTTTTGTTTCTGATGAGAAAATTTAAACCACCCGTCTACAAATAATGGTATCATGCCATGTTGGTTGCTTTTAATAATCAATTTGAAACAAAATTTTGTTTATCCGATTTTATTCAAGATCAAAAAAATAGAGAAAAAGTTTTAAATAAATGCAATTTTTTTCTCAACGCTTTTGAAGATTATCTTGTTATTGTTCATGATCATTTTTCAAGACAAGTTTATGGATTAGCTCATGATTATTGCAACTAAAATTTAGGTAGATATAGTCTGCATTTGTCTTGTCCTATTTTTGCTTACAATGCTTCTTTTGATAACCGCATTATGATTTTTAAAGGTTTGAAAAAAATTTTGGATATTCCGTTATACGGTCATTTGGCTGAATCTGAAACTACACCTTTTAACGCTTTTATAAAATATAGCAACATGGAAGATGTTTTTGTTATATCTAAAAATGTGAGCAAAGTCAATATTATTTGCATTGGTAAACATATTAAAATTGTAGACAGCTTGAAAATTTTAAACTGTTCCTTAGAACAAGCTAGTAGTATGTTGTCACAAAAAGCTCAAAATCAAATTGTCAACACCATTTTGCATTATTTACGTCCTTTTCATCCTGAATTGATTCATTTAACCGACAATCAAGAGTTTAAAAACTGTTTTATTAAAAAAACATTATTTCCTTACTCGCAAATAGCAGACGAACTATTAAACATTGAATATAAAACATTTCCACCTATTGAATTATTTGCTCAAAACGATTTAATGAAGTTTAAAAACCTACAAGAAGAAATTAAAAAAATTAAAGAAGTTTATGAAGGTGTTCAAAAATTGTGGAACTTTTTAAGTTTAAAAACTTTAAAATCTTTATTGCATATCTATACTGTGCTCGACACGGTCGTATTAGGTTCTGTTATGATTGACTTCGATGAAAGAACATTTGAATTTACAAAATTTCATATTCTTAATCACGTTAGTATTTTTAGCTATACAAGCAAATTAAATTCTGCCATCAGTTTAATTCCTGTCCAATATCCTGCGACCAACGAACATCAAAAAATGATTGAAGAGAGTATTCGAGGTGGCATATCAACCAACGGTACACAAAAATTCGGCATTGATACAGATTACTTTGAACCTAAAATAAAAGAACTCAAATTAAACAGCGAGTTGAGAGGTTGTTTAAATTTTATGCACGAAAATGGACAATACGGAGGAGCTCAATTAAAACCTTTACCTTTTCACATGAAACATTCTTTTGATTTGGAATGTATTACTTTAGACGATGTGATTCGAAAATATCATCGCGTTAATTTAAACGGTTTCTCAACTAGTGCTTTAGTTCATTGTCAAATTACTATGAAACCAGAGTATCAAGATCAAGTAGAAGGTTTTTCACCCATGGTAGAAAAAGAAATTATATCCTTTCAAGATTATTCTCCCACTGTAATTTTATCTAAACGTTATCTCAAAAACAATGGAACCTACGGTATAGAAAAAGACAAAACTATTAAATTAGTCATGAAATTAAGTTCACATGAAACTTGTGAATTTTTAGACACTTTAATATGGTTAACTACATGCTGTGAATGCGTTGTTGAAAAAATTTACAAAGTCCTTTCTTTATGGCTTTATCCTTTAGCTCAAAAAATGGTAAAAAGAAATATGGAAAAAAGAAAAGAAGCCATTAAAAAGGGTGACATGGTAGTTGATGCTTCTTGCAAATTGTAAATTTACGACATTACGGAAAAATTGCGCAAAAGTGAAATACTACTTTTATCAACCACGAAGAAAAAGCATTTCAAAATACTATAGAAAATTTTCAAAACATTCACTATGTTTTAATTCAAGAAGTACAAACGGATGAAAATATTAAAATGTTATTTCTTTTTCATTTTCAAAATTTATTATATAACGGATCCCTATTTATTGGTGTTGAACCTGAAAGATATAAATTAGATATTTTTGAAAAAAAAGTATGTTTAGATGATTACGAGACGAGTGATTTTAGTTATGATGATTATTTTAAAGAAACTCTGTTTAGTTTGATGACTGATGTTAAAACCAAAAGTATTTTATTTTACGATGAAGACAATCATCATGAAATGAAAGACGCGTTTGAACTCTTAAAATCAAAAGATCATAAAAATGCTCTTATTTTAACAACCTCTGAAAAATGCAAACTCGTTAACAAATCTTTACGTATTGTGGCTTCACAAATTTTATCTTATGCTAAACTCAACGTAGGACGTTTTAGTTGGGAATTGGGACAAGTATTAAGAAATCATGGAGCTGAAAAACATTTGGTAGTAACAGATACTGATTCTGGTTGTTTTTTCATTACGCAAAAAAAAAAAAAATGCTTTCTTCAACGTTTCGCGAAAAAGTAGAAGAATGAATTTATTTTTCAAAATTTAGCAATCGTTGGATGGATTATTCCAATTATAAAAAAACTCACCCTTTTTATTCCACTATTTACGCCAAAGAAAGGTATCATTTTCTAAACGAAATACCTCCTCCCTATTACATTGCTCAAGCTTTTGCTATGGGACCTAAATGTTATACACTGCGACCATTTTCTATAGACGCACGTAGAATTTGGCGAATTTACAGTGTTGCAGTGGTAATAAAATTGTTCTAACGGTACTTTTGAATAAGTGTATGTAAGAAAACAATGATCCATTATGCATCTGATTATTAATTGTCTTGATTGTATTAAAATAATTAAATTTTTAATATTCACGTAGCAATTTTTTATAGACGCACTAAAGTTTTTACGAGTTTTGTCGCAAATTTCTTATTTTCTGTAGTATTTTTTATCTTGTGAGTCGAAATTAAGTTGAACTTAACCAAATGCCGAAAGGAAAGGTCCTTACCGATATTGAAAAAGGTCAAATATTGGCTTATCATCGAGAAAAAGTTCCAAATAGTGAAATTGCTAGAAGATTGAAGAGATCAGATCACGTTATCCGTAATTTCTTGAAAAATCCAACAGATTATGCAACAATCAAGAGGAAACCAAAGAAATCTAGGGTTTCAGACAGTGAAAAACGCAGAATTGTTCGACTCGCATCAAATTCATCAAGAAGTTTGAAAAGAATTAAGTCAGATTTGGGTTTAAATGTTTGTAAGGAGACGATTAGAAAAGTTCTTAAAGACATCCCACACATAGTACGATCAAAAATGAATAAAGCACCAAATTTAAAGCTCGTTCACAAACAGAAACGGATGGAATTCGCCCGTGAAAACATGACACGCGTTTGGGAACAAGTAAGAAATTTTAGATTAAATTCTCATGAATACTTAAGATGTCTAAATAGCTGAATATTTTTGTTTTCAATACCAGGTGATTTTTTCGGACAAGAAAAAGTTTAATCTTGATGGGCCTGATGGTTTTAGTGGCTACTGGCGTGATTTGAGGAAAGAACACAAATATTTTTAGACAAGGAATTTCGATGGTGGATCTTTGATGGTTTGGCTTGGGTTTTGTGCAACAGGAAAGTTAAATTTAGCATTTACATCTTGCAAAATGAAAAGTTCTGAATACATTGATGTGCTAAAATTATGTTTGATTCCATTTAAAAACAAATATCGACGCAAAAAGTTTGTTTTTCAACAAGACAACGCCAGCATTCACACTAGTAACGAGACTAAAGCTTGGTTTGAAGCTAAAAAAATTGAGCAAATGTGCTGGCCTGCTCGCAGTCCAGATTTGAATCCTGTTGAAAACATCTGGGGAATCATTGTAAGACGTATCTATGCTGACCAGAAGCAATATAACTCTGTGGCAGAGCTAAGAGTAGCGGTATCAGAACGCTGGGAGGATATGGAGCCAAAAGTGCTAGAAAACTTGGTGGAAAGTATGCCAAAACGAATTTATCAAGTAATTGAGCAAAAAGGAGGTCCAATCGAGTACTAAAAATGTGATAAAAACATTTTTTTGGATAGTTTTGTTAAAAAATGTGAACTGCGTCTATAGAAAATAGTCAGCTATCTTTTGAACTTAATTCATTTATGATAGACCTCTTTTCAAATTTGATACTAGTTTTTGATAATTTTCGTTATTTTTTGATACTTTATTTATGATTTAATGAAATACACTATAAAAATAAAGTTAAGTACGTTTTTAAGACATAATCCACATGCGTCTATAGAAAATGGTCGCAGTGTAGTGTTCACAGCGTCAACGGAGACGAAGAAAAAGAAAACTATTACAAAAATAGAGCTAAAGGAGTACCCAATTATAAACTCTTATTTTCAAATTATGTTAACGGCTTTGATACCTTTGCTGCAAAAAGATTGTGTAGACAAGTTCCTTTTCCAGTGGTAAAAGAAAATCAACCTATCTAACAAAATAGAATAAGTGTCAATTACAAACAAGTTAAAATAAAAACGCACATTATTGATTTTTTAAAAAGATTTACACAAAAAAATTATGTTTTTGATGACGGAGTCATGACTGAAATTCGAGATCATTATCTTTTGGAACCGATACGAGAAGCCAATTTAAAAGTTTGACCTGATATGGAAAAATTTTGTAGCGATGAACACATTCAAAATTTACTTCAAATTGAAAAAAATATTATAAAAGAATCAGAGCGTTCTCATACAATGGCGATGTTTAATCGAAAAGTTTTAATACCTTTATTATACGATATTAAAGAGAATATAAATTTGTAAAATTTTTTTTGTAAATAAAAAAAATCAAGTTTTGTTTTTTTGATCAAAAATTAACAACCCTACAACTCGAAAACAAGTTGAAAGAAGTTGGCTAAAAAAATTTTTATTTAATAGAAAATACAGAAAACGAAGTTCAATATTATCACGATGAAAAAGGATTTTTTACTTCTCGTTTAATTCTAATCACTCTAAACGGACGCGAGTTAATCCCTGAAGCATTTTTAAGTTGTTGTACAGAATGTCTACTTGAATATTTGAGTTTTGTATGTCATTTAGGCTGTTATGAAGAAGATTGTGAGCATTGTGAAGATTTTAATAGAATACATAATTGTTCTTGTCTTTTAGAGAAAAAAAACGAATCATAACTTAATAGAGGACACTATATTACTAACAGAATTAACAAGACGATTGGCGATCAATTAAAAACCTTGTGGAAGATATTTAAAACCCCGAGAAACCCTGAACCCCGAACCCTAACCCTGACCCTAACCCTAACCTTGACCTATTATAATATTAATATCGAAGAAAAAAGTTTTGAAATGTTAAAAATATGGAATCGTAACGGGACAAAAGAACAATTACTTTACGTATTGGATAAGATACCAAGAATTGACATAAAAAAATTATTTTAGACCGTTTTTTGTAAATTTTTTTTTGTAAAAAAAAAGATATAAATTAAAAAATTTGTTTTTTTTTATTAATATAAAAAATGGAAGAAAAAGAAGAAAAACCTCTTGAACAAAAACTCGAAACTGTAAAACAACCTGCAGAGATACTGTTAGAAAAAAAAGATGGTAGATCTATAACCGAAATATTAAATGAAAAAGGTTTTCATGATTTTTATTTAACAGGAACATCAAAACAAGCTGAACTCAAAGACGAAGAAAGCAAAATACAAGTTAAATTTAATATTTTTAAACCTACTCAAGATGTACATCCTGAAAATAAAATTATTACAGGACCTACAAACAGCGGAAAATCGACTATGGCCAGAGAATTATTACATTGTGGAAATTTTCCTGATGCTGAAATGTTATTTGTAATACAAATCAGAGAACCTAGCGAATGTCAACACAAAACATGGAAAAATATTATCGAATCTTCTAAAAATAATTTAGAAGCGTATCATATTATAACAGTTAACAATCCTAAAAATTTAGATTCAGTAATACAGAGAGCTATTGGTTTTTCAAAAGATAAATACGGTATTCAAAATAGCGATCACCGTTTATTAAAAACAATACTTTTATTCGATGATATTAGTGCTTTTTGCTTAAAAAGTCAACAATACACAAGCGCATGTTCTAGCGGATCTCATCATGGAATAGGTACCATTACCATTTTTCATTCCGTACCTTCTAAAGCCAGTCAGTGTTAAAACAATTTAGTATCTCATTACAAATGTATTATTTCTTTTGATAACAACAGCGAGATTGAAAATATATTTAAAAATGATTTTCCTTCAACCGGCAAAATGCATCATCACGTTATAAGCGATTTGTTAAATAAAGAACTTCTAATCAGCACGGACATTTGGCTTCATTTAAAAGAAACTCTACTGTAGCACGCTTAAGAACTCAGATTACGAGTAAAGAACAAAAAGTATTTATTCCAGTAGACGCTCAAGGTAAATTGGACTTTGATTATAAAGACATGAGCGTGAACAAAAAAATTGTTAGTTTTCAATCCTTTCCCTATGTCAAGGCACCCCAATTAAAAAATCATTATTATCTCAAATCACATCACAACAACTATAATCAAGAGAAGGAGAATAAACCCGACGAAGAAGATAAAAATAATATAAATAAAGAAAAAGAAAATCCGATAAAAAAAAAGAAAATGGAGTGAAAGCAAAATAGCAACACAGCTACTCGAAGAAATCAAAAGACAAAAACGATATGGATTGTGCGAATCTACAGACGAATCTTCAAACGAATCTTCAGACAGTGGACCCAGTTCTGATTCTGAATGATTGGGAAAGCGAAGAATTTTCACGAATTTTACTAAACGATTACGAATTATGCAATCCTTCCAACAAAGCGAGTAAACGTCAAGCTATGAAACAAAAGTAGGCTGTTCGAGGACAAATTTTTATTCCCAAAATGAATAGAAAAAAAGACATTGACGAAAACGAAATTAAAATATGGATGAAAGAAATTTTAACGCGTTTTAATGCTGTTAAAATGTTAAAATGTGAACTTTTATCGGATCACAAAAGACAACAAATAAAAAACGCTTTTCAAGAATACGTTTGTATAGAAATTAAACTCTTTGTCAAAGAATATTTGTATCCGTATCCAAAATTTAACGAAAACGGAAAAGTCATCATGAAAAAAGAAAAAATGAAAGATAAAAATTAAGCTATATCAGAATTAGTTTATAACAATTACAACGTTTTAAAAGAATATTTCAACTCTACTCGTTTTAATTTTTATCACGAAATTATAAATTATTACGCTAATAAATTAATCTCATTCGACACTATACAACTTACAAAAACTGTAATCGATTTATTAAGACAACAGTTTGACGTTGATTATTGTCAAAAAGAATTGTATTTTCAAAATAATTTGTATTTTTATGAAACATGAATAGATATAGACCTTATCACGAGTCTCCTTTATTAACTATACGTAAAGTATTAGCCAAAAATGCCTACAACATGGATGTTTTTAACAAAAAATTATTACAAATCAACGATCAAGAAAACGGACAAGTAAACCTAGAATCTGAAGAAACAAACACCTCAAATGTGTCTGAGATTATTCAAAGATATGATTTACCTTCTTCTCTCAATTATGCTGATCCCATCAATCTCGAAAATCAAATTGCTGGTAAAGTGAGCTTTCAACAAAATTTAAATGCTTTGTTACCTCTAGACACTATGCTCGATAGTGATATAGCTACAAATTTAATCAGCGATCAAGAAAAATGGAAAAACCTATCTCAACGTAGGAGGAGATGCTTACGCTTTTAAAAGCATTTTAAATTTGAATAAACAAAGTGAATTCAATGAACAAATTGATCAAAAAAACATAAGCGAATCTTTAAGAATGATGAGAAATTTAAAAAGATTTCCTATTCAAGACAACTCTCTTACTACTACGCCTCCTTCCTCTATTCAATCTACATTAAACACTTTACCGCGTTCTACTACTTTAAATACTGTTCCATCGGCTCATAAAAAAATTTATACTTTGACACCTTTTAATAAATTTTTAATTTCTCACGAAACAGCCAATGCGAGTGAAATTTTGGAACAGCTTTATAAAAACGAATCTGTAAAAAAAATTCCGAGCTTACCTAAACATCTGGTGGACATGTGTAAAAATCAAGTTAATTATCGCTTTGGATCACATTAAATTTCTTTACGCGTTAACAAACCGAGAAACGAAAAAGCCACTCTAAACAATTTAAAAATTTATATTTTATATCAAGCCAATATCGTAGATGTAGAAGAATCCATAGCTAGTATTATTAACAATGTAAGCAACTTTGCCTTTGAAAAAATAAACGATCCAAAACAATATTCCTATTATGCTAACGAATTTTTAACTTTACTAACTTTTTCTCATTCTGTAGCTAACATGAGAATAGTAGCCGATAATTACCAAATAAGACAACTGACTTTTGCCAAATTATGGAAATTTATTAAAAAATACAACATACCCTTCCGAAACGAAACTAAATTAACCTCCGAAGGTGTATATGCTTGTGCTCTAGCTCGAGATCCTTACACTGTTATGACTTCTAGTTTTATAGAAAGCGAATCTATAAGCAATAAAAGTTTTGGTGGAAAGAGAGCTTTTGAAATATTAACACAAACAAAAGACATTGTTCAACAAAGATGTATACAGTATGGCGAAATGTTTCGAGGTGACAAATTTGAAATATTGAGAGAATACATTCAAGTAAACAGTTATTTACTACCTAATAAAGATATTTTTTTTCGAATGTTAAACAATTATAACGAAAACGCGTTCGCCAACAGACCCATCGGAGAAACAATGGTCTATTTAACGTTCAAAATTTTTTTCAACACTGTACCTTCTTTACCTTTTAGAGATGTAACAGATGTAGCCCTATTAAAAAAAGAAGTAGAACAAACTTGTGCTAAAGGAGGTGTGTTGGGAATATTGCAACATATTAAATCCAATTCAAATCAATTTTACAGCACAGAAAATACAATCAAAGAAAAAAGTTTACTCGAAATGTTGATGATAATGGGTGCAATGTATAATTCGCAACTTGGTCGTTTAAATTCAATTTTATTATCTTATAAAAAATGTTTTGAAATGGATTCTAATAATATTGAAAATTTTGCCAAAGCTTTAAAACTACTTACAAAAAAAGAAATTTATTCACTCATCCTTTAACAAGGTCTTCCTTATTAGAAATTCCTACACCCAAAAAAGAACCACGAACACGAGCATCCGATCCCTATTTAACACCAATAGAAACTAAAAAAGAAGAAGAACCTACTGAAACAACTGAAACCGTATCTACTGAACCTGAAACTGCTCCAGAATTATTAGGAGCTACTGCTTTACCTGAAACAACTGAAACCACAGTTGATCCAACAACTGCTAGTGCTAGTACTGTAACTCCAATGTTAACTAGAAGTGGTCGTATAGGATTAGGAGCAAAAAAACCAACTACTAGATCGTCATCCACAAATCCAGAAGAAAGAAAAAGAAAAGCTCCGATAACAAAATATTCCGACTTTTAAAGAAAATGGACAAGGTTTTGAGAGACACTATTGACAACCTTGTAGAAGATCAACTGTCTAAATTATCGAGTCGTTTATTTGCTTTGACAGACGTACCCAAAATTAAAAAAGTTTTGCTTCAATTATACATTTTAAAAAAAAAATCCAACTGATTTAAAATTTTATGAACAACTCAAAGCTCTTTTAGAAAGTTCCATTTATGCCAAATGGAACGGTCTCATAACAGCTTGGTCACACGTTACTTTACTTTTTAAAAAAACAACAGATGTAAACGCTAAAAAAACAAGCGCCTCGGAAACCTTTTGTTTATGAAACGCATCAATATTCGTACGATAGACCTCGGCAATATTTTTTAGCTGATTTGGCCGATATGAACAGTTTTAATTTAAATTTTGCTCCTCATCGACCTGAATTTTGTTTAGTTGTAGTAGATCGAGTATCTGAAAGAGTGTATTTGAGAGTCACTAGTAAAAAATCGGCCGATAAAGTGTTGAGCAGTTTTAAACATATTTTTGAAGATATTAAAAGAGACGATAAAACTTTTATTTACTTGCAAACTGATCAAGGTGGAGAATTTTTCAACAACAAAATGGAAGAATGGTGTTATGAACAAAACATTGCTCATTTTAGTTCAAAAAATTATGGAAAAGCTTACTTGGCCGAGTCAACAATAGGACGTTTAAAACAACTTTATCAAAAATTAAGAAAACAAGGAGAACTTTAAAAAAACAATTGGAGTTTTTATATCGAGGACACGAAACAAAAACTCAACGAAAAAGAAAGAGAGACGAGTGGAATAGCCCCTGAAGAATTGGATGCTGACGACGCCAAAGGTAAAGCTCTTTGTTTAGTCGATCAATACCGAGACGACAAAAGAAGAGGTCATCATTTTTATTCCAACATGTTACATCGAGTAGAAAAAGAATACAAAAACGAAAAATTAAAAATATACAAACCTCTCTACATTGGAACCGAATGTTATTTGAAAAAATATAAAATAGATCCCAAAGACACTTTTAGCAAATAGACTACTCGCAATCAACCGTATTGGGACACTACCAAAAAAGTGATTATTATCAAAGTCTCTAAACGCTCTAAACCTTAAGTAGAAGGTTTCCTTGACACGTTTCCTTGCTATGACATATTAGATATGGAAAGCATGAACGCCGATCATTTGAGTTATATGTGGACCTTTAAAGCGTCAGGTGGAGGTAAACTCTTTGGCGTTATGTCACCCACCGCCTATCAAGATGATTTTTTTGTTAGAAATTCGGAACTTTATAATTCTAAATTAAATAGAGTTTTATATTTTTCAGACTTTTTTTCAAGTTATTATAACAAAGATGGTAAAATTTCATCAACAAAATATATTAATCCAAAATATTTATTTGATCCTTCAACTGAGCTTCGATACAAAACGGCTGTAATCGATTTACCCATGATAAAGTTTAGTTTAGATAGCAACAACAATGTTCAACAAAATTTATTTAACGTTAATACTTCCCCATTTAGTAAAAGAATCAATTATAATTTATTATGGTATTATAAAAAAAGAAACGAATACGCAAGAAATCCTTCTTTTTTGCAACCTATTCGATCTACCTTAAGCGTGATCTCGCCTTTACAAGAAAGAGGTTTATCTTATTTCGGTTTTTTTTCAAATAGAACAAGTGATAGTGTGTACGTTCTAGAAGATTTTACAAAATTATCACAATTTGATTATATTACTACTAATTCTCTATACGACAACATATTCAATTTATCATTAAATACTCACACTAGTAAAAATTATTTAATTTATGCAAAACATCCGCTTTTAACCGCCGCACAAATAGCAGCTATTTCACCCGAAAGACAAACTATTCTAAACGATATAGAAGAAACCTTTGTTCGACCTTTTATTCATATTATGCTCTCACCCAATTATAAAAATATGGCTTTAACTGGAACAAATTTATCCGCCGACAATAATATTCTTAGTGTTGATCTAGATGTGTATGTTAATAACTTTTTACCTATTGCAGAAAGCACAAAATCAAAAATGAAACACATTGTACCGTGGCAAATTGCTTTCTTTTTATTAAAAATAATAACCAACACCAACACAATACCCTTTGAAGGCAACCTATATAACGTAGAATCTAATCTTAACGATTTCAACACACCTTATAATGTCAACCTTTGTATTCAATCTTTATGGAAAACTTGGAACGATTATGTCGACACTAAAAACCCACTTTATCCTAGAGTTTATACCAATGAAAAAATAGTACTACCACAATTTGTAGATATTATCAAAGCTGCTTTTACAACTGCTTTTCCAACTGGATTTGGTACAAAACTTATCTATGTTACAGCAGCTGATTTAGGCGTAGAACCTACAGAATTATTAACAAGTTTTTATCAAATTTATTTTCCTCTCACATCCAAAAGAAAATATTATTGTTATACTTTAAAAAATATACCGTTAGCTTCTTTCTAAAGCAAAGGGTGTGCCTTCATGCATTCCTGATCCTATAGACGGAACTTCAAATTATTATACTTTTTTTTCTTTACCATCCTTCCAAAGAAAATTATTATCACCCATTAAATTGAGCACATTACTTATGAAAAGTAACGCCTATTTTGAAATGAAAAGTAAATCCTATTCAGATTATGATAACAGTTATACATGGAATAATGTTCCTATTGGTACTCCCGAAATGAAAGGCACTCCCTTTCAAGTATTACCTTCAAACTTACCTGATGACATTTATAAAATATGGACATCCGATAGCTCTTTAATCGCTAAATATAGCGCAGAAACTTTTATTGAAGTTTTAATATATTGCGAACAAAGCAAACCTATTTTTTCAAATACCATCAAAGTACCTCTTGTCACTACAACTAGTTTCGAAAGAGCTACTACACCGAGTCATAAAACATGGTTAAATAGTGTCAAAGGTATATTACAAGGAAATAATCCAACAAAATTAATATTTTATTGCACTTCGCTTAATGGGCAGTTCATTTATCAAAAAAAGGAGCGATGGTACTATTGTACAAACTTGGACAGACAGTTTACCTTTAAAAAATATCATTTTAAAAATGTATCAACCTGTTGGAAACAATCCTATACCTTATACTTTACTTTTACAAAGAGATCAATATAGTTTAACTCAACAAGTCAATCATTTTATTATGCAAGTCGATCAAAATATGACCAACGTCATGTCACTAGATTTTAAAATTCAAAAAAAAAGACTAGCTTTTTTAAGATGTGCTCTCGTTCAAATTAGTAACTTTAATAACACCGTTTCCAATTTTCCTTCAACTTCAATCACTTACATTTTTATTAAATGTGATCAAGCTGTGCAATGTTGAATGTATATGAACAAAATTTATGTTCCTGGAATTGTTGCATTTTTTAATTTATTAGACTATACTAATTCTTTTCAAGTCACCACCAATATTGATTTTACAAAAGATCGTAATACTTCTATTCAAGGACAATTGACCATCTTTGATATCAACGATGTGGACGAATGGAAACAAACAAGATGGTCGTTTCTCAATTCAAAATCTGAACCCCTCACCTTTAATAATCTTAGTTCTACTGTTTTTTTTAATCCTACGTTAAAGATTCAAATGGCTCCGTTTTACAATTAACTAGTTTGATTAGTATAAAATAATGTCTTTTATTTTTTATTATGTTTAAGAAAATATAAAAAGAAAAAAAAAGTTATTTATTTTTTCTCTCACTCTTATTTTTTTACAAAAAAAATGAGTCTCTTTTGTGCCAAAGGAAGATATCATAAAAATTTAATCAATTTAGAAGAAAAAATGATGCAAGAATCAAAAATAAATTCTAAAGATCAATTTAATCAAATTAAAAATCACATGCAACAATTACAAAATCAACTTACTCAATATTCTACTAAATCTGAATTACAAAACATGAAATCCGAATTGGATGAAATTAAAAAAACAAAAAATAAAAAAGAAGAAATACAAGAAGAAAAACCTCCCAAGAAAATGAGAAAAAATGTACAAATCAAACCCAAACCAAAAAAACGAAAATATTTACAATCTGAAACCGAAAGTTCAGAAGAAGAAGAAATTATTGAAAAAAAACCTAAAATGAAATCAACTCCTTTACACATTTGTTCACAATGCTTTCAAGAAGTCAATGCAGTTGACAAAATAAACGGTTTATGTAGAAACTGCATTATTCAACAAAGAGCTATTTTATCAAGTCCACTCATGCAGAATAACGAAAAAAAGAAAAAAAAATTGAACAAAAAAAGTTTAATTGAACTTGGTTACACTCGTGCTTTAAAAGACGTTAAAAATAAAAAAATACCATTTAAAAAAACCACTTCAGAATCAGAAGATGAATAAATAGAAAAAAAATTATTTTATTTTTTTTAACAAAAAAAAAATGGGTTCGTTAGCTAAATATATAAGAGATGGTGACGGCAATCGTTATTCACCCAATACAAACGGTCATGTTACTATTGAAGATGTTTTGTCACAAGCCGACTACGAAAATCGTTTATTGCAAGAAGCAACAAGTGGTAATATTAGCGCAGAATATAAAGCACTATTAAATGAAAAATATCCTGGTTTTCAAACAGCTCAAGCTCTAGATGAAGTCATTGCTGTTAATAATCAAAAATTTTCTTATGATCTTACTTCTGACATGGCTAATTTAATTTCTTTTACCACTATACTTAACAAATGGACATATCTACCAGATTATTATATAGATTTTGATTTATTTCTTTATAAAAATGTGAACACGCAAACAAGATTTACAAAGGTTTGATAAAAGGGTTGTCAATTTAGAGTACCTTTGAGTTTATTGTGTGAAGTTTTTCAAATGAAAAAGTATTTTGGAAAAAATAAACAATTTAGATTGGAACTTTATATTGAAAATGATATGAATCAACTATTAGAATGGGTAAGACCTATTGCAGACGCTGACATAACAGCGCTTGCTAATGTCGGAGTGGCTATAAAAAACCCAATGATTTATTGCAATACGTATAGACTCCAACCTAGTTTACCTTTGGAAAAATCTTTATATCGCAACAGTAAAAAAAAAGAAATGTATACTTTACTACGTATAGCTCACTACGAACAAGTTGTCACCAATGTAGAAAATGTTGCAGAAGTCACTGTCAATATGGGAAGTATAAAAACAGCAGATCTTGTACCCCACAGCATTATATTTTTTGTTAATTCAAAAAAAGAAAGCGATCATTTAAGCAAAGGTTGTTTTACACCGGTTGAAATGGCTTGCAACATGATTAAAAAAATCACCCTTTATAATTACAGAAGAACATATGTTAATTCAGCAGGTGATACTACTGAATACGATTTGACAAAGCAAGATGATCAATGGATCATTTGGAGAAGTTATGCTTCCTGGTCTAAAGGAAATACACCTTCTACTTTTAATATTAACAATTTTGCAGATTTTTATAATGCTGATGATGATAGTTTTTTGAGACATCCTAAATTATACTTTAGTACTACTAACACTTCAGAACCTTTAGTCATTGACACCACCAGCGATTTTAATTTTATCAACGATAAACCTCCTGCTACCATTGCTGGAAATAATTCGTTTCAAATCAATGTACAATTTACAGAACAGTTTAAAGGTGTACTTGTTATGTATTTGCAATATCCAGCTCAAATGTAGAACTTGGGTCAGGAGACGATACTGATCTCAACTATATTCCTACCAAATTTAAATCGTCTTAATTTGTTACAAAAAACATTTTTAATTTTATTAAACAAACCCTATTTGTATTTATTATTTTATAAGCAAACGACTATTTATTTCTAAAAAAAATCTTAAAAACCATAAATCTTGTTTTTTTTTATTTCTTGTGTTCATGGCTCGCAGGCGTACAAGAAGAAGCGGACACCGTCGTCATCATCGTCGTCTTCATAGAGGTAGCGCACGTCATCATAGAGGGAAAGGAAAATTTTTTACCAAAGTTAAAAATTTTGCTAAATGTCTATTAAAATCAAACGTAGGAGGTTACGCTTTGGATTATCTTCGAAAGCAACGCAATGCGTAAAAAATTTTGTTGCACCGCTTGTAAAATAAAAAAAAGTTCATGTAAAAAAGAGGAAGAGGTAGAGTTTATTTACCTCCGTTAAAAGGCGCAGGTAGAAAACGTTTAAGAAGACATTTAAGAAAACGCATGCGTGGTAAATTTCTTCCATTGTTAGCTTCAGTTTTAGCACCCACTTTATTATCATCACTTATACCGTGATAAAAAAAAATGTATAAAAGAAGACATAAAAAAAGACATTATAAAAGACATTATAAAAGACATGGAACAAGACAATTGCGTGGAAAGTTTTTAGGACCTCTTTTAGGAATGGTATCTAAAGTCGTTTTACCTTTCTTTACTAGCGCTCTTCTACCTACCATTGGTAAAGCTGTTTTGGGTGGAGCTATGTCTGGTGGAATTTCTTACAGAATTAATAGAATTGGAAAATAATAATATATAATATATAAAAAAATTTTACACTTTGTTTTTTATTATTTTATTACAAATATAAAATCCCAACATTGTTCCAAGTAATATAAAAACTCCTAATAACGCTCCAAATAAATATCCTCCCACTACAATAACAATAAACAAGCTCGAAAGTGTTAATATTGTCACTATTTTTGCTTTATTAATACACTTCAAAATTTCGAATATGATTCCCATGCGAGTCGTGTGTACCACCATTATCTATCGGAGGATCAGGTTTATAAGGTTGAACTACTGCTACTGTCGTTGGAGTTTGAAATTGTTGTAACGGTTTGTTTTTCGATTCCATTCGTTATGAACCTATTTCATTTTTTTTCACTCTTTATATACTTTTTGTCACGCTTCATTATTTAAAATTTTTACATATGCGCATGCGCGTGACGTTGTTCTTTTTTTTAACTCGGGACCTTTTTTTTAATCGGGACCTTTCGGTTTATTGCTTGATCGGTTTGATCGGTTGATCGCTTGTGACCGGTTTCTCGTTTTTCTTTGAGCTTTTTTTGACCTCGGACGGGCGGTCTCTTGTTCTTAAATATTTGCAACGTACTATATCATCATATGTTAAATTATTAAACCTTCAGTATTTTAATAAAGCTATTTATATTCCTACTGTTTAAAAACTGTGTTGTGGTTTAAAAAGACCCGACACGTACAGAACTAAATAAGCACACACGAGATGTTTACTCGTGACAATATATTTTTTTAAAGTTGTTGTTGGTTAGTCTGTTATGCAAGCAAAAAAAGATTTATGTTATTTTAACGTTTATACCAGGGGTCGACAACCTGCGATTGCACAAACGAACTCCATGCACAAACATTAATATAATGTTGAAATAAAAATTTGGTAGATGATTTAAAAAAAGATTAAAAATGAAGATGTTGGTAGCTCTTTAAAAATGCTGTTTTTAAAGTGTTGCCGACATCTTTATTTCAATACTGTATTAATATTTGTGCATGGAGCTAAAAAAACGCCTCTTTACATCGAATGAACCACACGAGGCTTGCAAGCCGCTTGTTGCCAACCTTTGGTATAAACGTTTAAATAATATAATGTAGACAATGTACATGCATAAATCATTTTTGTTTGCACATCAGAATAAAACTTTGTAAGTTGCAATTTTTGGCTCTTTTGTCTTAATAGGTTGCCGACCCCTGGTTTATAAAATTTGTTAAATGCATTTTCTGTTATACTAAACTCTATTAGAAATAAATGGCTTTTATTGTAAAATTGAATTAAGTTTAAAGTTAAAGTGAAGAGGATTAGTTCATTAAAGTCTTGCAATAATTTGAATTATGTTCATAATTGAAATAATATTTATTTAGTAATCACCTACTGTATATAATACAAGGTAAATTGTTATAAAGTTACATTTTTGTAAAGAAACAAGTTTATCTTGGAATATTTACTTCAAGAATATCTTTAAAGATTTTTCTTTGCTTCAATGAGTTCCAGAACTCAATTGTATAGCTTAACCTTAGAAGATCTTTTTTAGGAATTATATTTTTTAACACGATAATCTTTACTCTTTTTTTGTTTTGCATTAAGCTCTCTAGTTCATATCTATTGCATAAACTTATGACATCATCTAAAAAAGGGTGCCTAGCGGTTTGGTTTTTGAACTGCAAATTTACAATACCCAAGGCTGTTTTATTGCTCAATATCCGAATAATTAAGTTAAACTTGTTTTGCTGTACAATTTTTAATTGAATATTTTTGCTGTGTTTAGAAACATTGAAGAGTGACTTCCTTCCTACTATATCAAGCTTTAGCATTAATACGTCTTTATAATTGCAAAGTTAAAGACCATACATAAGTATCGGAACTGCCAATGTTTTATATAGCTGAGCAATAGTGCTTGGATGAGCAAAGCGGATCTAAGCTCTATTAACTATTATCATCCAGACTGTATAAGAGTTTGGATTGTTGCCCTAAAATTTGATATTCTTTTATCAATGTTTGAACGATTAAGTGAAGCAAAAGAAGAGCTTTTAATATCTTATGTAAAACCTTGATGATTAAGTTTATCATCTAGTTTTATTTGTTGGTGGTCGGCTGTTATCGTGCAGTTTGCAATTCTTTTTTTTCTGATGAATAAGAACTTGGTCTTATCAGCATTCAACTTTATACAATATGCGTTAGTGTATATATTACAAGCTGCTATAAGTTTTTTAATTCCAGACTGAGTTGAACTGAGAAGTATATAGATCATCAGCGTTTGCTACAACACATGTGTAATTTCCATAAATTGATGTCCCTAAGATACTTTTATTTTGTATGGTTTCAAGTAGGTTTTGAATATATGTATTATACAGGTGAGGAGACAGAATGAATTCTTGTCTCACTTCTTGTGTTAGATAAAATGGATATGATTTGCATCCTAGATAGGTGAAAGAAGCACTGCTTTTATGGTACTATGACAATATAGTATTTATAATATAAAGTGGTAATTTTTTATTGTCGTATAGTTTCTCAACTAGAATGTTTCAGTTACAGCTGTCAAATGCTTTTTCAGCATCTAAGGAGCAGAGATAGACAGGTGAGTTGTTGTTGTTGCAATATTTTATTGTATCACTTATGACAAGTTTGACATGTAAGGTTGAGCTGTTTTTTATAAAACCGAACTTTTATCTCTTGACAGATTATTATAATAAGATATTCTATTAGTTTTGTAAAATTTGGTTTTAATATTACGGTAGTTATTTGGATAAGTTAATGATTTTTTATAAGATTTAGCCAGAGGTGTACTAAGTGATGTAGACATTGATTTTGGGGTCTGACCGTGATTAATAGTAAATTTAAAGAATGTTAGGTGTATACATTTTTGTAAACGCCCTGTAATCTTTTTTTTTGTTGTTGTTCGGAGTAAGTTTTTGTTGTTACAAACTGGAAATATGTTCTTTTTTTTTTTTATGTTGATAATATATGAAGAACACGGAAACTCGAAGAGGATCGTAAGATCCTGTGACCGAGAACCGTTTAACAATACAAAAATTATAAACCAATTATTTCAAAAAATATAAAATGAAAAGTAAATACCGTTTAAGAAAACCTTCATACAAATAAATAAGGTACCTCAATTATAAAACACCGTTTAACAAAACAATAAAAAATAAAATAAAATATTTTAAATTAATAAATACCATTTTTATGAAAACCTTCATACAAATAAAATACCGATTAATCAAAACAATAAAAAAAATAAAAAAAAATTATTTTAAATTACATTTAGATAACACAAATTCCAACTTTGGGAAAAATCAAAATTTTTTAAAACTATTTGGTTCCACAAAAAGCTCCGCGATAAGATATAAGAGACCTTCTAAAATTTGTATGCGAATAATGTTGATAAATAAAATTGTAATTTCTTAGATCATATTTGTTTTTGGGCTTTATTGCATATAAATTTTGAAAAGGTATTAGAGCTAAGTTTATCTTACATTTAAATATAAAGTAAAGAGTGTTAAAAACATTTAGTTGGTATAGATTAAGAATACTCATTTTGAATAAAAGTGGTTTTGCATGAGTAAAACGATCTTAAGAAGTTATTAGCCGTGCTAGATGCTTCTGTTGCCAATAAAGAGGATCTAATTGACTTTTTTTAGCACTTCCCCATGCGATATTTGAATAATTTAGATGGCATTGAATAAGTGAGTAATAAAGTTTAATTAATGCGTGTCTATTCACAAAACTTCTCGCTTTATATAATACTCCAATATTTTCTGAAACTTTGTTGCGCAAGGTTTCAATATGATTTTTCCACGTAAGGTTTTCATCAATAAGAACACTAAGAAAAAGTATAACTTTTGATTGTTTTATTTGAATATAATCTATATATATTTGAGGCATATCAATTGGCAAAAGATGTTTTTTGGATTTTGGATGAAATAGAGTCCATTTAGTTTTTTCTATGTTAATTGATAACTTATTAAACTTAAACCATTTTGAAATTTTAATTAGCTCTATGTTCATGTCATTAAATAGTGTTATGAAATTATTGCTAGACAGAGAAAAGTTTGTGTCATCAGCAAACATTACTGTTTTTAAATTTGAGTCATTATAAACATCATTGATATAAATGAGAAAAAGAAGTGGTCCTAGTATAGACCCTTGGGGGACACCACATATTATATCTAGTAAATTTGTTGTAGAGTTGTAAATTTGTTGTAAATTTGTCGCATCTAGTAAATTTGTTGTAAATTTGTTTTTAAGAACATATAGTGAATAAATATAAAGGTATTAAACTTTTTTCCATACCTTTTACTTTTATTCACTTTTTGTTCAGAGCTAGTGTTTGTAATTTTAAATAGTTCTCTAAATAGTTTACTTTTAATCTTTATTTGGTTTTATTTGTAAATTAGTCTGTTCAAAATATTGTTTTGTCTTTTTTTCCATAAAAATTTTTTTTTTTTTTTTGGGGGGGGAAGGGGGAGGGGGAGGTATTGAATGATAACGTAATATTTTAGGGGGTCCTGGAAGTTTGGCAAGTTGCTAGATAACAATACCATGACTATGTTATGCATAGTAATACTACATAAAATATCCCACACCATAAATAGCTCCATCACAACCACATTGAATTAATTCTATAGTTTTTCATGATTGTTCTTAAATATTTTTCAAAATTACAAATCTTGTCTTATATTTTTTGAACATGCTAATCAATAATCAAATGGTCAGTTGTAAGATTATTTAACCATTTAGTTCTTGCATATTACTATTAGTCATTCAGTAAATTTTTCATATTAGGTGTTCATAGCATTTAAATCAGGGATCGTTTATAAAAGTAAGGAGACACTTAGTTAAAAAGTTATAAAATGTTGGGTAGGTAGATTAAAATTGTAGGTCCTTTTAAGAAGGTAGAAAAGATTGCCACATCTTTAAAAATAAAACATGCTAAGTTGACAAAACTATAAGTGTACTGCACCACGTGATCCGATCTGTTTATGCTGCCAATTTTTCTCTACGTGTTACAATCATTTTATTCCACCAATAAATAAAATTCATTAGAGAATGACACAATGATGATGACTAAGCTTTAAACAAAGAATTATTATTGTATAAAAGTTGGGTAAATCAAAAAAATATATAAATATTATATTTAAATGTAAAAAATTAAGTTGAATAAAATATTTGTCATCAAGTTGTGCTACAAAACAAAAATTGACAGAAATGTTATGAAAAAAGATTTTTAAATTAAATACTAATTAAGTTTTTCTAAGACTTTATCTGGAACTATTTTTTCAAAAATTTTCCAGATTAAAAAAGAGTTTAAATTAAAATTTATTAACAAAATTACACCTCCCCAGTAGGCACGGAACCTGAAAAAGACGTCTTTTAAACGTTCGAAAGACGTCTAAAACCTTCAAAAGATGTTTAATAGACGTCTTTTTTACGTCTTGTGACCACTGGGTAATTGCGAATCAAATAGTAACGACAAAAATGTATTTTAAAATTCATAATTGTTTCAGAGTCACATTTTTGATTGAAAAGATAACTAAGTAACAAACTCATATATAGCCTTCAACTATACTTCTTCATCTGCCGAATCATATAATTTGATTTTGATGGTTATTTTGCTTGAAACTACTATATAACTCTTATTTAGATATATAGTAGTAGGAATTTGAGATCCACTCAAAAGCTGTCTTTCCAAACAATTATATTGATACCTAAGTTAGTTTTCAAGTAGTTTATCAAGCTGATTACTTTTAAAAAAAACAATTTTTCAAATAAATTCAATTTCAATTTCTTAATTACTTTTAACGAGCAAATTATATAAAAAAACAACAAATGGCATATGTTTAAACTCTAGTTTCGTAATTAAAAAATATACTCAAAGAATGTATTTATAGCCCTAATTAAATGTTATAATATTTAGCAATTCTTCAAAGAAAAAAAAACTCATTTGCGGACGTTTTAAATCAAGTTTCGATAAACTTTTGAAAAAGTTTTTGGGAGTTTTGAAAGCCAACATGACGGCCGTGCTTTATGCTAAAATTCATTTGCAATGATTGGAGCATGGAAATAAAAAAACCCTAAGGAAATGGCCACAAGTGCCCCAAACATGAGAGCAACAAGTTGATAAAAATTTTGTGTTATTTTTACCGATAAAACTTTTATATCATGGTATAATCTCTTAGTGTTCAAAAATTATGACCACATAAAATTTTAATTCCTCACAATTTGAGGGGATTAAAAATTTTATATGGTCATAACTTTTGAATATTAAAAGATTATTGTCTGAAAGTAAAAATTTATTGAGGAATGTAACTTCTATTGTGTATGGTTAAAAACATATTTTATCAACTTGTTGTTCTCACGTTTGGAGCAGCTGTGGCCAAAATTTTAGGGCATTTTTGTTCCCAGGATTCAATCATCGCAATGATTTGTAAAGCATCTTTATTTGGCATAAGTATAATCATGTCAATGTTTGGTGTTTACTCCATTTCTGGAAATTAGTTTATTCAAACACAAAATAAATGCCCCTGCGGCTGCTTTTCGGTATTTTCTGGATTTGGGACTCTATCGCATTAAAGGTATAATGAGAAAATACATATATAATTCAATTCTGGAGAATCAAATGATGCCTGTTGTAGATGAAACTATGTATATGCAAATAATACGTTCCAACAGGACAATGATCCCAAAGACACATCATAACTCGTCAAAGGTTTGATACAAATAAAATTACTGTATTTATGGCTGTTTCACTTAATATAAAAACGAACTTGAGACTATCAAATAAAATAACTACTTTTTTTCTATATTTAAAATAATAGCATTTTTCTTTTCATCTTCAAATAACAAAAAGTATAAAAGATATTTTTTCTTTGTTAAATAAATAGTTATTAAGCCAGTGGGCATGTGTCGTCCATGGGACGTCCGTTAAACAAAGAATAAATATTTTTAAAATATTGCTAATAATTTGTGATCACTTTTCTGTTTTTTACGATTAATTACGATTACGCTTAATGGTTGAAATATGGAATACTTCAACGAATGGAGTACTTCAATGAATCAATAAATGTTTTTTCTATCTGATATTTGGTGCTATTTGCTTGTCTTTTTTAAGAAAAATGTTTACTTTGTAAAACACGCAGTTGTCCAGTTTATTAATAACTAAACCAATCATAATAAAATAATAAGTCACGTGACCAACATTTATCATTAAAAAAATATTGCGGCGGCTAATTTAAACCCTGCATTAACGGAAAAACCTTACCTAAACAACCCTACAGTAATAGAAAAGCCTAAAAAAAAGGCAGTCAATGGAAGAAAAAGAGAGTTTACTCAAGATCTGAGAATAAAAAATCGTGTTATAGGAATACCATGTAACTGTGTTAGTCTGAAGTGTTTTGAAGTTATAACAGAAGATGACAGAATAAAACTTATATCATATTTCAACAACTTGAAAACAAAAGATAAGCATGATTTGTATATTTCTTCTCTTATTTCTGTTTATAGCATTAAGCGGCGCTGCTGCAGTTCCTCCCCCCCCCTCCCTCCCCCCTTTTTTATTTTATTTTATTGCTGATTATGTTAGAGAATTTTATGCTGATTTGGAATCGTATAAAAACATAGGTCTAAAAATTAACAAAAAGTGCTCTAAATTGATGTTGAAGTTTAAATAATTACACTAAAAAACGCTAATATTCGCCATTTTTTCATACTCGGTTTTAAATAAAATTCTTTTCAACGATGAATTTTAAAAAGCCTGGTTTCTATCAAAAATGTAACGCAAAACTTTTAAAAATGCTGAGTGCATTATTATCTGATTTATCTCTGGCCCAAACCCTAACCCTGTCTCAAATCATGTACGTTTAGTCGCGCCAATCCCTATTTGTCAGTTGATGTATGTGCATTTAGTTGTGCCAATCCCTATTTTTCAGTCGATGCATGTACATTTGAAAAAGCAAAAACTTAAATTAATTTTAAAAAAATTAATTAAAAATATATAAAATATATTAATAAAACCATTTAACTCATATATACTTTAATTTTGACGACAATAAAAACTGGGTTGTGTAATTAAAAAAAGATTTTCTGAGCGATTGATTTCAAAATGTTAACTTTGATGTTTGACGTTTTAAAAAAATGGCAAATTACCAAATTTATTAGACGCGGTCCGCACATTTATGTGTACGATGTAGGAAAAAAATAAAAATAGCTTTCCATTTTGATAAAGTATCAACAAATGTTCCACATCTTAATATTTATAGTTTTTCTGGCTAAATTTTTAAAACGCTTTAATTGTATTGTGCTTCTGCTTTATGCTTTATAAAAATTTTAAATAAAAAGATTCGAATGGTCTGCTCAAATGCTATCGTTTACCAAGATCAAAAAAATTACAAAAAACCTATATAAAGTTGTTTAAAACAAGTTTATAAAAAGAGAGATTTAATACAAACAATTTGCCAGAAGTACAAAGAATTTGCCAGGCATTATTATTTCAGTTAAATAATAAGAAAGAAGATGCAAAAAAAACTGACTAGCTAAAATAAAACTTGAATCAATCATAAAAACAAATTAAAATAAAATTAAGATATGAAAAAACAAAAATAAAATTCAGCAGAGAGAAAATCATTGTTATAAAAATTATAAAAGGGACCCTTTATATATACAAATTCAAAAATAAAATTTTCAAAATGTTAAAATTGCTTTTATCTCAAAAAAATTACTATGGAAAAAAACTTTAAGTTTTTTATAAATTTTCTCAATGATTATAACATAACAAAACCAGATTGTCAAATTTGACTTTTAACATAACAAAATTAGACTGCAACCTTTGATTTCAAGATAATTTAAGTTTTTTATTTTCTTTTAATCATATTGAATTTACTGTTTCTTCAACAATTACTAATAAGGTATTAATTTGTTTAATTTAAAAATGTTTGATGTATTGCATCTGTACACTCAATCTGTAGCTGGCATTGAACATAAAATTGAACAAAATTTTCTACTTGCTTTTCATGGCCCAAAACAATTAACACAATCTTGAGTTTTCTAGTCTAACAAACTTCTTGATAGATCAAATTTATCAGGGCCACAACCATATTTATTGTTGATTAGGCTAATAAAGTATAGGTATTTTTTAACTTTTGCTTTAGAAAGTTTTCAAATAATTTACCTTTTTGAATATTTTATAAATGGCTTAGGCCTAGTGTAAAAAACATTCTAAAAAACATTCCATTATAACATAACTTTAAAAGTTTTCCGACAAAAAACCAAGTAAATTAGATAGTTAAGCAGCTGTAACTTTATGTTTTCTGTAATCATGCTACTTTTTTGTATTTTGTTCTATGCTTATGTAATTAATACCATATTATTTTGGAACCATGCGGCTACTAAGGTTAATATTTACAATACCAGTATTAAAAAGTTATCTATTAATGAAAAATATGCTATGCCTTTTAAACCATCATATGTTCTTTGTACATCAGTATTTTCAGTCTTATTTTGAATGATATTAGTGACAATTTTGGTATTATTTTTAAAAGTGTTAGAAGAAGTTTCTTCAAGTATTATTATAATTTGAATCTTCCGTGAGTTTATTAATATAGAAGTCAATATTTTCAATTTTAGTGTTATCTATGTGAAGTATAATTGGATCAAATAATGAGGTATTAAAACAAATATAATTTGATAAAACAAAAGCAGTTCTTTGAAATATTGACAGACAAACGATTCGCTTTCAAATTTCAATTTCATTTGTACAAAATAAACACGTTACAACTAAACAGCTATTTCTTAAAAGTGTTATTTCAATTTTTAAACAATGATACATCTGTTTAAAAATAGTTTAGTTCTGGATATGCTAATATAGCAATTGTCATCTTTATTATTTAGGACTCAGTTAATTTTAAAAAATGATTACACTTTGTAACTGTTCCGTGCAAGAAAGAGCCTAAATCTGTTCTTTTATAGTTTTTATTGTATTTAGTATTTTTTGTGTTTTAAAAAACACAAAAGTGAAAGTAAATCCAGTACAGAACCTACTAGAACTAACAGGACAACTTCAATGTTCTATTTTAGGAATAAATCAATCAAAAAGTAAAACAACTGATCTCAAATAGTCAATATATAATTTTATACTCATAGATTTAATGCATGTAACATTTAACCAGGTAACTTTTTTATTTTGCAACTTTGTAGCATTTTTTTGTTTTTTCAGGAAGACGCAGTTCCCTACCTTTTTATGGTCACATTATCTGTAAACGATATCTTCACTAATTTTCTTATAGTAAAATATCTTGTTTGATGACCATTCAGCTGTAATTTTCGGTACTTTAAGAGATACTTTATTAAAAATACATGTTTGCTATTTAATAACAATATTCAATAGCCTATTAGGCTTCCTTTTTTTCTTTTAGCTTTAAGAAACGTAAATGCATTTTCTTTTGCAATTTCTCGAAAGTATCTTTTTAATCATGATAAATTAAGAACTAATAGTAGCAGCGACAGTATTGTTTACTTGATTTTTTTAATAACAAAGTAACCATCTTTACTTTTTTCCTTACATCGAATTAATTTCGAGACCAGGCCTCTGAAATGGAGAAAAAACTGCAGTAGCACCTCATTAACCGTCGACGAAGCGGAAATTTAATAATGGAACAATCCAAATTTCATAGTTATTCCTTTAAGTATCACCGGAACATCGTTAGATATAAGAGTTCTGCAAAAATATGTGTGTGTATCAAAGCATTCATATCTATATTTGGTTTGACAGAAAATCGAGTAAGGCGAATCAAAGAAGTTCTTTCAGCCACAGGTATGTAAAAATAAATTATGATATACATATATATATATATATATATATATATATATATATATATATATATATATATATATATATATATATATATATATATATATATATATATATATATATATTTATATATATATATATATATATATTTATATATATATATATATATATATATATATATATATATATATATATATATATATATATATATATATATATATATATATATACAAATTTTACCACATTACAAGATGCGGGTTGGAGTGTCCACCCTAAAAATAAAGACTTCATATTTATCAACTCAATAAAATATTACACATAAATTTAACACTGTACTTAATATGTGCTATGAAATCCTCAAAAAGTCCTGATCGTATTTAAAAGTCTATAACTATTAATAGGTACAACTTGACTACTTTTTATACTACAACTTTTAATCACATTGAAAACATACAAAATATTTCATTAGAACTATCACACTTGTCAATGCTTCATTTTTAAATTATTTTGGGTAAAAAAATTTTGAATAAATATTCAAATGTTTGAAAAAAATTGAGACAAAATGGAAAAAAAACTTGATAATATTACATATATTTTTTTTAATAAAAAAATAAGAATGGTGGTGCCTAATGATTGTGTATGCCACCATTCACCACAAAGCTGCCATCATGCTGTCTTCGCCTGCGAACTTCTTCACAACAGTTTTCTTCTTCTGCTTTAGCTCCTAGCACCCCTGTTAGGAGGATGATAGGTCCAGCTAAATGATTTCCCATCATTCTCTCCTAACTGGACCCATCACAAAAATGTCTGTCCAGGGTGATGATACATATATCTCCGATAGACATCATATGTAAGATCAAATGACAATGAATCGTAAATAGATTATTACTGAATGGCATTATGTAATATGTAATATAAACTAACTATTTGTGAAAATTATTGACTGAACAAATAAAATGAAAGACTAATAAATCAATTATAGCTTTAAAAATGTACAAATTTAAATACTGCTTTTGATTTTACTTCTACAGCACTTTGATGGATAACATAATAAAAATGTATTAAATAGTGTATATAAATAGAAATATTATGAATTTACTAGCAGAAGGTTTTGCTGATTGTGGAGAAGGTTGTGAAACTAAATGAAAAAATAAGTTGAAATAAAATAAAATTTTATTTGCAATTGATAAGAAAGGCATACACATATTAGAAATAATTGTTTTACGTATACATCATGCATAAACAGATTAGAAAATAATAGTTTTTTTAAACTTACCAATTGTAGCAGCTGAAGATGTAACTCAAGGTTAACCAAGTTGTAATAAAAAATGAATTTGCAATTGTCGAGAAATGCATACATATTAAAAAGTAACAATTGTTAAAATTACCACTCATTGCAGATTATATTTCTAATTCTATAATCAATACTAAAAATTATCCTATACAAATTTACCAGTGGTAGGCTGTGTAGATTGGACTTAAGATAAAAGAAATTGTAAAATTACATAAAACACTATATAATTGTCAACAGTAAGTAACAAAAGTAACAATTGCCAAATCAGTTCTGTGTAGGATACAACCTTATTAACAAAATGAAAATAAACCATGAAAATATTACAGTAAAAATATAAAAAAAATATATTTATAAACAATAAGCTAACATTAGGAATGTATATACTTTGGTTTATAATGGTATAATGGTATTTATTATACTAATGGTGCATACTTTGTTTATATATAAATTATGTTAATTTGGTTGTAGTTATATATAAACGATGTTATTTATACTTATGAAATCTTAAAAATAAGCATAATATTTGGTAGGGTCTAAACAATAAGTAAACATAAGGCATACTAGTATATAGTATAATGATTTAAACAATAGTCCAGTTAAAGAAGTATACAATCGGAGTAAAAAAAGATAATAACAATAATATCTTTTATTATAGTTGAAAAACACTAACAAATTTTTTGTTAGGAATAAACCAATGAAGTATCTGATTTGTTTACTTATTTATATATGGTGTGTTAATAAAATTGTCAACTGATACTATCACTTATCAATCCATTCAAAAGCAAGAGTCTAAATCTAAAACATTATTCTTTTTTATATGCAACATAAAAAAACAATAAGTTTTTACATTTATCTTTTACAATTAACTTACTCTCTGTCAGAGAATCAAAAACATTTTTATCTATATTTTGCATTTTAATTTTAACCTAATAATAAAAATCCATAATACAAAATTGCAATAATTTTTTCAGAGTTGGCCCTCCCCATCCCATCCCTTTTCTGCCCCCGTATTTCGTTTGCCAAAAAAAATAACAACAACAAAAAAACGAAAATAGGTACCAAAAGTTCTATACTAATTAATCTATTTGCTGGTATTTATTTTTCGTTGAAAATTGGCATGTGAATAGGAAATGCATGTAGAAAATTATGTTAATAATAACAAAAGGGGGATCGATATTTCTACGACTACAATTTCATGTGTGAACATTAAGCAAATTTTAATGCAAAATTGTCGAAAAAGCAATCCATAAAAAAGTATGCTAACCATACATTATAGTCATAAATAAATCAAGATTAACCTTTCGTTTTTTAAAAATTGTCTAGGTTCACATGTTTCTAATAAGAATCACCACGAAATAACGTTTGCCTTGGGCTACCTAAAAAAAGTGGTAAATTTAATCTAACACAAATTAAACTATTTGCTGGTATTTTTTTTTCGTTGAAATTTGGCAAGTGAATAGGAAATGCATCTAGAAAACTATTTTAATAATAAAAAAAGGGGGGATCAACATTTCTTCGACTACAATTCCGTGTGTGAACATCAACCAAATATTCAGGAGCAAAATAATCCATAAAAAAGTTTAGTAACCATAGATAAAAGTATTGAAAAAATCAAGATTAGCTCTTCTTCTTTCAAAAAAGTATCTATGTGTATATGTGTTTCTAAAAAAAAACTCTACAAAAATACATCTGCCCAAAGCTGCCTAAAAAAGAGTTAAAAAAACGAGAACCAAAATTTTAGCATAAAAATCGGTTCCGTAAATCGCGATTTCCGCGTACCTAATATATATATATATATATATATATATATATATATATATATATATATATATATATATATATATATATATATATATATATATATATATATATATATATATATGTATATATATATATATATGTATATATATATATATATATATATATATATATATATATATATATATATATATATATATATATATATATATATAACGTATATATTGTATACATCTTTATATATAATGTAGCATTAAAATAATAAGATGTTTTTATTTAGAATTTTTTTATAATGACACAAATTATGTCTTGTCATGTTATTTCAATTATTTCCTTTTCAATCATTAGGTCTACCTTGTAAAGATATGAGAGGACGTCATAAAAACAAGAAAACATGCTTTTTCTGTTGAAAATATTGATATGATAGTGCAGCATATTAAGTCATTTCGAGGACGATCTTCCCATTATGCTAGAACAAAATCTACCAGACTTTACTTTCGAGAAGACTTAAATATTTTCAAAATGTACTGCATGTTTAAAGAAAAGTATCCTTTAGAATAGTGTTCCTATGAAAGTTATCGTAAAATTTTTAATTCAAAGTTTAACATTTCATTTGGATATCCTAGAAAGGACACCTGCTCATTTTGTGATTTAACAAAGAAAAAAATAGTTGCAATAGATTGTCAAGTACCTATTGACACTGTTGCTGCTAATGATTTGTTAAAAAACAAAAAATGATTTGAATGGATCTCTTGAACTTCATCAGAGAAAAGCTGAAATGTTTTACCAAAGAAAAAGAACTGCACGTTGACAAGCTCAGCAAACTTTAGACTGTGCAGAAATCTGCTTTGATTATCAAAAAAATCTGAAATGCCCAAACACTTCAATTCAAGATGTATACTACTCCAGGCAACTGTCATTTTACTCTTTCAACATTCACTTTCTACTCATAAACTATATTTTTATTGCTATGATGAAACCGTAGGCAACAAAGGCTCGGATGATGTATGTTCTATGCTTCATGATTTTTTTAATTGTCGTTTGCCTGAAAATCTAAAGCATATCAAATTGTTTTGCGATTCTTGTGCAGGACAAAATAAAAACTGGACAGTTTTGCATTTCTTTTATTATCTAGTTCATAAAATAGAAAGATTCGACAGCATAACAGTTTCATATCCTATTAGAGGTCATTCCTACATAGAATGTGACAGAGATATGGCTATTATTAATCAAAAGTTTCCAGCAGAAACACCAGAAGATTGGAGGAGTGTTTTCCAGGCATCTCGCAAAAAACCAGAGCCACTCAACATAATAAACATGACACAAGAAAAGTTTCTGAATTTTACAAAGTTTTTAAAGCCAAGCTTTTTAGTTGTTTGTCCATTTAAGACACGTTCACTCAGAGAAGTTGAAATATCAAAGGCTAATTCTAACTTAATTATGTATAGGGAAAACTGAAGTGGTATATTTAGTTCTATGCGTGTTACATGTTCAATGAGAGAGAGAATATTGACCCGATCTAAACATGTCTTTGAAGTGCCTGATAAGCCAAAACAAGCATACATTGCCCCTATGCCACTTTCTTGTGAAAAATTCAAAGACTTATGCCAAAAAAATTTGTAAGTGAACAAAATAAGTCTTTCTATGATTAGTTGCCAGTTGATAATCTACTTGTCCAGGAATCAGAACCAGAGCAAATCTCTAACTCAGAGTAAGAGAATGTAAAAAAAATAACTGTT
This sequence comes from Hydra vulgaris, assembly GCF_038396675.1. Taxonomy (NCBI): domain Eukaryota; kingdom Metazoa; phylum Cnidaria; class Hydrozoa; order Anthoathecata; family Hydridae; genus Hydra; species Hydra vulgaris. The sequence goes on along the minus strand of NC_088932.1, from coordinate 1,270,109 downwards.
TAGAAAACGTATATCTATATATTTTCAGAAATATTTTGTTGAAAATAAAGATAACATTTATTTTTATTATAGGTTTTTTTACAATGGGGTTTTTGTCTGGGTTATGGAATTTTAATGCAAAGTAATGGATTACAGACAATATGGTAAATAAATGGGGTTTTGGAAACAATTTGTTGCATAGGTACTTTTTATAAAGTTTGTAAAAATTTGACGAGTTATTTGATTTGTATTATCTACTACTATCTACTTTTAACAAAATAAGTGCTCTTTGTAATGTTACAAGTTAATGTAGTTTACAAACTGCTGAATTTACAACGAAAAAATCACAGATGTCCAAATTGAGTGTCTTGACTTCGAATGGACACTGTAAACAAATATTATTTGTAATTAGCAAAAAGACTGCATTTATTTATTACTAGCTGGAGTTACCCGGCGTTGCCCGGGCCAATATTTAAACTGGCTTACCTGATATCTGTACACAAAAATGACCCCGGTCTGTACACAAAAACCCCCTCTGACCCCCGGGTCAGGGAAGCCCATTTTTAAGCCCCCCTGACCCCGGGGGTCGGGGTACGGGGTCAAAACCCAGCTAAGAACCTTCTCCCCCTCGAGGACTACTCCCATGCCAAATTTCATCGAGATCGGTCCGGCGCACAGTGGGCCAGAATGCACTTTTTACTGGACAAAATTCATAACTAATTTAATATTAGAGCTATATTCACTAAAATTAGTATGAGTAATTTTTTTTTATTTCGTTGCTATGGATACCTTTATTTTGCTTAGCAACAACCTACTTTTGTTATCTGCAGATATTTTATAAGTGCTATATTCACTAAATTTGGCATGAGTACCAATATGAGATCACACTTCTTACAAAAGTGATAATTTTTTTAATTTAGTTGTTATGGATACTTATATTGCTTAGTTACCGGATACTTTCCTTAGTTACAAAGTGGTAAATTGATATTTGAATATCTTATCGGATTTTAGACCCACCTATATTGAATAAAAATTGAGTATTTAGGTAAATAATTTTTTAGGAATATAAAAACAAAAAATAGTGCAAGAAAACGTTATCAATTTTAAATTACATCAAAAAATTATAAAACAATAATATCGTTTGAAGATTGTTTAAGTAAATGTAAAACATCTGAAGTAAATGCTTTATGATTTGTTTGGTGTGATGTTGATTTACGCAATGATGAAATAACAGGATCACTGGAAACTAGGAGTCTATTGATAAGATCAGTATTTGTTGCTTTTCTGGATGTTTTTCGGCTGAAATTTTCGCGATAAGATTTAAAGTCTTTATTTCTAGCCTCTTGAGCTTCTTCTGACATAAGTCCGATGGGTAATGTAAGGCTTTTAATTATGTCATGTCCATGTATCAATACTTTGTGAACTGATTGAGCCATGTAATACCATGGATAAAGGGACACATATAATCTAAAAGTGTCAAAACAATAATCCTTGAACTTTAAGCAGTCTATTTCATATCCTGAAGAGAGCGTTACCAAGATAATGTAAAATCTGAATATAAGGTTTTGGTCAATACCCAGAATTTCAGCTGTTTGTTCATATGCTGCAAAAGCACGCCTTGAGGTATTGCCATCATTACTTGTTCCAGAACCACCACTTTTAGGGAAATCAACAACAAGTCCAATTTTGTTCATAAAATCAGTCTGAATCTTTTGTTTAGCTACAGATGCCTTTTCTTTGTGTTCTTTAGATCTTGCTTGCCACTTTCTTGTTTCTTTTTTATATGCAATGTGCAATAACATCTCAAAAAATTGAATCCATGCATGATGACTGGAAAGACCATATTTGAACTCTCTGTTAGTATAATCTATATTAAGGATATCAAGACTATTCATATTTTTTGGAGAGACACCACACACTGAACAGCATTGGTATGAGTTATTTTTTTCAGATAATATTGTTTGAACCTTCCCATCAATCATTGTAAGTTCAATAATACAATTCACTTCAATAGAAGATCCGCAAACCTCTAATAAAATCATACCCAAGCTTTCTATCTCACTTTTAATGTACTGATCTTCTTCAATCACAGATTCCTTGGATTCCATTTTGTATGCAAATCTTATGGGTCTACAATAGGCTGTGGAGGACGACTTTTAATTTCTCCAAATAGGCACCTTTTCGTTGCTGTTGTTAAATCCAGTCAAATCCAATGGGACAAGACAAGTAATAAATAATGATTCTTCACGCTTTAAATCTCTGGTAATGTCGGGTTCTGATAAAACTTGTTTATAAATGCTTTGGCCAGTAGCACCATCAAAACCAGCCTTACACGTTAGTATCATTGTTTTTATTGCTTTGTCGTTCAATATCAAGTGCCTTAGCACAGGTTCCTGAACTGCACAGATTCTTTGCAAAGTATGAGTCATTAAATCTTTTAAAGGAACTGAAGCTGAATAGTCCTCCACTGTTATGTTTGCAGGATAACATTTCAATTTTGCATCTCTGACATCATTGTAAGCGGGGTAGATGTTATATTCTTTCTCCAAGGCTCCGCTTCTAATCAATTGATAGGAAGCTTTCGTCAGACTTGCATCAATTATTAAAGCCAGTGCTTCGTCTGCTGAATATTTAGTTGCTTTATCTGTATTTGATATATTTAAAACATTCTTGGCAGCAATAACAACAGATTCATCTTTAAATTTTTTATTAGCAGCAAAAAATAATTCATTGGATGAATGAGATTCAATTAAACAAGATACACGCCATTTTTTAGTTTTATTAGAACTATTATCAAATGCAACTGGTTTTCGACCACGTCTACTTGCAGTTGGTTCATTGTCTTTTTTTCTGACAATTAAGTATTCATTAAGCCAGTTCACAAACTTCTTTTTCACAGTATAGTTTGCAGATTTCCACTTTTTTTTATACAAGTAAACAAATCGTTGAACAGCATGTCTAAAATCAACGTCTTTAAAATCAGCAAATTTTGGCTGAATAAATTTTAATATATCTTCAGTAATATTTTGTTTTGAAATACTAAGATTGTTTTTTTGGAGAAAATTATGAATGTCTAAGTTTAAAAAAACCATATCTAAATAATTATTGTAACAAGTATTTTGTATTTAAAAGTAAAATGTTATAATATATATGCCGCCTGGACTACTAATACTTGTTAGTAATTAAGTTACTACAAGTGTTAGTATTTAAAATTAAAAGTAATTAAATTACTGTCAGTGTTAGTAATTAAATTACTAACAACTACCGAAAATATGTTGTTGCTATGTTATGCAAAGTAAGGTATCCATAGTAACCAAAAAAAGTTAACCTCATAAGAATTCTGAATCTCATTTTAATACATACCCCCAATATTGTGTATTTAGCGCAAGTAAAATACTGTTAAAACAACGTTAATGTAAAAATGAGTTGTTGCTATGCAAAATTTAGTACCATAGCAACCAAGTTAAAACATACATAAAATCTGAACGGGGATTTAAGGGGACGAGCAATCAATTAAAACTCGATTGAAGCATCATATAGCTCAAATAAATATAAGACAACACATGGCAAATTGTGGTAATTATTAGTTATTGTGCGGCAAAAAATAAGTTTTTTAAGAAATTTTTTCTTTTAATCTGTCATTTTCAAAGTATAACTGAGATAACATGCTATGACAAATTTATTTCACACTTTGGTTTTTTTTTTTCTTATCTCTAAATACTCTAGAATAACATGTACTAGTTTTTTGTTTCAAAAACGTAGATGTAATTGAAATATAACACAACGTTGATGTCACCGTAAATTACTTATTTAGGATTTTTTTATTTTTTTATTTTATCTCAATATTCAAATGCTTAGAGTCCTTGTAACTAAGGGATTTAATATAAATAAATTATCAATAGATTTCTCCTAATATATGTAGATACTAAAATTAAATAGGTTTTCAAGATTAGACAACTAAAATTTTTCCCATTTTGTCCACCTACTGGCCCACTGTGCGGCGGTTCGGATTTCTATAGAGAACAAACAAACACACACACACACATTGCCCTTTATATATATTAAGACTAGCTGGAATTTCCCGGCTTTGCCCGGGCAATATTTAAACTGGCTTACCTGATATCTGTACACAAAAATGGGCCCAAAAAAAAGCTAAAAATATGGTCCCCCTAACCCCAGGGTCAAAACCAAGCTAAGAACCTTCTCCCCCTCGAGGACTACCCCCATGTCAAATTTCATCGAGATCGGTCCGGCGGTTTGGATTTCTATAGAGAACAAACAAACACATACACAAACAAACATTGCCCTTTATATATACCTAGCTGGAGTTACCCGGCGTTGCCCGGGCCAATATTTAAACTGGCTTACCTGTTATCTGTACACAAAATTGGGCCCAAAAATAAGCCCAAAAAATGGCATCCCCTGACCCCAAGGTCAGGGAGACCCATTTTTAAACCCCCTGACCCCAGGGGTCGAGGTACAGGGTCAAAACCCAGCTAAGAACCTTCTCCCCCTCGAGGACTACCCCTATGCCAAATTTCATCGAGATCGGTCCGGCGGTTTGGATTTCTATAGAGAACAAACAAACACACACACAAACACACATTGCCCTTTATATATACCTAGCTAAACTTACCCGGCGTTGCCCGGGCCAAAATTTAAACTGGCTTACCTGATATCTGTACCCAAAAATCGGCCCAAAAATGGGCACAAAAATAGTCCCACCAGACCCCGGGGTCAGGAAGACCCATTTTTGGTCCCCCCTGACCCCGGAGGTTGATGTACGGGGTCAAAACCCAGCTAAGAACCTTCTCCCCCTCGAGGACTACCCCCATGCCAAATTTCATCGAGATCGGTCCGGCGGTTTGGATTTCTATAGAGAACAAACAAACACATGCACAAACAAACATTGCCCTTTATATATACCTAGCTGGAGTTACCCGGCGTTGCCCGGGCCAATATTTAAACTGGCTTACCTGTTATCTGTACACAAAATTGGGCCCAAAAATAAGCCCAAAAAATGGCATCCCCTGACCCCAAGGTCAGGGGGACCCATTTTTAAACCCCCTGACCCCAGGGGTCGAGGTACGGGGTCAAAACCCAGCTAAGAACCTTCTCCCCCTCGAGGACTACCCTATGCCAAATTTCATCGAGATCGGTCCGGCGGTTTGGATTTCTATAGAGAACAAACAAACACACACACAAACACACATTGCCCTTTATATATACCTAGCTGGAGTTACCCGGCGTTGCCCGGGCCAATATTTAAACTGGCTTACCTGATATCTGTACACAAAAATGGGCCCTAAAATGGGCCCTAAAAATGGTCCCTCCTGACCCTAGGGTCAGGGATGCCCATTTTCGGGCCCCCTTGACCCTTGGGGGTCAGGGCACGGGGTCAAAACCCAGCTAAGAACCTTCTCCCTCTCGAGGACTATATCCATGCCAAATTTCATCGAGATCGGTCCGGCGGTTCGGATTTTTATAGAGAACAAACAAACAAACACACACACAATGCCCTATATATATATATATTAAGACTAGCTGGAGTTACCCGGCTTTGCTTGGGCCAATATTTAAACTGGCTTACCTGATATCTGTACACAAAAATGGGCCCAAAAATAGGCCTAAAAAATGGTCCCCCCTGATCCGGGGGTCAAAACCCAGCTATGAACCTTCTCCCCCTCGAGGACTACACCAAATGCCAAATTTCATCGAGATCGGTCCGGCGGTTTGGATTTCTATAGAGAACAAACAAACACACACACACAAACACACATTGCCCTTTATATATACCTAGCTGGAGTTACCCGGCGTTGCCCGGGCCAATATTTAAACTGGCTTACCTGATATCTGTACACAAAAATGGGCCAAAAACTGTGCCCAAAAAATGGTCCCCCCTGACCCCGGGGTCAAAACCCAGCTAAGAACCTTCTCCCCCTCGAGGACTACCCCCATGCCAAATTTCATCGAGATCGGTGTATTTCTATAGAGAACAAACAAACAAACACACACACAAACACACATTGCCCTTTATATATATTATTAAGAAGATTAAGATAAGATTAGAAGATAAGATAGCTGGAGTTACCCGGGCCAATATTTAAACTGGCTTACCTGATATCTGTACACAAAAATGGGCCCAAAAATGGTCCCTAAAAATGGTCCCTCCTAACCCTAGGGTCAGGGATGCCCATTTTCGGGCCCCCTTGACCCCGGGGGTCGGGGCACGGGGTCAAAACCCAGCTAAGAACCTTCTCCCCCTCGAGGACTATATCCATGCCAAATTTCATCGAGATCGGTCCGGCGGTTTAAATTTCTATAGAGAACAAACAAACACACACACAAACACACATTGCCCTTTTTATATACCTAGCTGGAATTACCCGGCGTTGCCCGAACCAATATTTAAACTGGCTTACCTGATATCTGTACACAAAAATGGGCCCAAAAAATGTGTTCCCTGACCCCGGGGTCAGGGGGATCATTTTTGGGCCCCCCTGACCCCGGGGGTCGGGGTACGGGGTCAAAACCCAGCTAAGAACCTTCTCGAGGACTACCCCCATGCCAAATTTTATTGAGATCGGTCCGGTGGTTTGGATTTCTATAAAGAGAACAAACAAACACACACACAAACACATATTGCCCTTTATATATATAGTAGATAAAGAAAGATGTTAAAACGTCATAAAAAATACTTTGGAATGAATAAATTATCAATGAACTGATATCTGATGTCTAATGATGTCTAACTGATATCTAAACACAAAGTTTCATTTTTCTCATAATGAGAAAAATGTGACATATGTGGTTTTACCCGTGTGGTCTTCATATGTCTTCAAACTTAATTGGTTTAACAACAAGTTTTATATTTTCATGCGTAAATTTTTGTTTACATTTTAAAACAACTACGTGAACATAAATTAAAGCAAGAATATTTGAATTTTATGAAAACAAATTTTTTAGCGTTAAAATTCTAGCAGTTTTTTGCAAAGCATCATTATTTTATATACGTATAAGCATACAAATGTTTGATGTCTGCAACTTCGTTATCTCATAACAAAAAACCTGGTTCCATCCCTGAGCCCCAAATTAAAGTATGGATTGGTTTTAGTCGCATTTAACATGAGCCAGCATCGAACCTTGGACCAATTGGCTCTGAACCAAAGCTCTAACCACTGTGCCATGACTGCTTAAGAGAGCTATAAAACTAGTTAACGTCTGTTCACAAAAAATCCGGAATGAAAAATTGTTCGTAATTAAATACAAAATTAATCGATTTTTGACAAAAATTTTAACTAAAATGAGTGACTGGACATAGTTAACTATTTTATAACCGAAAGTGGTCCTAAATCAGCGGCTTTTCGAACTTTAGTTTTGACTGAATCCATTAGGTTGAAAAAGTAGTCTGGTTCAAACTCTTTCAACTTTAATCGAATTCTATTCTTAAGGTGGTCAAGATTTTTCGCAGCAAATCCATTTCCATAAACTTTTGCTTTTAAATGTGCCCAAAAATTTTCAATTGGCCTTAATGCGGTACATTTGGGGGGTTATCGTTAGCGTCGACAAAGTTAATACCTAAAGTGTTGTAAGTCTCTAATGTGTGTTTTGCATAATGACATCTCGCTCCGTCAGGCTAAAATAAAATTTTCATGTTTTGATGCTTGGAATTTATAAATGGAAGAAGTCTTTTTGTAATACATTCTTTAGAATAAGTTTTTGCATCCAGTGCACAGTTTTTAACAGCAAAATAAGGCGATGAATGGCCAAAACGACTGATTGCAATCCAAACGAGAACTTTCTCGTCAAACTTTTTTTTGAAGTTGAATTTAATGTTAGGATCAGTTTGAGAACTATCCTTTGTGTAGTAACCAGAGTTTTGTGAACAATTTGCACCATTTACACAGAAATAAGATTCATCGTCCATGATGATTTCAAACTCATTTGATGGCTTGAAAAAAGTTTTTGAAAGTTTTAATAAGTTTTTCTTTTGTTTAATTTCTTGCTTTTCTGTTGTTTTTGGTGCATTTTTTCTTTTGGTATACTTTAGTCCATGCATACTTAATAATCTATTTACGTATGAAACGCTTATCTAATATTTTAGTGCCAATTTTCTTTGCGAAATCCCGATTCTCTCTTCTGCTCTTGCAATCATGGACTCTCTCTTTTCTGGTGTAATTTTAAAAGGTTTTCTGCCGCAACCGATTTTTCTATTCATTGGCAAATTATTTTCAGACCTTTTAATTATGTCATAAATTGTAGATTTAGCGATTCCCATTTTCTCAAAATGATCCACTGTAAATTTCTTTCCACTGTTTATGTTTTGTTTATAAAAATTTCCAATCACATTTCTAACATCGTTCTCTTTTAGATGCTCCATGTTTATTTGAATTAATTATTTAAACTCAATTTTGCCACAAAATAAAACTGTTGTTGTTGACCGATTAAATTTAAAAATTTCGAATTGAAAATTCGAAATTTAGAACAATTTGTGTACATTTGAAATCAGTCCGGATTTTTTGTGAACAGACGTTAGTTACACAATACTCTTCAAATGTATCTTTAAAACGCTTCATTTCGCTTTTATACGGATAATCCTTTTCAGTTTATCTTCAGAAATGAATAAACAATTTTTTGATTTTAACTTGACTATCAAACTTCTTATGCTTTTTTGTAGTTAGTACATTTATAATAGGGTTGAGCTTTTACCGACTTTTAAATTTACCGGTAAAACGGTAAAAAAAAATCAAAATTTACCGGTAAAATCGGTAAAAAATAAAAAGGCATAAACAGAAGACCATAAAATGCAGTAATAAGTAATAAAACACATTAATGTTAGTTTTGAGATTTATTTTTGGATAAAAAATGAGCTTTGAGAAAACAAAGTGTATCAAGTAAGTTGTCACTCATTCTGGATCGAATTTTTGTCACAAATAATCCAGCGGCAGAAAAGGCTCGCTCAAATTCGACACTTGTTGGTGGGATGGTTTCTAGTGCATTGAACAAAAGTTCAAGGTTTGCAGTTCTCTTTCCGGTCGCTTCATAGACCAAAATTTCTTTTGAAATGGCCATGAATTTGTCGTTTGAATTGTGTCGCTGTTTTTTGGTCGAATGCTGAATTGCTTCCTCGAGTTCCTCTTTAAGAGAAAGTGGATTTTTGTCAAGAGTTTCTGAGCCATGCACTTCTTGAATAAACTCCAGGTCATCTGGATTTGTCATCTGAAAAAGCCTAGACAGCAAGTTTTTGGCGGTCTTTAGAAGTACAGACTTTGGAGGCATATTGAAAACTTTATGCTCTTCAATGTCGGACAAGCATTCTGGATCGGAAAGATATCTGTACAAGCTTACAAGATTGCTCTGCCTTCTCTCTTCAAAACGTCTCAAAATTGCACTCTTCATTGCAATGCAAAGAGGTGAGTCTTGTTGTTTCAGTCTGTTCACAAGAAACTTGAAAACTCCTTCAGCAGTAAGAAGAGTTGCATTTTGTCGGCAAAGTGCTTCTGCTGCTAATTTGACTGGTTCAAGAGCAGCAACAATGTCGGATAAAACGTCTTCTTCATCATCACTGCAAATCAAATATGGAGAAATGTCCTTCAATACTTTGCTGATTGAATGTTTGACTTTGAGGAACTGTTGAATCATTGACAGCAGACTGTTCCATCTTGTTCTGCAGTCAAGGTTAAGTGAAACCTCTTTTCCGTGCTCTTTCTTAATTTCTTCTTGAAGGACGTCATTTTTGACGGGCGATTTTCGAAATAACTTGACAATTTTTCTGACTTTTGTGATGACAGATTGCAAGTGAACTTTCACTTTCGGAATGGGAATGCTTTCATTCATGGCGGCACCAAGAAAACTGACTTCGGTGTCAGATTCAGATTCGTCACTGCTGACTTCGTCGTCGTCGCTTGTTTCTTCAAATGTGTTTTGTTGGATTTGTTGAGAAGGCTTCTCGTACAGCACTTCTTGAACGGCCAAGTGCATTCCGTGGGTATAACAAGTTTGGTGCTCGGTTGGAACCAGTTTTCCGAACTTAACCATCATGGAAGCTCCGTCAGTAACTGAGCAGATAACGATGTCGTCTAGTTTCAACCCAAATTCTGCCACTTTTTCAGTGACAACAGCTGCAGCTATTTCAGCCGGCAGAGATCCAGAAATTTGAGTCAAGCCCAGATTCCAGTGATTGTTTTTTTGATGAATATTAATATTCATGTACCTTCGATTTTTCAAAGAAGTGTACTTATCCAGTGTAATTGAAAAGCGTTTTCCCATTGTTACTAAAGAATTGAAAGTGTTTTTAAGGTCATTCCTTACGCCAGTTGCAAACTTTTTAACTGACTGAATTGCTTGTTTGTGATTTTTTGGGAAATCATACCCTTTTTCAGACATTGCAGATCGAATGAAAGAGCTGTTAACAATGGCATTGAAATTAAATCCATCCAGTGCTGTAAGTCTTGAAATCACTTCTTCAATTGATAGCTTTTGAAAAAAAGTTGAAATCTTAGGCCTTTTTGATTGTGATGCAGCTTTTGGTGTCACTTTTTCCTGTGTTTCCTTTTTGATTCCATGTTTCTTGTCTAAGTGATACCACATTTCAGTTGTGGAACTTGTGTATTGACTTGTATTTCCACAAATTTTGCAAGTGACTGTTTTCCCTTTGTTTAAGGTGTAGTGTTTCCAAGCGTCCGACATTTTGCCAAAACGTAAATCAAATTTAGTGATAAAGACCACAATAAATATGAATGATGAGGACTTTGCAATGACATCGCAAATGGCGGTCGCTTTTTTGTAACGGTGAAAAAGAAAGAAAAAAGAATCATCTAGAAAAAAACAAAAATTATTAAAAGTAAAAATGAAAAATGTATATATATATATTAAAGAATAAATGAAAGCATTAACAAAATTAAGCCAAAAGAAAAAAAAAGAAAAATAAATGTCAAACAAATACAACAAAAAGATATCTTTAAATTAAAATATATGAAAAAAAAAAGAAGTTAAACGCTAAACAAAGTTAAGAAAAATATGGAACGTTTTTATAAAGTCGAAAAGTCGAAGATGTAACAAAAATATATACTTTTTAAAATTTATTTCTATCTTTAAATGTTGTGTAATTTTATTTTTTCTGTGATTTTGTCCCTATTTTTATGTTTTTTAATATTATGATATATGTTTTGTTGTGTGTGTGTGTGTGTGTGTGTGTGTGTGTGTGTGTGTGTGTGTGTGTGTGTGTGTGTGTGTGTGTGTGTGTGTGTTTGTATTGTATTTTAATGTTCCTGATTTTCTCGTTTGTTGACTTTTCCTATACATTTTTACCCACCTAATCTATTTTTATCTGTTAGTTGGAGATTTTAATTATTTTATATTAGAGTGTGACGTGTTTATTTTAAGTTTTTTGGATTATTATTGTAACGGTTGTATTCTAGTAGTATTGATTATAGTTGTTAGTATTATTATTTTTATTTTTTATATTCAGTCTAGTTTTTCTTTATTTTTTTTTTGTTTGTTTTTTTTGTTGTTGTTTATTATAATTTTTTGTATCTAAAAAATCTCTTCGGATGTACTTATTCTTTATTTTACTTTTTATATATGTTAAGTATTTAAAACTATTTAATTCTTTCTGTTTATTTTAGTTAATTGGTTTTATTTAGTGTAAATTTATAAATATTATACTCAATATATTATTTTTTATGATTATAGTGTTATCATTATTATTAATTCATTGTTCATCATTTTTATTATTATTTGTGTTAAAAAATATTTTTTTATATCAACTTATTGGTATTTACTTAATATTAGTTTTATAACTATTTGTAAATGACCGTGGATGTAATATCGTTTTCCAAAATACATTGATTGATAAATAAGTCGCAAGAAAGTATAAACGTTTTTCTTAACGTGTTTAGACAAAACTAAACCAACAAAATCACTTTTTAAGCATAACAAACAAAGCTTTGTTGACAGGAAAATGAAAATTAAATTTTTAATTAAATTTTTAATTTATTAATTGAGCCATTTCAAGCATTTTAAAACATTTTCAAGCATCCGTCAACGTTATTAAAAAAAACAATATTTGCCGAAGTTTACCGACATCATTTTACCGGTAAATCGGTAAAACAATTTTACCGATTTACCGGTAAATTTTCGGTAAAAGCTCAACCCTAGTTTATAATCCTACAAATAATTTCAACGATTTCATTTTCGCAATCAAAATTACAAATTAATGATCTGTTAAGGGTTACATAAATAGCACATGAATAAAAAAGCCCAACAAATTCAATTACGCCACAAAAGACTTTAGTCTGGCCAGACTAATAATTTAGGCTCGTAAAGTCACGTTAGTCGCATATGAGATTTAAAACTGTTATTGCACACACATTTCATCATATATTATACACAAAAACATATCAGATGTTGAAAAATGTCTTTCTAATACATTGCATGACCATCTTTGATTTAATTTGTACCTGAACTCGATCTTGCATACCTCTTATCAACTTGCGACACCGTCCTAGATCTCATCATTATAAAACCACATATGAATCAGACATTCTGTCAGGACTAGTTTATTGGTTATTGACACTTCATGGTTTTTATCCTTAAGCTGATCCCAAAGTGACTCTATTGGATTCATGTCAAGAAAATTCCCTAACCAAGGATGTACCTCAATGTCATTTTTTGTCACCAATGATAGACATTGCGTGCCGTTTGGCATGGAGCTGAGTCGTGCTGAAAAATGCAGATGCTTTGATGGAACCAGTCACGTATTTGGATCTTCAAACGGGTACTGAGCATTTCAATGTGCTTTTCCGCATTCATTGTGCAGATGTGCAGACAACTTGTTCCTTGGGTGGATATTGCACCCCACTCCATGATCTTCGTGAAGAGTTTTACTGTCTGATGGGAGGCAATCTTCCCTGAACGCATTTTCTGATCTTCTTCTTACAATCTGAACTCTGTTATCTAATACTTGCATGGTAGATTCAACTGAAAAGATGACTCTTGACCAGTCCTCATCTTTCCAGTCTAAATGCACCAGGGCCCATTCCATGCGTACTTGCTTCATTTTCTCAGTAAACGAGATTTTTTTCTTGGGTGGTAAGCATGAAGACCAGCTTCCAGCAATCTTCAATTAACTGTCATCCAACTTGTCTTCACACCTTCCTAGTTTAAATCAGAAGCAATTTTCGTGTATGAAGCTCTTTTGTCGTATCGGCACAGCTTTACAATTTTCCTGTATGTTCTTGAAGTTGTTTTTCGGTTACAGTCACATAAAGCAGTTGCGTTTGTCAAGTACTTTTTTCATTCTGCGTACAGATGAGGTATCAAACCTTCAATACTTTTGCTACTTTCTTATGGCTCATTTCTGTATTTTTTAGTAAAACTTTAATTTGTCGCTTTTTTCTGGGGCTTAGATCACTCGTTTTTTTCTTCGTATGATCTAGAAAAAGCAAGTTTTCTCAAAAAATATCAACTTTTAGTTTATAAAAGAAAATTCGAGACGAAACTGAATCCATACCGGATTTGCACTGGTCTTTATCAGTCTTATTAAGTCTTAACACCGGTTCCCTGGTTTTCAGGATCGATTAATCTAAAAAACAATACTATGCTATACTGTTTACTCCGAAATCTACGACAAATCATGTTTCGTTTCGCAACCACTACCTTATTACTAACTTACCAAGTGCGTTTATGAGTGAGTTTAATGTTGTGAAATTAAAGAGTTAATGCAATTTAATATTTTAACTTAAAAATATAACCGTTTAAACTTTGGCGTGACTGATATAAACGAATATTAATTTTTATTAATATTTACATAACTTTGTTGTATATCAAAACAAGGTAATTTAATATATTATTTCGTTTTGATATGCAAAAAAATTTATTTATTTTTTATAAAATCATAAATTTTTTCTCAAACATTCAAGTTTAACAATTTATAATGTTCGTAGTTAAATTAATAAATGCTCATAATTATCCGTATAATTATATAGTACTAAAAACTGTATTATACCTTGTATATTTTAGGCTCACTAATTTAAAAAATAAAAGCTATGGCTTATGATAAATAATGTTTAACTAGCAATTATGAAGTTACATTTTTATTGTTGGTAATATTGTTAGATTACAATATGCCATATTAACTATGCACTCTTAAAATATATTTAGAAATTTGCTAAATTATATATAGAGATTTTTTTATAGGAAAAGTTTAACCATTTTAAATTACCTGTTAATAAAATTAATATATATTTAATTAAAGAAAAAAGTATCCAATAAGTATTGTCAAAAAAATTTAGTTTAACAAAATATCTGCATCTCTTAAAATAAAGTTTAAATTTTTAAGCCAAATGGTAAGGATCAAGGTTGGCTGATATAACTTTTTTAAATATATTTGTGAAAATAATAAAAGGTTGATACTAAATAATGAAGTTTTTTATAACTTTTAATACTTCTTGATTTTTAATGTGAGTTAAACAAAACTAAGTTGTTGCTTTAATGTAATGTTTATTGTTATTATTATTATTGTTGTTGTTGTTGTTGTTGTTGTTGTTGTTGTTGTTGTTGTTGTTGTTGTTGTAATTACTAATGTAATTATTATTATTTTCATTATTATATTTAATAGTATTATTGATATTATTATAATCCTCTTTGTTTAATTTACTTTATTATTATTATATGATTGCTATTATTATTTAAGTGGTGTTTACCTTAGATCGTACTATTAATAAGCAACCATGAGAGGTGTACTTTTATTTCAGAATATGTATTGTTATTGTTGTTATCGTTAAACAAAAAACTGCAAGCACCAAAGTTTATGAAAAAGTTATTATTAAAAATGCTCTTTTCAATAATTAGTCCCTTATAGAAAAAAAGGGAGTTGATGTTTCTTAAAATAAAGTTTCTTGAAACTGTAGGCATTTAAAATTAATAATGGGGAGGGGGTAATATAAGCTATGTATTACTCTCTTCAGACCACCAGCTGGGTTTATTTTTTAATATGATAATTAAAAGCAAATTGAATTTTTTTGAACATGCATGCACGCTGACTTAATAAAATGATCAAAACTAACTCTTTCAACATATTACAACAAGGTAAATAATCAAACAGAGCCCCAACTACTAAAAAGAGGATACCTCTCAATCCATCTAATAAGTATACCTTCTTCCATTACCCTCCACCATTTAATTCTATTTTTGCTCCTTGATATATGTATACTCTACTGTGTCTATAAATAGTACAATATAAATATAAGAGTTCAATTTGTTAAATTTTTTCAGATTTCAAAGGAATATTATTATTATTTTTTTTTTATGAATAAAAATTATTAAAATTATAAAAAAAATTTTCATATAGAATGTAAGAATAAAAAATTATATACATATACACACAGATATATATATATATATATATATATATATATATATATATATATATATATATATATATATATATATATATATATATATATATATATATATATATATATATATATACGTAGATGGCGAACTGCACACAAAATGCTCATGATTTTATTGTTGGATCATTTCCTGTTTTGGTTGGTGCATTAGCAAGTGAAGATGCTGAATCACTTTGTAGGAAAAATAATCTTTCATTTGTTGAGCTGATTCGTCCATTCTGTCAACTATATACTGATGGTATGTTAACATGGCTTAAAATTTTTTTTTCGAATATTAGAGTGAATAATTGTAGTAACTCCCTTAAATCGATTATAAACATTTTTTAAAATCCAGAACCATAAATTACTATAGATAAATTTATATATATATATAAGAATCTATAGTAAAATTTATGAATGCTTGAAAATATTAAAAATTTTATTTAGGGTTTTATAACTCTTTTTGGTTGTCTCTAATAAACTGTCTCTAATAAAATATTTTCTAATAAACTGTCTCTAATAAACTGTTTTCTAATAAACTGTCTTAATAAATTATTTTCTAATAATATATATATATATATATATATATATATATATATATATATATATATATATATATATATATATATATATATATATATATATATATATATATATATATATTTACATATATATGTATATATTTTAATAAATCAAATATAACTTTAACTTTTAAAGCATTTACTTATTGAGCTTTCTTTTTTTATTTGTTTTTTTATGTTTTACAAATGATTATGTGTAAAGGTTAGGCTTTTGTCACACATATATTAAATAAATTAAAACTAATTTTTCTAGAATCGAAATGCAGACAAACAACTCAAAAATGTATTACAAAAACAATACAAGCTATTCAGTTTTCAATACAAACTCTCACTAACTTTTTGAATTCTTGTTTAGTGTTTGTAAATTTTAAAGAACTGACTACAGTGAAAGTTTTCATTATGATCAATTAGTTTAAATTTGACATTTTAAAGGCTGATTACTCCAAATTTTTATTTTTATCAGTAGATAAATATCTAATAATATCTAATGTAATATCTAAAATAAAATCTAATGAATTTTAATAGGTTCAGGGTGGGTAAATTTTCCAAATATTAACTAATTACCCCTCTTTCATATTAAACACCTGAGAATAAACGCTTAAACAAAAAAGACCCAAGGTTTTTAATCTTTTTAAATTTACTTTTATTTTTGTATTAGTACTTGTATAAAGATTACACAAAAGAAATTTTTATATACATACAGAAAAAAAAGTTGAAAATTGCAATTAGTAAAAAATAAATAAATAAATTAACAGTTAAATTTGTAAAAACAAAATTTAAATTTTACAAAGATATTCAAGCACACAAGTATTGTTAAAAGTTTATCAATTATGAAGTAACATCTCTCCAAATAATCTAAACTTTTGATTGAATTGATATGAAGTAACATTACTCCAAATAATCTAAACTTTTGATTGAATTGTTTACTTTAATTTGAATCTAAATAAATATGTTCATTGAATCGTTTAAAATAAACTTGTGCTTTTTAAAATTTTTTTGATTGCATGGCCTCTTCTTTTGTAAACTTTTCACTCCCTTAAAAATAATGCAGCATAAATAGTTGCTTGTATCTGTAAAAGCAAGTCTTTTTATAGACAAGAAAACAAACTTCAAAGTTAATCAACTCTATAATTCCACACTTTTGAAATGAAATCACATCACTAATGCTACACTGATATAAAATTTGATACATGTTTATACTTTTTTACAGATAACTATTAAGACTTTGTTTTAAGCCTCACACTCCTTGTGCTGAAATATAAAAGTTGATAATTTGCTGGTCCAAGAAAGATATAAAAGTAGAAAATGGATATTTATTAAAGCGATAAAATTATATTTTTCATGTTCATATAATAAAAGTCTAAATGATACAAATGACACAAAAATTAACAATAAAATCATGGCTATTTCCAGTTTTAAAATCAATGCTGCATTCTGTATTTATATCAGAACTAATAAAGAATTTACAAATTTCTTTGCTATGATGATTTATACATATTATTTGCATAATTGTTAAAATTATTTTTATTTTTATTTATAAGAAAATCTACAAGATATAAACTTATTGTTTAAATATATAATTTTGAAAGCTTTGTTTTTCTTTTATCCTTTTTTCCAAGTTTGTTATCGAATCTTTGGTTATTCCTATTTTTTTTAAATTGCACCAGCTGACAAGCGTTCAAGATAGCAAGAATCTGATCAGAATAAATCCTAATGATATTGTTTTATTGTACTTTTATACGCATTTTCTTTAAAATTGGTATAAAGTTTCTTTGCATATTGTTTTGTTTGTTCGATCCCAGTAAGCTTCGGCAAAAGTTTATCAAATCTATTTTTAGAACCGCAATGGTACCCTATTGCAAAAGGGAAAACCTAAATATAACATTTTTAACTCAAGTATTTGAGCTTTTTTGTTTGACATCATTTATTAATTACAAAAGCATTAATCACACCAAAAAATAAAAAGTAAAAGAGCCAGAACCTTTGAGAAAAAACTCGGCACTTAGAGATCAATTTAATTATTTTGACTATTTCACCTAAAAATCTAATTTAATATAATTTATAAACTCTTATTAAATAAGTATTGAAATACTTGTCTTTTTTATAAATGAATGCCTGCCATAACATTTCTTTTTAAGCACATGAGATATTCTTAGTTACTCAAAATTTTTATTCTTGGATTTTTCAAGATATTTCTTAAAAATATTTTCTGGATTTTTTCCGAATAATATTAGGAAAAAATTATCCGGATATTTTAAAAATAACCTGGATAATCTCTGATCAATGAAAGTTGTAAAAACAGTATATAGTGTTTTACAGCAAAGATAAAGCTATCGTTGAAGTTGTTGAACATTTTTCTGAATTTTTAATTGGTGTAGGATGTGATTTGAATAATATACTTCATGAGTGGATCATTTTAAAAGTATACATGTTTCCCATAAGTAACAATCAAAATGAGTATTTTTATTTATATAATTAATCATATAAGATTTAAAAAAATAAAAATTATACAGTAAAAAGATTTAAAAAAAAAAAAGATACTTGATAATGAATTTTATATAAAGTTTATTAAAGAGGCGGTTGTCTCTTTAATAAACTTTATATAAGAATCATTAAAGTAAAACACTCGAAAAGAAGAAAAGTTTTGTTGAAAAGAAAAAAAGAAAAATGATTAAAGCTATTTAATTCAAATTTTTTGAAAGCCGTTTGATTGATTTTGAAAGCCATTTGAATTAAATAACTTTAATCTTTACTTAAGTTTTTATATGATTGAAACACATTTAAATGAAATAACAAATCACTGCTAATGATTTTTTTATATAAAGTATTAATAAATATCATATATATTTTTTATAGTTATTATATATACAGGGCTCGAGTTAAGCATATCGTGATCGCAAATCGCGATTACTTTTCGCACCTTCGCGATTAGTTTTTTCTTAGAATTTTTTTTTTCGCAATCTTTCTTTTTTTCGTGATTATTTTTTATTTATTTAAGAAGATCGATACTCTATTCGTGAATATTTAGTGTTCTTTTACAGTATAAAACTGCAGTGACTTCTGTAACGATAATTTTTTTTTTAAAGCGGAGCATAAAGTAAAAGAAAGAAAAATAAAAGATTTAGAAAATCAATTAGCAAAAATGTTCAAATGCAGGAAAAAGACCGATTGTTTAAGGAAGGAAAAATTTATAAAAAACAAACGATTAAATACCTATTCGAATCAAGAAATAAAAGATTTTGATAGAAAAACGAAATGAAAGTTAATTGTTTGAAAAGTCACTTTCTTAACTTGAATTCTCAAGGGCTTCATTCCGATTTAGCTCATTCATTATGAACAAATTTAATGATATTTTTATAAGTTTATTTTGCGAAGAATAGTGGAAGGCAATATAGACTCTAAATAGTTATTAAAAAAAAACTTTAAAGTTTGTTAGTACACTTGCTAATTTTAAATTAATAGCAATAAATGGATGCAAATAAGGACCACAGATGCAGATTATCTACAGTTAAAAAGTGGGAAAAACATTTTAATTGCGAGTTAAAATACAATTTAAATGAAAATGAAGTTATAAGATTAAGATGCAGTTTATGTAAACAACTTGTAAAAAAGCGGGTAAGTCAAACAAAATCGTTTTCCATGACCTGGATTAAACTAGGAAAAATATCAATAAAAAAAGATTCACTGGCATCGCACTTAATCAGTGCGGAACATAAAGAGGCCACGTGAATTCATCAACAAACAACATTAGGTTCAGTTTCATTATCTAACCATGTTATTCACAATACTCCAATCAGACATGGTTTATGTAAAATGGCCGTAAAAGACGCTGACTCGTTACGGAAAAAGTTTAATATTGTGTATTACTTGGCAAAACGAGAGCGTCCATTCACTGATTATCCTTATTTGATTTTTTTTCTTTGTTGTTGTTATTCACCTCCTCAAGGCCGAGTAGGCCACTCCAGATGAGGAGGCCACTTAATAGTGGTTATAACCCTCTCTCAACTCTATAACTCCGAAACACGAACCTTGAGGAACAAGGCCACTGCGCGGAGAAACAAGTTGAGCGCGGTACTACCAGGGACGTGGTGGGGATTGAACTCGGAACCTCTCGCTTATGAAGTGAGTGCTTTACCACTACACCACTACCGCATAATGATTGCATTAGAAAAGAAGAATGAGGTTACAAATTTAGGAAATTCTTATGGTACTGACCATGCAGCTGCAATATTTACAGATTACATTGGCACCGTAATTAAAAACAAATTAACTGAATGTTTAAAAAATTGTAGATTTTACTGTGTTCTCTGTGATGGAAGCACAGATTCAGCTGTATCCGAACAGGAATTATTTACATTCTTTATTTAAAAAACGGAAGTCCGAAAGTAGAATTCTTATCTATTGAAACGGCAGAGAATTCTAATGTTGCTGGCCTGAAAAAATGTATAACAGACGCTTTTACAAGAGTTGGTATTACCAATTCTTATAAACATCTAGTGGATTTAAATCTTGATGGAGCTAACGTTAATCTAGGAGCTTATGCTGGTTTAGGTGCATTACTAAAGGAAGGTTCTCCTTGGCTGGAAGTTGTACACTGTTTTAACCATTGACTTGAACTTGCTTTAAAAGATGCTTTTGAAAATTTATCTGCCTTCAAAACTGTTGACGAACTACTTTTACAACTTTGTCACTTGTATCAAAAGTCACCAAAGTACTACCGAGAACTACAAGGATTAGCTGAAGCTATAACAGACTCCCAGGTAGCAAAGAGAGCAGAGTTAAAGGGTTTTTTAAAGCGATGGAAAAATGTGTCTGTGCCTATTTATTTATCATTATATCTTGATGTTTTATCTCCCTTTCGGCGTCTAAGTTTTCAGAACAATATTCATGATCCAGTAAAAGCTGTAAGAAGAGTTCAAGAATTTACATAGACAATGGCCAAGCTGCAAATTCTTCTAGAAAATTCGCCAGACAATTTGCTTGATGATACAAGTGTTATGACCCATTATAAAAAACTGTCTAAAGATATTGAGACAATTGATTCAAAGCAATGTTATCAAAATATTGCACTTTCTCAATATACCGAAGTTAATAGCCATGTTCTTGACCAGTACAAGCTAATTATTGCAAATATTACCACATGTATGGAAGGCCATTTTCAATCTCTCCAAAAATCACGATTGTTTATACATTTGGTAGCTTTACTTGACGTTTATAACTGGCCGTTAAATGTGAATGATGGAACTTTTGGCGATAAAGCTATCGATGAAGTTGTTGAACATTTTTCTGAATTTTTAATTGGTGTAGGATGTGATTTGAATAATATACTTCATGAGTGGATCATTTTAAAAGCATACATGTTTCCCATCATAAGTAACAATCAAAATGAGTATTATTTGAAAATTTGGGGAATTGATTTTTCCAAATCAAATTTGGTCAAAGAATGCCAAAATATTCTTGATATTTTTGAACTATTTTTAATTTGTCCTTTTACAAATGCGAAAGTAGAACGAATGTTTTCATGTATGAATCACGTAAAAAATGACTGGAGAAGTTGTCTTAGACAAGATCTCTGAGAATCTCTACTTTGGATAAGTGAAGAAGGTCCTGAGATTGACAAATTTGAACCTGATACTGCTGTGGACAAATGGTATAATGATAAAGACGATTGTCAGCAAATTTTCATTGTTATCCGGAAAAAAGAAAAAGAAAGTCAGGAAAAACAGACATTGATTTAGCGACAGTTACAATATCAGATTTGGAAGAAAGTGAAAGCGAGGAAGAAAATTTAATATTCTAAGCATTAAACTAGTGAAATGATTACAAAACAATCAAAATATTTACGAATATGATCTAATACTTTTTCTATTAACAATCAAAAAAAAAATTAGATCGTGAAAGATTCTATTATTTAGACACATTTTTTTCTTTCGCTTTATTTTATTGAATAAAAAAAGTGAACGCTAACTTTTATTAAAAAATGCGTTGAATGAAAAAGCAATAGATAGAAGTATCAAGGGAATTTGATAAGGTTACTTAGATAAGAAAACTTACTTAATAAGAATTTAATCATCATTTTTGTTTGTGATTGTGCGGGTTTTCGTGAAAATGTTAAATTTTAACATTTTATCCTGATAATGTTTTCATCATTTTTAATAGTTTTTTATAACTGTTTCAAATTTATAAATTGTTTTGTTAGAGTTTTAAAAAAAATTTTTTACTGTTAAAAATTTATAGAAAATTAAATATTTTAGTTGTTTTAAACAGTTTAAAATATGTAAATAAAATAGAAAATGAAATAATTAATTAAAAGAATGTTATATCAAGTTCATTGATTTTACAAAAATACAGCCGTTAGATTTAATGCAATATAATAACAGTAATAATGTAAGTTATAACTAAAGCTACTTTACAACTGCTGAACGTAAATGTTATGACATCTTATGCAAAAATGAGACTTATTATATATATTATTATAAATAAGTTAAAATAAATAATGCCCCCTCCCCTCCAGCGAGAGTGGAGGAGGGGTTATGAGCAACAAAAAAATTGCGATTAGATTTTTTTACGTTAATTCGAGCCCTGATATATATTAATATATTATATATACTTTTATATATAAATATATATGTAAATATATATATAAATATATATATATATATATATATTTATTAATTTATATATATATATATATATATATATATATATTTATTTATTTATAAATATATGTATGTTTTTTATATTTATTTAAGTATGTAATTTTCATTATGAATGTCTTTAAATAAAAAAGTTATTTTAACAAGAAACAATTTATTCTTTCTTTTGTTTACATTGCTGCAAAGAATTGTTAAGATTTTTTTTTTAACTTCACAAATGTCAACAAAACAATCATTAGATGTAGGTTGTTTAAATGGGTTTTGTGTAATATTACTTTATTTAAATGGGTTTCGCATAATATATTATAAAAATATTAGCAAAGATAAATAATTCAAAGTTATTTATTCCAAAACAAGATTTTATTTTAAATAATCTTATCGTTATAGTTTATTATTTATTTTAGTTTAATTTAAATTTTTTTTATTTTTATTTTAGTTTTAGTTGAGTTATTTTTATTTGATTTTTTGGTTATGTTTTTTTTAAGATTTATTTTCTCTTATGATAAGTTTTTTTTTTAAGTTTCTTTATAGTTAGCATAATTTTTCAGCGCACTAAAAAAAAAATGTATACAAATTTTCAAAACATCTTTAATCAAACAATCTTTCGGGGTGGTAGATTAATCTATATTTCAAATTAATCGATTAAAAATTAACTTTCGAAATTAATTGATTAATCTATTAATTTTGATTAGTTTTTACTAATAAATTCTTACAGTTTCAAAAAAGTAAATATAACTTCTTTTGATTTTATTTCTCTTTTTATATCAGATATGATTAAAAAAAACATAAGTTATTAACAGTGTCATCATTTAAACTTGTTCTTAACTTAGTAACAAATAAACCTGCAGCACTAAAATTTCTTTCTGCTTCTACAAAAGATGGTGGAAGGCTAAGCATGGCGTTGTATTTTTTTTCTAATGTGTTTGGCCTTTTCCAGGTGCTTTCAAGTACTGCCATTTCTTGTTTAATACAAGTCAAAACCTCTTAATGGAATGACTTACTGTTGTTGAAGTTATATTTAAAATCATTTCTGCTAATTCTTCAGCTTTAGTTTTTTTTTTATTGGTTCTACATTACAAGTTGATTTAATATCAGACTTAAGTGCTGCTTCTACTTCCTCATGTAGAAACAAACATATGAAAACATCTCAAGCTAATTTAGCAAATTCATATTTATTTGGGTATTTTAAAAGATTACCTGGTTACTCTGAATCTGATTTAAAGCCATCTGGATTATGCAATTAGCATATGAACTGTTTATTTTGAAAGTGATGTAAGCCCAATTTTTATGCTTTTGAGATATTTAAAGGTTAGCAAAAGAAATTGTTATGCAATTTCATTTATTAACAAATTTTAAATTGATCAAAGCATATGGATATGTTTAAATACTAACTGTAAATTGTTTATAAATAAAAAGTGCACACCAAGTTAAATGTAAATTATGTGATTTCTAACTTTTTTTGAAAAATTGACTTACACTACTTTCAAAATAAACAATCCATATTTTCTTTTTTCAGTAATTCTACTCAAAGACTACATATAATTCTTTTTGACCAATGCTAGTATTTTGTTCTCTAAGATTTTGTAGTAAAAACAAAATAATTTTATTAGATTACAGTCTCCTTTTCCCTATGCCATAGGACTTAACTGTACAGTGGTCAGCCATCACATTGGGTCCAGCTGTATTTTTTTGCAAATATTGTCTAAAAATGAATTTTTAGGCAAAAAGAAAAAAAATGGTGCAATTTAAATCTTGTTCTTTTATTTATAAAGTCATACTTGATAAAAAAATTTTTTTTGGTAAGTAATTGGTTATTACAATAAATTATATAGAATATATATAAAGTATTAATATTTTGCAAAACCACCTGTATTGGCAATAGATGCATTGCGGCATGCTTGCAATTGATTTTTTTATAGTTTCTGTCAACTCTGGGTTATTGTGCCAGATCTTAATACTCTTTTCTATAAGATCTTGCTTTTTAGTATGAATTTTTTTTCCAATCTCTCGCTTTACTATTTCCCAAATAATAACTATAGGGTTAAGACCAGGTGAGTTGCCTGGCCATGGCAATACATCAACTTTTTTCTGTTTTAAATAAGCCATAACACTTATTGCTTTGTGGCTAGTTGCTCCATCTTACATAAATACAGGAGTGGGCAAAAGTCCAGCTACCATTTTGATTGCGCGCCATCTTGGTTAAGTGACGTTTAGATCAGTTTCGTTTTAAACATTGTGTTGTGTAGACCCTCCAGTTTTTTAATGGATAAATATACGCCACAAGAACGAACAGAAATAGTGACAATATTTATCGAAAGTGATCGTTCCATTATTGCCAGTCAGCGGAAATGGCGTAAAAAATATCATTAGGCATGTGACCAAGTCTGAAAGTTCAGAGATCTAGGATGTTTTTTACAAAGATGACTAGGATGGTTCTTACAAATGGCTCCTTCATTAGTCAACTAAAATTAAGAAATCAATCAAAGAATGCAAATCATCAAATCAAAAAATTTCAATAATTGCTTGATCATTGCAGAGAATTTTATGAAGTGTTGGAAAATTTAGATACCATAGGATGTTAGAAATTTTAGATTACTTCAGTTTTTTACAAAGCTCTCTAAACTTTCCAGTATCAATGTCAAAGCCAGAATCTAGATTTCCCTAAATAGTGGAAAATTTTTGGATAAAACTTTGATGAAAAGTCTTAAGTGCAGAATGCTAACAGCAATTATATAGAACTCTCTTTTGTGTGGAGTTGCCAGATAAGTTAGCAATATCTTAAGAAGTTTGATGACAAATTGGGTGAGAAGCAGTAGAGAATTTCTAGTCAAAATGTTTAAAATTTTTCTATTGAGCATTTTGAAGAGTGGCTTGAAGTTGATGATAACTTAAAAAAAAATTTTTTTTTCACTTGCTTCAGAAGTACAAAACACAATTTATATAATTATTTTTTAAGCAAGCGCTTCTAATAAATTAGTTTTTAAACTATTTAATACAATTAGCAAAAAAATAATTTTTACTTTTGGTACCTCTAGTAATAGAAGACTTTACCCTCTTTAACTCTCAACCATTTCTCAAACTTCAGCGTCTTCAAGCAACGGTAAAAAATCCCCACTCACCTTTTTAATAAAACCCCCTGTTTATCAATATGGACTAAAATTACCTTTCCCTCCTTTAATTCCTACCTCTACTTGTATTAGGCACGCAGGAGTACTAGATATCAGGCCTTGTTAAGAAGCCTTATGCAGCTCGGACTTAACACACAAAATGGCCAAGTATAATTACTTCTAGTTAAAGGTAAATATTTCTCTAAAAACTGCTTTTTCACTGCATACCCAAATGACCTTAATTTTCCTTGAGACACACTATCAGTTACTAATAATATAAACAAACTTTGCCAATAATCTTTGCTTCTTTTCATATCTTTTAAAGTCACCTTACACCTATCTGTTCATTATCTTATTTGTTGAATATTATATAATTTAGTGTGCCAAGTGTAAAAAGTATAAAGTTTAGATATATATTGATTATAAGTGAAAATTCAAAAAATTTCGAAATATATCTTTAATTATATTATATATTTGAGAAGGCTTAAATAAAGTTTATAGTTAAAATGCTTTGAATAAACTTTTGGACGCCAATAACTGCAATATGACTTACAGTTCCAATAGTTTGCAGCAGCTATAAATCTTTTAAAATAACATTTTTTAATTTGTAATAATTATTTTTCAGTTTTCAATTTTCTATTTAGCACAAATTCGTGATCCTGTTAATCCAAATATTATAGTCAACATAAAAAAATGGAAAATACGTGTAGTAGACATTCAATCTTCTTTACCTCCAACTGTTCTTGTCAACCATGTTTTGCATGACGTGGTCAACAAATTAGCTACTAAAGTTGACATGAAATCAAGATTTTCAGTAGAAAAACAAATGAAAGGTATTTAGAAGAAAACATTAGTTTTTACAAAATTGATTTGAGTGTGTATATGTGTGTGTGTATATATATATCAGGTCTTGTTAAGTAGCATTACGCTATTTGAATTTTCATGTACACAATTTACGTTACCCAAAAACTTTTTTCAATTAGTTTATTTAAACTTTTTGAACATTTTATGTTGAAAACAGTAAACTGTAATTAATTGTTGTAAAAAACATTTGTGGAATATTTAATTTATTATGTAAAAAAGCAGATTGATAAATACAAAACAAAATTTATTTTTAATCTATTTTATTAAATTTAAATTAAACTTTTTATTAAATATAATTAAATATAAATTTATTTTATTAAATTTAATTAAAAAATTTTTTTAAATTTTAAATCGCTCCGTTTGTTGAAGTAAAAAAATGTATTTTAAAGTAACTTGAATTAAAGTCTACCAAAATCGACTAATACATTTTTAAAATCGACTAAGTCAAGTAAAAGTCAATTTAATCGAAATGTTTGAATAAAATTTTTTATTATAATCATATACTTTAATGTTGCTTGACAATTTACTTTTTAAATGGTATGAACAAATAGAACTTTAACAGAGTACACTAAAAAACTAGGTGATATGTACTACTGTTATAATAATACATGGTGTTATAACAAGAACATTTTTTGTTTGATTTTAATTCTTCTAATCTACTAGATGAATTAAAATCGAGTTAAACAAAATAAATCGGAAATTACACTTACAAAGTAAAGTAAAAAAACAAAGATTGGCATTTTTTATGCCTTGGCTCAACAAGACACATTTTTCAGCTAAACCTGGTTTAAGTCTATTTCGCTGTCCAGTGATGATTTCGGCAGCACTTGAAAATAACTCTTCTGAAGGCGTTGATGGAGCAGTTATGCAAAAAAGCATCTTCTCTACCTTTGACAAAACGGGAAATTGGCATAAATTATTTTTATAAAATGCAAGGTAACATGAATTTTCTGATTTCTTTTTTAATACAAGCAATTTTTGTTGTTTTGTTCAATATAAATTTATAAGTACAAAATTGAGGATCTAAATATGTAGCTGTCTATAACTTTCAATTTTGAGAAAATCTTCACATCTTCGATTAAAACTGTCTTTGAGCTTAATGGCAAGATTTATAATTGTACAATTATTTGATTAAAGTTAGCAAAGTAATCAGTTAATTTATAAACGGCTGGTAATATAATTGAACAAGGGTAAATTGTGATCCGCTCAAAATTTTTGTAAAATCATGTATAGGTTCTAATAAATCAATTAGCTTGCCAATTTCCAGTTCCCAGCTTTTTAACAAGAATTCTTTATTATTTTTGTTCTCTGGTTTAATTAAAATGTCTTTGATTGAGTTGTTTAGTTTAAAGTTAGTCATTTAGTTTAAAAACTGATTGCAGCATTAAAAAGGTTAAATTTCACTGAGTATTCCACGTCTTGTTTTAATTTGTTAATTGAACATTTATTTTCTGGATTATCAATTTTCATATTATTTAATTCAACACAACTAACTAGCTGAGCAGAAAGTTTATTACTATGTTTAACTAAGCCAATCAGTTTCCTACATTTCTTTAAAATTATGAAAATGCAATCATTTTCTTCAGTTGAATGCTCATTCTCTTTTATAAGAACATCTTTAACAATTAAATTTAATGTGACAAAAACAATGTATGTACAATTTATTCATTAGATCTTCTAGACAATGTTTGATATTCCCAGCTATGTCACTACTTGTTGAAAGTGTTTTATCATTTATTTTCCATTTATTTAGAATTAATTCAATTTGCTCCTTTATATATAGGCTAGTATGAGCTTTTGGGCTGTGCTTTAATGCAATGCGAACGATTTCAAACAAAAATTTTGATCAACAAAATGTATAGTGGCGCCAATGTATAAATACGAGGCTTGTGATGTCCATCTATCGGTTGTTAGATGGCAAAATTGAGCTTCGTTTAAAAGGTGCATAACCTTTATTTTAAATGATTCAAATTTAAGTGGCACTATTTCATACGAAAACCTTTGTCTAGTCAGCAATTAGTACTTGCTATCAAACGAATCTAGCATTTTGATAAAATGCTTGTTGTCAACAATTGACAGCAGTTGGCCTGTTTGAAGAATAAAGTTACACATAGATTCTTCTAAATCACTATATTTCTGCAAGCTTGAACAGTATGAGTAAGAGTTTGCAAATGCAGCTTTGATAGATAATTGACCAGTTGTTGTACTTGGAAGTTTAGACTTTTTAATATTAATATGATGGTTACTATACAAATGATTTGCCATTAAGCTTGTATTTTTATTGTACTTTAGCTCTTTGTTGCAAATTTCGTTTGTTAATGCATCTTTATATTTACACGTGGTTATTGTAGAGTCATTGTTTTTTATAAAATAATTCCAGACTTTACTTTTATGAAAATTATTATTCAACATTTTGATCTACCATAAAAAGAGAATAAAAGTAAATAAAATTTACATTAAAATTAAGTCGAAGGAATAGCATAAAATCTCTTCATCATTCTCTGTTGTTTTGTCTCTCTTAAGTTTAGTTGCACAGCTTTTAAGTGCGTTCGTAGGAGAATTCCTTTGTGCGGAAATATTCTCTGAAGAGATTTATTTGTGTACCAATCATTCTTATTAATAGTCCAAATGAAGCTATACCAATCTTTAATAATGTCTAAAGGGAGTTAAACCAATCATCAATAATATCCATTGTGAAAAATTGTGTACCAATCATTACATAATGTATTGAATTTAATTAAATATAAGAATGCTACTTGTAATTTCATTTGAATTTAAGCAAAAAGAATTTTAAAAATGTTAATTTTTTAAATTCTCTCGAATTTAAAAAATTATCGAATCGTTTAAATTCAAACGAAATTATATAAGCAGTATTCTTACATTATTTTATCTTATATATTATCTTATGTAAAAGTGATACAGAGATAAGAAATGTTAAGGTGGCGAGGTGGAGACAGATTGGGCCGGCTAAACCTTTTTTTGGGTGACAGATTTAGTAAACTTCTTATCTTTTTTGCATCGCTAACTGAGTACCATAACACATTACTTAACAATTTGTTGATCAACAGGTTACTATATTGAGAAAAAGGAAACATATTGATGAAGTTGTGCTACATACAGTAAGCATAGAGTTAAGTTTATGTGATACAGCAAATTAGGATCAATGTTCAGATATTTTGGCTGACTTAAAAATACCGTTATAAATAATATTCTTACGCATGGCTCTATCTTTATAAATAATTTATCTATTTAAGTTAAACTAGTTATAAATAGTTCTCTTTACTAATTGGTCAGCACCATAACAAAATTAAAGGTTAATAAAGTTATATCAAGTGAAAAAATAGGAAGTAAGGATGTTAGGATGATTATCTGACTAAATCGACTTTTAGTCGATTAGTAGGAAACCCATAGTTGATTAAATCAACTATTCAATTTTTCAAAGTCGAATAATTTCAACTTTCGACTAGTCGACTTTTAGTCAATTTAGTCGAAGTCGATAACAACACTATTTGTTTTACATTTCAGTTTTAAAATTGCTTTTTAACAAAACATTTTTCTTTATCATTAATTTTTTGAATTGATCATAGATTAAACCCCGATTAAATATGATTAACTAGTTTATGAGCAGTATGCGAAGACTTTGTTAAAGCCAAAATGTTAAAAAAGGTTGATAGTATTTTTATTTATTTTTCGACCATTAAAGTGAAAAACTTTACAATTTTTAACGCCATTTTTTTTTCTTGAAGGTAAGATCTGTCTCTATGATTTAAAAAAAAAATTACTGGTGTGAATAATGCGCTTTTGTAGTTAAGAAATGATGTCAATACGTAAAAGGTCTTTCAAACTTGAGTTATAAATGTTATATTTGGTTTTTTTTACCTTTGCTGTTAAATTTTATGTGGAAGAATTTCTTTTTTTTTTTTAATAAAAACTTTTGTATCTAAATAAAAATAACGTGATCAAGAAGCAAATGCTTTAAAAGCCAAACTTATATTTATTTTATCTTTAAAAAAAACTAATACTTGTGCTATAAATATAAGATATGTAAATTCAAAATTATACTGATATTTATTAAAAACATGTTCCGCCAATAACATCTTACAACCGAAAATACTAATGTTTTTTTTTGGATTTAGTAAGAAATAGTGAAAATACATTAGGTTTCACTGTAAATGAAAACAAAATTTTTTAATGGAAATAAAAAAAAAAATTTAATTTATAATATTTGTTAAATTAAAATTTTTATTTTGTCTAAAAGGCAGTTGAACTAAAATGTTTTAGGTAACACAAACGTTTTTTTACAAAAGCAACTGTAATTGTGCTATTTGCTGGTTAGGGCAATGTGTACTAAAAGTATTAGTACACTTAATCTTTCTAAATTCACCTACGTAGAATCTGAAAGCATTACATTCAAAAATAGAAATTTATTTTGCTCAGAATGCTGTCAAATTGTTGGTCCTGGTATTTGACATCCTTGCAGCAAAAAAAAAAACTTTTCAAAATCATCACACCTTAATTACTTCAAGGAATCATAATATCGCTGACAGAGTTGTTTCTTGTACGCTAAAAAAACTATCTGTTGTTGGTGATTTAAAAAAAATAAAACTTGCAACAGGAGGAAAAGCTCTTCCTGTTAAAGTATACAGAGACCGATCACCTATAAGACATGTGAGAAGTAAAACAATCATGAACTTGAAGATAAACCATGATCTTCCAAACTGTGCAGTGTTAGGAATAATGAAGGAGATAAGAAAAGATGCTGGATGATCTGGAATACAGGAGAACACTTATGCTGAAGTTACGAACAGGTCACGCTACTTAAATAGGTTTTACGATGTGAAAAAAGCTCAAGATCAAAAATGTCAACTCAAGCTTTTTGAAAAAGATATTGTTTATTGTACTGACCTATCTATGCTTGTAACTGAAGTTTGTTTCTTCAGAAAAATGGATATTTTTAATTCTGTTGTACACGTTGGTATTGATGGAGGGCAGGGATCTCTAAAGATTGTCATGAACATGTTTGACCCATCAGTATTAGATTTTCAACCAAAAAACCAGAAGTACACTGGGGTCAACAAAGTGACTATCTTAGGCATAGTTCGAAACGTAGAAGAGAGAATCATCACAATCTGAAAACACTTTTCCAACTCCTTCAACTCAATCAATTAAAGTTTACCTAGGCTTCTGACCTCAAATTGATGTATATCATCATTGAATTATCAGTAAGTATCTTATTTCATTTATATTTTATATTTTAAGTAAGCAATACCTTAAGTTATTTTCTATTATCAAGGGTCACGATGGAAAATACTTGTGTTGCTATTGTGATGGGCCGATGGATGAAAAAGAAGTTCTAAGGACATTCGGATCACTAGCAGATGAATTCAAAAAATACCAATTTGATAACAAACCTCGTATACAGATGCAATATTGTAAAAATGTTATTTATCCATGTCTGTTGGATGAGAAATTGACTGAAGAAATTATCAACATAATTCCACCACCTGATTATCATATTTATGAACACCATGTTAGTAAAATTATTGATATTCTCTTCACTTATAAAAGTCTGAAGGAGTTTCTTGAAAAGAAAACAATTATCAGGCATGGCTATAATGGTGGTGGTTTTGATGGACCTAACTGTGCCAAAGTTTCAAGTTCATTGGATGAAATGACACTTTATTCTCCAATTGAATATCTGGAATGTATTGAAACCATTAGGAGGTTTAAAGAAGGTACTTCATTGCTTTTTAAATTTTTTTTAACACTTCTTAGATTGTTTTTAATTCAATTAGTACAGATAGGGGACTATTGACCTACCAGTCTAAATAAAATTAGGAGACACGAATATGTTAATACTATTATTTTCAGCAAGTTAATATTTGGTTAAATTTTGTTTGATTTAGTAGCTGAATGCTGTTTTGGGATGAAACTTGATATATCCTACAAAGAAAAAATAGACAAGTTTGTGGAGTCCGTGCTTCACTTAAAAGTATATGTCTATGATGTATTTGCAATGAAGATTTCACTGGGATGGAAGTTTCACATAATCAGGTTTCATCTCAAGGAGTATCTCGAAAGGCAGAAAATCCTGCTCGGTATTACATCAGAACAAACATCTGAAGCAGTGCATAAAAACTTAAACAAGACACTGAAAAGGTTCGTTCTATCTGAGAAAAATGTCCATTACAGTGAAAAACTAAGAGCTATAGTTGTTGAATACAGTTGAACAAGATTGTAAGAAGATTTTTCAAGAATATATTTAGATTGAAAAAATACCTATTTCTTTTTCATTTTTGTAACATATTATATTTTTTAAAATACTGTTTGTGGCATTTCATTTGTCTGATTTTGTTATCGGAGATTTATTCATGTTCTGTGTGTGTCAGTAGAGATGGAAAATTTGTTGCATTTCTAATAGATTTTTGACAAGAAGATAGTTGCAACTATTATTTTGCAAATATTCATTAAAATGATAATTTTTTGCTAATAATCACGGCAGTCAGATCACAGTCATTTTTCAAGGGTGTTGTGATCACAGATCACAATACCCTTGAAAAATTACTCCTGCATCCCCCTGGTTGAAGGAAATTATTTTTTGAAAAAAAAAAATTCTTTATTTTGAATTCACACATAAATTGTAATTAGGTTTCAAATTTTATCAAAATATATTTTGGCGCTCAAAAGATACAGCCATATAAAGTTTAGGACCCCCTCATTATTTGAAGGTTTTAATTATTTAGAAAAATGATAAAAAATGAAAAAAGATGCGGTTTTTAATTCGTTTTCAACGGTTTCTATTTCATGTCAACCTGCTTGAAAGAGTGATTAAAAAAAATCTGAAGTAAAAATAACTTCAACTTAAAACCTCTAAAAATGAGCAGTGTTTAAGAAATTCAACCATAAAAAAGTGTTCCCTTATTTAAAAAAAAAAACCATAAAACAAATGTTTTAATGGAAAAAAAAAAGTTTAAATAAGTATAAGATTTTACAATAAAGAATTTTTTTTTTTCAAACAACATTTAAATTGAATTTATAATTTTTTTTTAAAACAATATTGTTGACTTACAACAATTTTTAATGTGGTTTTAAATTTAATTACAATGAGGTACTTTAAA
Source organism: Hydra vulgaris (assembly GCF_038396675.1). Lineage (NCBI taxonomy): Eukaryota > Metazoa > Cnidaria > Hydrozoa > Anthoathecata > Hydridae > Hydra > Hydra vulgaris. The sequence goes on along the minus strand of NC_088932.1, from coordinate 1,236,409 downwards.
ATATGCAACTGATGCAATAAAACTTTTACCGATGTAAATACCTTTATTGAGTAAAGTTAGATTTATTTCAGTTGTGCTTTTCCGTTACACAACAAAATCTCAAAACAAGGCATTGAAAGAGAACATTGAGCACTTTATTTTGTAGAATATATTTAAAAATTGTTTAAATGAGTTGTGTTTTGGAGTTATAGAGAGATGAGAGAGGGTTGTAACCATGACTATAGTAGCCTCCTTTACTCTAGTGATCTTTTTGGCTTTGGGGACGTGAAATATAAAAAATAAAATAAAATGTATATACATCTGGGCAAGTTTTATAACATCGGTAAGGAAGAAGGCGTGAACTTCGTTTCAAATGCTCTCCCGTGGCGCTCTATGATAAGACTGTTGGAAACTTTGGGGCAACTAAAGTAAAAATTTATTAAAAAAGAAAGAGTTATTGCATTATGATAAAACACCATAAATTGCTTTTGAATAGTTTTTTTAAAGGTTATGTTTTTTTTAATTAAGCTTTTTTTAAGCATATTTTTTTATACTCCTTGAAAAACAAGGGTATATATAACCCCTAGAAACATAGTATTACATAAAAAAAAAATTTATAAGGATGAAGTTAGTTAACCATTAACAAATGTTTTAGTTTAATAAGGATAGAGTTAGTTAACCATTAATAAATGTTTTAATTTAATAAGGATAAAGTTAATTAACCATTAACAAATGTTTTAATTTAATAAGGATAAAGTTAATTAACCATTAACAAATGTTTTGATTTAATAAGGATAATTTTAATAATTGTAAAAAAAATTTCCTTTTATTTTGTCGACAAAAAAAGAATTATTTCAAAGTAATGTATGCACAGTATGATATAATAAACAAAGTTATTGATCAAATATATTTACAGAGAAACACTAGGCAAACAGAAACACTAGAGAAACACATTAAATAAAGAATAATAGAATAATTGATAATAAATTGTTTTAACTTATTGTTATTGTTTTTTTAGCCACAGCACCATGGTATGAAGCATACAGAGATTGTTATCTTCAGCTTTTACATCCAGTACGGCATGAGTTTATTAGAGATTTTCTGGCCTGTATCTTTTACCATATATATATTTTTCATTGTAATTTCGATAGTTTAGTTAAGTTATATCCTTGTGAAAAATAGATATATAGATATGTCTATCTATATTTATTTTTAACAGGGATATGATTTGCAGTGTGGTGAGTAGGAGTGCTTTTTTTTTTATAGAGTATAAGTTCAATATTTCATTAGTTAAATTAATGAAGCTCCAGACTCCTTTTCATAATTATGCAAGTAAAAAATTTCAACTAGACTAAATTCTTAACAAGTTGTGATTAATTTTTTAGTGTTGTTCAAAATTAAATAAACGCATTAAGTTAACTCCTGACTTATATGAATTGATAATTTATATATGTGTGTGTATGTATATATATATATATATGTAAATTATGTTAGTGTATTTTACAAATAGAGTGCTCAATGTTCTTAAAGAACAGAGCAATAATAAATTAGTAAAAAACACTTATCTAACTTTTATCTTCGACTTGAAGTTTCACCATTGCTGGATCATCAGGAAGAGTACTCTTCCTGATGATCCAGCAATGGTGAAACTTCAATTCAAAGATAAAAGTTAGATAAGTGTTTTTTACTAATTTATATATATATATATATATATATATATATATATATATATATATATATATATATATATATATATATATATATATATATATATATATATGTATGTATACATATGTATATCTATATATATGTATATATTATATATATATATATATATATATATATATATATATATATATATATATATATATATATACATATGTATATCTATATATATAAATATATATTATTTATATATATATAAATAATATATATTTATATATATAGATATACATATGTATATATATATATATATATATATATATATATATATATTATGTCCAAAAAAATAAAATAAAAATGGAGAGGATAAACAAATTGTCCAGAATTTTGAATGTGTAAGGTAACTTCTAACTTTTCAGCAATATTACTAATTTATATTTGTAATATTGCTGAAAATAAATTTTCATTAAAAAGTACATAAAAGTTACAATTAAACTATTCATAAAATTATTTTTTTTTTGTCAGTATGTATAAGATATTACCTTCTACATCAAAAAGATTTCACTAACTTTAAGTGGAAAATAGTTTTTTGTAATTTTGAATTTGCTGTTCATTTAAAAGATTTCCTTCTCAAGCTAATCTAACTCTAAGCTAATATACCTCATAAAAAAAATTCAGCATTATTATATTCATTCATATATTCATACATTATTATATATTTCTAGCTACTAAAGTGCAGCCTTTTTTTTTCTCTAATATTCTCAATATTTATAACGGGATAAGAAACGGGATTTTCAACATTTGTATTTGATCATTTTTAATTTGTATTGGGTATTGAATGTAAAAAGACACATTTCAAAAAGTTAATTTTTGAGAAAAGATCATAATAAGACTTTTGTTTTTCTGTTAAAGTTTTTCAACAGTATAACAAAAGAATTTATATCATTTTTTATATGTTTAAATATTTCTAAGCTAGTCATTTTTACTTACATTTCTGAATACTCACTAAGCTAGTAAAAATTCAGTTTATTAAAGACAAAACTATAGAAAATCATTATTTGAAATTTTTTTTGTTTTATATTTTTAAATTATACCAAAAAAGTAAATTTACCCAGGCAAAGTGTCTAGGAAGAAAAAGAATTTGGTTGAAGAAGAAGAGAGTTATAAAGAAGAAGAAACTGATAAGGAAAAAGAGACAGACGAAGAAGAGATTTATAAGGACGAAGAGGCAGACAAAGAAGAAAGAAATTTTTTTAGTGAATTATTACAAGCCTTGCGGTAGTGGTGTAGTAGTAGAGCACTCGCTTCATAAGCGAGAGGTTCCGAGTGTAGCCTTGTTAGCCAAGGTTCGTGTTTCGGAGTTATAGAGTTGAGAGAGAGTTATATCACAAATAAATAGCCTCCTTGTCTGTAGTGGCCTTCTCGGCCTTGAGGAGGTGAATTAACAAAAAAAAAAAAAACTTAAAAAATAATAATGTTGATTTGCCTGATTACTATATTGATTATTATTTATAAATAATTATACTTTTAAATAAATTAATATTTTGATAAATGTTATTTTTATGTAATTTTAAAAATGTTTTCTTTGTCTTTGCATCATAATCTTCTTCATATTATATTTTTTTGTATAACTGATTAAAATAGAAAATTTGTTTCTATGGAAATATATATAACAATTCCAATAGTACTAAAAATTTATTGTTAGCAATCACCAAATGCATTAAAAGTACTTGACTTTATAATTGTTATGAAAACTATAAAACTTCATATTTATAATTTAAATTTTTAAGAGTGTTATATATTTGTAATATAGGAAATTGAATTTGTAATATAGGAAAATGAAATAAAAAATGTTTCTACCCCTCAGGCGGTATAAATAAAATACCTGAAAAAATGTATTTTTTTGAAAATGTCATGATAAAAATATGAATGTACGTAATAATTTAAAACAAACAAAAAATTTTTAACCTTGCAACGTGACTTGGTTATTGGTGTTTATAAAATTTTTAAATTTTATGCATTTATATATATTTTATATGAATTATAAACATTGAGAGTATTAGAGCAAAAAATGGTTGCATGTTAGTATCTAAAAATTTATCATAATGCATATAAATAAATATAAATAATGGACCTATTTGATAATGTTTTGAAAATTTTTGAATGAAAGCCAATTTTTTGAGGTTTTGCACCACTGTGCGCTTATTTAAAACAAACCTCAAAACGATTGTTTGTAGCTTGAACTCAAAGCATAATTTAATACATAGTTTGTACCTCAAATAAAAGGGTTCCTACATAAAGTGTCAAGCAATAACCATGGGCCAACAAAAATCAAAAACTAGCACCCATGTTTCATTCTTAATGATTGACAACTGCTAATTTTAATCTCTGATTATATGCATCAACAGTTAAGCCAGACAAAATCTTGATCATTCTTCTAAAATACATTCAAAAAGTAAATGCTCTTATTTAGTTTGAAATTAAGTCAAAGCATTCCTGCATTTATTTATTAACAGTTGTCATTTCTTTCAAATAATGTTTTATGCCAGCTATGGCTATCAAGTTTACGAAAGTTGTTGATTCTGTAATTAAAAGAGAGGCATTTTATGCTCATCAAGAAAAATGTCAATTCAGAATTTGGCGAGTATGGCAGGCAATTGCCTGCTATTCCTGAAGTTTATAATACTTTTTTGCTAGAACTTGCCCATGGCTTTCAATCCACACTCAAGTTGTGGAAAGTGGCGTCAAGTTTCTTACTGAAGCCTAAGGGGGAATCCATGAGTGGGGGGCAATGAGGGGGGAGGCAAAAAATTTTTTTTTAATTATTACTTAGTGTTTATAACCTTTTATATGAAAAGCATATTTTGTCAACAAAAATGTTAAAATATCTTGAAGTAATGATTTTGATTTAAAATAATTTTAATTTATTGAATAAACAACTATTTGATGAAGATTAGAGAGTTTGGTTTTTAATTTAAAACCTTGATTAAACACGATTAAAACCTTGATTAAACATATTTAAAACCTTGATTAAACATATTTAAACCTTGGTGTGTTGATTATTTTAACAAGTTTTATTATAAATTCTAATTTATATTTTCCCGACTGTGAAGATTTAAAAACACAATTTTTTATTAGAAAAATGTCTATTGGTGTCCAATATCAGTGCATCAATAAGACATGCAAGTTGATTGCCTGTTATATTTTTCCATTATATTTGAAGTTCTAGTGTTGCATCATGCCTGTCATTACATTATTCTTTTGTACATAAAACCTAAACCTTTTTCAATTATTTTTTTTTTTTGCGGCTCTAAAAATTTCTTTAAACATTTCACAGCTTCTTGTTTTAAAACAATTAATAGGTCTTTAATGCAATTTTATGCTTTATGTAAATCGAAACTTTTTTTCAGAAACAACTGACTGAGCCTATTTGTCAAAGAGAACACAAGTACAGCACATGTACAGAAGCCTAAAGATACAATAAAATCTATTTCTCTTATTGATAATAATAAAATTTTTGCTTTTAATGAAAGTGTTTTATCATTCCATTTAGATATATTGTCTAGTGCATCAGTTATTTGTGGATGCTCAACACTAAATGTCAGCAAAGCATCATGCCTCTTGACTCTTTGTGTTTTGCAGAGTGAAAGCAGTTGCGAGTTTTGCATATTTTTTATAATAAAATTTTCTTTTACAGAAGCATTGAAAAAAACAACAACTTTGCTAATAACACCTAAACAATTTCTTATTGCTTGTACGCTTGAGCTCTTAGATTTAAATTTAAGTTGAATTTAAAGCATGATTATAACATGGATAACAAACAGTATTTGATGCAATTTGTTGAATTTCAACTATCACACCTTTTTTCAATGACAACATAACACTAGAGAAAGGTGTAACTTTTTTTCACATGTTTGGACATGTTTATAACAGAGTTACCAATAATCTTGCCATCAAAAATAGATTTATCGTAAATAGATGCATTACTTTTTTTGATTAATTAATCAAATAGATTCGTTAATTTTGTGATCATTTTGATCATGCAAATCAATAAATCCAACAAAATCTTCTTGAGCTGATCCATGAGGTTCTCATTTATGACTGATGTGATACATCAGTTGTTTTTCATCAAACATAATAGCAAAATTGTTATATTCCTTAATTTTGCTAATGTATGATGGAGATGCTTGAGCTGTTTTCAAATGATTTTCTAAATTTAAATCGCCACAGTTGACTTAAAATTTTAGCAACTCTCAAAAATTACCTTCATTTATCATCACATCAGAATCTTCTATGTCTAATAAGCCGTTAAAAATATAATTGTTTTAACAATAGGTATCAATCGTTGATGATTTTCTAAAACCTGTTAAAGCTGTTGATATTTTTGCTCTGTTTACAAAATTCATTGTTAGTTTTTATAGAAATACTTTTTTGCTTTAACAGCTTCATTGTGATATGTTGCTTTTCTGTGACTTATTAGATCTCTATCTTTGCCAAACAGTTTAGCAAACACTTGTAATGATGATTTAACTAGTTTCTGAAGTGCAACTTGTTAGTGGGATCCTGCAGTCCAGTGTTATGATATTAATGCACAATATTTGCAGTATAGTCCCTTTTTGCTATCTGAATATGCTAACCATGAAAATTTTTCCAGATGTGAATGATAAAGATATTACTTTTCTCAATTATCTTTCTTCATGTGAACTGAATGCAGCATTCTGTAGTCGGCTGATGATTTCCATGGCATTTCAACAGGTTTTTTTAGTTATATCATCAAATGTTCCGACTAAATTTCCAATGTCATTAATAAACCCAGCATTTGAAATCTGACTTTACCATGTTTTGCTAATTTTAGTGGTTGCAGAGTCAGGCAAAGGCTCAGTTAATTTTTTTCAAAATTAAATGCTTAAATTTATTTTCAGAAAGTGGAATAACTATAAGTAAGCTATCATTCTTTTTGTGTCTCTGTTTGTGTCTCATGTAGTTGAGTTATCTTATGTTCAACATGTTGAGTAGCTATACAAATACTAAATAATGGTGGTGGGGCTGATGCAGTTTTGATTTGTAAGTCATTTCTTTAGTAACTTGAATAGTAACAGTAAAACTAGTTGTAGGTGTTTCAACAAACTTTTTTTTTTTTTTGATGCTATAAAGAAGTAAATTCAAACTATTCCTTTTGTTACGTTAGGAATAGCCTAAATAGCTGAGGTTTGTAAACCTCAACAGTTTTATTTTTGCAAGAATAAAGAGTCTAGAGACTAGTTATAAAAATATGATTTCAAAGTTTTTGTTAACAAAAATCAAACTTGAACTTGAATTATTTGAAGTGATTGTTATAACTACTTTTTAATGGCATTTCAAATTTCTGCATAAATTTTTATAAAAATATGGAAGCACAGAATATAAAAAACAAGTTAATTACTTTTGAATGTGTTAATTTGTATGTAGATTATTAAGTTTCATTATTGTGCCAAATTTCAATGAATCAATTTCTTGAAATGAAAAATGATATCATCAGTTACCAGACTGCCAGACTAGAATAGAAATTTTTATTATGCTATTGAAAAGCAGTCTGAAATTAACTTTTTGCAGTAGGAATAAACTTTTTCTCTAGTGAAATTTATGTTTAAGTAAAATGAATAAACTTGAATACCACTATAAATAGTTTATTCCAGTATCAAAATAAATAGCAGTGTTTATAATAATTTAAGTAGCCTTTTTTATTGTAAATCAATACAATTCACTGCAACTTTGGATGCTCATTGAATTGTGTTTTGCAATTCAAGAGTTGTTATTAAAGAATTTAAATTTATGAGTCATTATAATATTAAATAGTAATATTGTGAATTACAGTGTTAAACAAGTTCATTTGAATGTTAACTAAAAAGTTAGTAATTTATTACTATTACTAATCCTTCTTCCAGCACAACTATTGTTTCATATATACCAATCGCATTCAATTTTTATCTCCTTTTAGTGTAAAATATTTTTAAATTTACAAAATGGTTTCTTATCATTTTTAAAACTTTTCCTAAAAACAAAATATGTATGTGAACACAAATACATATTTTATGTCTCTATTTATGATTCAGTATCTCATCATGATTAGATTTACAATATGCAGCTACCTAAATTGATACCTAAAAGGGACAGCCATGTTTTTTAGATACATAGTTGTGTTATTTTCAGGTTTTGATATATTTTCTTGTTTTTAGAATGACATGATCCTGATTTTAAATTTGAAATTATATACACTGTTGTTTAATAGTTTTAAAAATTTTTTGTTTCCAAAATTAAAAAAAGTTTTTGTGGCACTTTTAAAAACTTTAACATTAAATAAGGCATCTTTGTTGTTTCTACTAAACACCCAGATCCAATGCAAGCATTTGCAGCACTTGTTTCTCGTCAAAATTCTATTCAAAGTTCAAATGAAAGCTCCAAGAAAACATATAATTGGTTTAGTGATAATACCTTAAAGTATTATCTGCTACTCCATGATAACATTGATGGAAGCGAAAAAAAGTAAGTGTTTTTACCTACTTAATAATATTCTTTTTATCAATATCAATAAAACAATCAAGTTAATTTTATGATGGAATATGTAAAATAATTATGATTGTATACTTAAGATAAATTAGTTGCAAAGTTAATGTATAAATTAAATACATAAGTTATTATAATTGAATTAAATTTCAACATTTTATGAGGCTTTTAAATTAAATTTTTGATTAAAAAAAATTGCATTTAAATTGCAAATCATTGAATAAAAACATTGTGGTGAATGCAACTTATCTAGTTGAATGCAGTTTATCTAGGAGAAAAAAAAAGCACTGTGGTGAATGCAATTTACCAAGGAAAAATAAGAATATTGTGGTGAATGCTATTATCTAGAGGAGTGCAACTTACCTAGGAGAATGCACCTTACCTAGGAGAATTAAAGCATTATGAAGATAAAATATAAAAGTTATATAGAACCCCCAATTTAAGTGTGGGTAAAACCAGGAAAGCCTGCAAATCTTGGTTAGTAAATTTCTTATATGTGATAATACAATAAAAATGTTAATAAAGCTTGCTTTATAAACATTTTTATTGTATTATCACATATAAGATATAAACATGCATGTTACTGAATGTTTCTAAATTCAAATGCTACTTGAAAACAGAGCATTTATAAGAAGTTTTTTTTGTAATTAACAGAAAAATATAAAGAGTTTAAGTATAGAGTATCAAATCCAAATCCAATAAGACAATATCCTATAATTATCTGAACTCAAAATTGGTATTAATGAGTGGGTTTTAGAATAGTGAGAAAATGAGTTTTTAATACTTAGGAATGGAATTCCGTAGTTAGAAATTTTTCCAGATAAACTTTATGAAAAAGACCGAAATGCCAGATTTTAATAAAAACCTTTGATATGTCAAAAGCAATATTATTTATTTTATCCATTTATTTAACCTTAAAATCAAAAATTATAAATTTAATTATAATTTACAAAGTTAGGTTCAATTAGTCAATGAAGTGAAACCTTAATAAAATAAAGAAATAAAATTTAAAAAATATTAAAACAAGGAAATAATAAAGTAAACTACATTAATACAATAATTTAGAAAAAAATTTTTATATAGTTTTAAATTTCAATTGATTATGTGTCAGCATGGTCAAGTGGTTAACGTGCTGAGCTTCTGAACAACAAAGCCATGGTTCGAGACCAACCGCTGGCAACCTTTTTATTTAATTTTGTTAGATTTTTAAAATACAAAATACTTGTGAAGTTTTATAAAGATTACATATAAACATATCTTATTTGTTGCGTATGTGCCATGATTGAGACACTTATGTTATTTTAGTTTTACATTTCAAGTTTTTTTACAACTAAGTTTGAGTAAAACTTGAGTTTGTGCAAGAAAAATGAGTGCATATATATGTTTATATATAAAATATAAAATCTATAGAACTGTAAAATAAAAATGTTTAAAAATGTTTATATATAGAATATAAAGTCTATAGAACTGTAAAGTTGTTTTGCTTTGCATTTTAAATAACAAAAATTAAAAACAAGCTAATTATTTGAACTTGCCACAAAACAACCTCAACTTTTTTACAACAGTAAGGTGGTGTTTTATTATTTTTTTTTTTTAAAGTATGTTTTATATAAGAACATAATTGAAAATTCTAATTTTATACTTATATTAAACTAGTTTATTTAATTAATTACTTTTTAACATAATTAAAAGTTAAAGTTATTTAATATTGATAAAGAAATTTAGAGTTTTACAGCTATTTTAACAGAAAAACAAAAAACAAAACTTTCCTAAAACAAAACAAAAAAAAACTAAAACAAAAAAAATGTTTGTACTTGTACTTAACTCTTTTGTTTTTAATTTTAAATAAATAAAAACTATTTTAAAAAGTTTTAAAAAGTTTGAATTTATTTCCTAAATAGTTCGAAAGTGTTCGAGTTTGAACTTTTTAAAAAAAGTTCTAATTGGCAGCCCTACTTACTACACCTTTTCATGATGTAATTGAGAATATAAAAATTGTATTTAAGAAATCGTAACATGTAATTGAAAAGTAGGGTAGATTGGGGCTAGTTAAGCATAAGGGCAAGTTGGGCAGTATTTAAAAAACTACGCATCACATGACAAAACATCTAATGAATGAAAGTTAGGGAACTAGAATGCTAACACAATGCACAACAAAAGATTGCTGAAAAGCTATTCAGTAAGATACACAGGCCCTTTTTCTATTTTGGACCAAAAAAGTGAATATAAACTTTTTTATCTGCTATCAATAAAATGTTGATAATTTACCAATTTATAATACTTGTGATAAAAAAATTTTTTTTTTCTTAAATCTTACTTCTTTTTAAAACCTAACTAATGCGTCACCTTGTCAAGTAAGGGTAAGTTCCCCCATTAAACATTTTAAACTAAGTGCGCAACAATAACAGAATTTAGATAACCATCAAAATAATATTATACTCCATTATTTTTTGGCTTTATTTACTTTTTGGTTGATCCCTAATCTAAACTTTTAAATAAGGGATCGTCCATAAGTTACGCAATGCTAAGTTTCACTAATGAACAAAACAAAAAAGATCAAAACTTTCCCTCGCAAAGTCATATGTTAAATAAAAAATCAAAATAGCAAATCAAGTTTAATGAAAATAGCCACCTAAAAGAACTGAAGATCTTCTTCTTTTTTAAAAATAAATTTAGGGTTGAGTAATTTTGGAAGGTCCCTTAGCGTTTTATAATCTATAGTTTTTAATGGCCTCAGATCTTAGTTCAACTGTTTGTATATTGTTGCATACAAATGTCTGTAAAAGTAAACTCCTTTAACATATGTTGAGTTTGCAGGCAGTATATGGAACAATCGTATATAATAAATCTATAAAAATGAGAAAATTTTTAAGTTTTATTTTAACAATTAGAAAATTTTGCTATACAATTATTTTTTTCTTTTTGCTATAAATATTACTATAATTTATTATAGATATATGCTATAATGAAAATTTTGCTATAAATATTGCTATAAGCACAGCAAGATTGAAAAATGTTCAAAATTTATTAGGGGAGGGCTTAAATCCTCCAAAACAACACTGGTCATAGCGCACTAAACCATTAAGCTATCAATTATATGCGTTTAGGAGAAAAACAAACCTAATTATAAATCTCTTATAAGCTCTAGGTATGCTGAAAAGGTGTGCATGTTAAGTTTTTTGCTCTTAAAGCAATTTTTTTAAATGAATTATTTTACGTAAAAATATTGAAGTAAATAAATCATAGGTATAGAAGTGATTGGTGTAGAATAGATAAGTATAGAAAAGGTAAGTTTGGTAAAGACCCGTATTTTATGGGTCTGTAAAGCTGGAATAGACTTACAAAGACCTGTATTTTTACTGGTCAGATCAGCTATTTTATTACATTTGTTGATAAGCCATTAATTTTTTATCAAACAACATGTAATGATGCAAAATCAAACAACATGTAATGATGCAAGTTCAAACAACTTCTAATGATGCAAACAACATGTAATGGTGCAAAAGCAAACAACATGTAATGATGCAAAATGAAGCAACATGTAATGATGCAAACAACATGTAATAATGCAAAAGCAAACAACATGTAATGATGCAAACAACATGTAATGATGCAAAAGCAAACAACATGTAATTATGCAAAATCAAGCAACATGTAATGATGCAAGCAACATGTAATGATGCAAGCAACATCTAATGATGCAAACAACATGTAATAATACAAAAGCAAACAACATGTAATGATGCAAGCAACATGTAATGATGCAAAAGCAAACAACATGTAATGATGCAAAATCAAGCAACATGTAATGATGCAAAATGGCAAATGTAGTATAAAAATATATATACAACATTTTTTTTTTTTAGTTTTTTTTGTTTTGTTTTAGGAAGCAAAGTTTTGTTTTTGTTTTCTGTTAAAATTTTTAAAACTTTATTAAAAATATCTTATTACTATTTTATTTTTATCAAATCTTTGATAGGACATCTGGCAACCTTAGAAAAAAAGTATAAAATCATAAAAGTTTAATCAAAGTTAATCTTAAAATATTATTTTTAGTATAATTTTTATTTATTTATATATTTTTTCTGTTGCACTATTTAAAATGGTTAATATCAGTTTACACTCTATCAGAAATGAACTGTTTCTGATAAAATGTAGCACTGTTTTCTGTTAAAATGAAAATCAGAAAACAGTTCCTGTTAAAACAAAAACATTTTAAAACTTTTATTAAAAATGATTGATGTTATTGATCTAATTATTAGTAGGGCAATTAAGTAAAAAAAGTCTCACCCCTTAAAAAATTATTTTTGGGGTGAGACTTTTTTTACTTAATTAATACTAATACTATTTTACTTAATAAAATAAAATAGTATTAGTATTTTTTCCTGTTATCAAATTATGATCAACATAATTAGCAACATATTGTGTAAAGCCTAGTTTAAGTCAACATTGTTATGCAAGAATATATCTACTAGTTCATTAAACTCTTTTAATCAGTCTTCTCCATTTAGCCAGCGCTTTTGCGCTTAGGTCTTTTCGCGCTTGCCCACATGCTCGCAAAAACTTTGGCAAGCACATAAAAAGTGCATGCCAAAAAAAAAAGCATTTTGTTTTAAATTGCAACAAAAAATATTTTTTTCAACTTTTATGAATTTACGGTTGTTTTTTTTTTAATTATTTTATCTAGTATTTACTTAAAGCATTCTTTTCGTTATTTTTATTTTAATTTAAACAGCAAAAAAAAGTAAACTTTTTAAATTGCACAGACTTAAAAAACTTAAAAAAGACCATCCACGCTTTTTCGTGCGCTGGCATTAAATTTCAAACAGAGAAGACTGAGTAATCATTAAAATATCTTTAAAGATCTAAATAAATTTCCCAGTCCTGTTAATTGCAAATAGTATGTCATTATTGATCTCAATAAAACTTCCTAATTCATAACTACATATTCATCTTAACATTGCTTCTCTACCATTCCACATTGATGAACTCTGTAGTCTTAACATTGCTTCTCTACCATTCCACATTGATGAACTCTGTAGTCTTAACAGCTCTCTTAATAATTTCCCCTTATCAATAGGTATTACAGAATCTAATTTGTATATAAACAATACAAATATAACTGATATATACATAAATGGGTAGAGTAGTTTACTACATCAAAAACATTGTTTTCTATTATGGATTGATTGAATACTTCATCTTATGAAACAGAGAAACTAAATTTTGACAGAGGATCAATAAACCATTTTGAGGCTAACAACTTGTTTATGTTATAATCTTTGCAACGGCAGAAATAATCTCAATTGGGTTGTTAAACAACTTTTTAGTTTATTGATGAAAAATGAAACCATAACTTTTAAACAGATGTTTGATTTGCCCGGTTATACTCTAAAGTATAAATATTCCTTGTAATATTTTTTTAATTTTTTGTTAAAGATATCATTGTGTATCATTATTTGTTAAGATGTCATTGTATAGCAGGGATTACTTTTACTTTACTCATTTTACAATGAACTTCTGCTAATGTATAGGGCTCCTCATCAACTTATTCCCTCCAGCAATTTACATATTCATTCAAAGTTGTTAGTTATCAATGTAACTGTTGGTCTATTTTTTCTTTCACCTAATTCATTTAATCTAAAAGCAGTTATACACCATGATTGTAACCTTTTCGGAGGTGGGATAGATATATAGCTTTGCTTGTAGTCAACAAGTTTTCTTCTACAGTTATGATAAACTTGTACTTTCTCAATGGTTTTTATTCACAATAACAAATTCAAATGCTCGTTTTGATTTTTGATTTTTTAGTTATTATTTAATTATTTTGTTTAAACTTAAGTTTATTCTTAATTATTTAGTAGTAACTCTATATATTATAGTAGTAGTAGTAGTATATATATATATATATATATATATATATATATATATATATATATGTATATATATATATATATATATATATATATATATATATATATATATATATATATATATATATATATATATATATATATATGTATATATATGTATATATATATATATATATATATATATATATATATATATATGTATATATATATATATATATATATATATATATATATATATATATATATATATATACACACATGTATATATGATGTTTTATTTGTAAGTTGAAAATGCTAAAAGCACATTTAACTCAAAATAAATTTATTACAAAATTAATTAAAAATTAATTAAGGATGAATGTAATAAATTATTAAATATTGCAACTCCAAATAAGTTAATGTGTAGTACCTGTACAAATCATTTAGTTTTTCTTTACTTATTTTCAATAGTTTTATCTTGAACAGTCATGAGGGAATCTCCAAGAACATCTTCTTGACATATAGTACATTATTCCATACACACATTTCTCATCCATCCATCTACATACCATCAATTCTTGCAAAACTATTAAAATAAAAGTATAAAAATTACTCAGGTAAAAAGCTCCTATATAATTGTGAGTAGGAGCTCATAAACCTTCGAAGGTATTCCTCCTAGTGTTACTATTACACTTAAAATACTCAATTCTAATCTGCAACATGTCTTAAAATTTAAAAATACTAGTAAAGGTGTCTGTTTGTGAAACATTGCTTGATCTTTTCTCAATGTAATATTTAATAAGATGTCAAAATGGAAACCTGTCTAAACCATATAAATGTTATATAAAACTTTGTCATATAAAAATTATTATATTTTGTATGACAATATTTGTTATATTTGTCATATAAAACTTCTCAACTCACTTTCTAGACAATCAGAATCTTTTACTTTTTCTACTTTACTTATGTCTTGTTTCTGATCCTAGTCAGTGCTCAGTCTCTCCACATTAACCCTTAGATGCTTCTCATCACAAATTGTCTGCTGCAATTTCCAATTGTAACCATTACTTCTATATATCTATCACCTAAACAGTTCTCCAGAAAACAGACGTCTCTTTACTACTTCTAGAAATCATTGTAAAAAGGTTTTGTCTAACCCCAAAGCCTGCTATTCTTAGGTCTATTCTTGACAATATACCTTTTATAATACTTTCAAAACTATTTAGCAAGTGCTTATCAGAGTCTTGTTTTCCAACCTGTTAGAAAGTGGCATCTGTTATCCTAAATTTCCATCAATTCCGAAGAGCAATCTGACTTCCTTCTAACTACCATCCTATTAGTCTTCTTACTTTTATATGCAAGGTGTTTGAGTAATTAATTAACAAAACACTTAATCTCTCATGTTCTATATAATCTAATAACTTACTTCTTGATCAATAATATGGATTTTGATTTGTTAACGGTAATAACTGATAGGTTTTACCATGCATTAGATGTGGAGAGACTATTGCTCTTGACATTTCTAAAGCCTTTTTAAAGTTTGGCATGCTGGTCTTTTCCATAAGCTCTCTCCTTACAGTGTATCAGGTAACATCTTTTAGATTATTGAATCCTTCCTTACCAATCATAGTATAAAAGTTACCCTCTATGGATAGCACTCTTTTGTGTAAACTCAGGAAATAGGGGTTCCTCAAGGTTTTGTCCTCAGGAAAGGGGTTCCTTATAGTTTTATCCTAGGCCCTAAACATTTTTTAATTTACATTAACAATCTCGCGGAAATTCTCACATTTAAGGTAGCATTTTTTGCTGATGATACTACCATATATTATTGTCTTTATAAAAAACCAACACTCTCTGATTGTTTGGAGAAGGCATTTGAGCTTGAAAAGAATCTCACTTCTACTACAGCATGGGGCAGTGGGAGATTCAACATGAGGGAAGGGGGAGGGGGCTGTCTGCCATTTATACCCCCTGTCTACCCTGTGATTCTTAAGCCTGTCAACTGGCACCCCCTAAAATATAAGTTTCTCATTACAAAATTCTGCGTTTTATTTTAAACAAAATAGAAAACTAGGTAACAATAAATCATCGCTTACATACCTGTTTTACAAATTTGCACGTATTAATGGCAAAAAGTAAAATGGAGGCGTTTTATTTAAAGAAAATATTTCTTATTATCATAATGTACACAGTTAATGGATTTTTAACATAGTATAATGTATCAAAACTACTGTGACTGTACTGTGACAGATGTTAATTAAACTACAATGACTTTGCAAATGGTAAACAACTTTTTTTTAAATGAGAAAAATAAAAAAATTTAAATTAACTGATTTTAACATTGTGGAGCAATTTAGGTTTGTTTATGTGGTAAAAATGTTTTGGCAAAAAGCTGTTCTACACACCCTCCCTAGTCGTGCCAGCCTTACTTTCAAAGATGTGTATGCATCAATATCTCCAGAATGACAACTCAAATACATCAATTTTTAATAGAGAAATAGATGAAATCATATTTTCCTAACAACTCAACTATGTTTTACTCTTCCTATTACATCTGCTTATGATTAGAGAAGTTTCAGTAGACTAAAGATCAAAAATTATCTATGATCAACAATGACAAAACAATGTCTTTTTAGGTCGACATTAATTTTAATTGAATGTGAGCTTGCTGAGAACATTGAATTTGATTATCATTATGCTTTGACCCAGCAGGCGCAGGCATCTACACAACGCTATATATATGTCACAAGTCCATTTAATGTTCTTAAGATATCCAACAATTGTTCTGTACCTGCTGGAAATTATAAGTTATAAATCTTGCAGGAAAGAATATTATAAACTAGCATGAAAGTAAATTTCTTTCTAATCAAGAAAAAAAAACTTTCAGTAATATTTATAGTGTAAATATTTATTTAAATAGCCAAAACACTGCAATAATTTTGAATGATTTTTTTCAACGATAATTGTTAACCAAAGTAAACTTAGCAAACTCAAACATAAGTTTGTGTTTGTTTTAGTTTTGTGTCTTAGAAATACTTAATAGTTATGATAAAAGCCACATAAAAGCATGGATTACATATATTTTTCACAAGTGCGATTCTCAAAAAAAAATGTTTTTAATGTGCCAACCTCAATCCTTGCCACCCCCTACTCATTCCCCTACCCCCTTCCTTTGCCCCTCCCACCCACCCCTTTTCCCTGCGCTAAACTTCAATCTGTCACTGACATAGGGCTCTTAGTGGCTGGTAATTTTAATCACATAAAACTCAATTTTTTTTAGCTAATTTTTATTGCAATACTCTAGATCTTCCTATATTTCTGAACAATAATGTACTGGATGATTTATCTACCCTTCATGTTCTAGGATTAACTCTTCTGATGTTTCTTTGAAACCATATATCAAATCCATTGCAAAATTAGCATCTGTTAAGGTTGCATCTTTTTATCATGCTAGCCACTTTCTTACTTCGGATTCTCTACTTTATCTCTATTTATTTTTAATGCGTCCTTGTATAGAATACTTTTGCCATATCTTGAGCGGATCTTGAACGATGCCCTTTTTTTTTGCACAAGGTGCAAAAATGCATCTTAAACATTTTTGGACCTGCTCTTGCAGCTTACCTTCAACCATTGTTGCATCATCATATTTTGCTTCTCTTTCTTTTTTCTATAAATACTATAATAGGGGCTGATCTACAGAGCTAGCATCTCCTGTGCGATCCACTAAAATTTATTCTCATGTTACTGGTCATTCAATTAAGTCTCATCCTTTTAGTGTGAATGTTTCTAAGTGCTCCTTTTTTGTCAATTTTTTTTCTCAAGCATCAGTTTTTTGGAATTTGCTCCCTTCATCTTTTTTTCCTGATTCATATAATTTGCAATCTTTAAAGTCATCTGTTAATAGTTCTCTTGCTCTATAAACTCTTCCAATAATTTCAACTCTTGTAGTCTAAAAGCATATATTAAACTTGAAAAAATAAAAAACTAATGTATATTGTTTACAATTGTATATAGGAATATAATTGTATTGTATTGCATATACAGATTTGTTACCACACTTTATATAGAGTTGTATATATGGTGAAGTTTTATTTCTAATGCATACATTCTGTATGCATACTAATAAAAGTGAAAACTTGTCTAAACCATACAATTGTGGACATTAAACTTAATGTATATCGTTTACTATTGCAAATAGGGCTGAAAGTGTGTATGAAAGTATGAAAATTGCATATGGCTCAAGTACATGTTTTTTATTGAAGATAAATTCAGGCCCATCTGCTAGCATGGACAAACTTATTAAAGATCCCTGGACTCCACATATGTATCCATTTTGGGAGGAAAATTTAGTGAGTTTATTTTTTTTTAAATTATTCTTAATTTTTTTTAACTAATCGTAAATAATGAAAAGTTAAAACACCTGATACCAGACGCGTGCAATTGCACACCTTTTTTGACCATGCATATAATATTTTGTTTTGACAACTTGGTCACGGCTCGTTGCATGTAAAAACTAAAAAAAAAATACAAAATTAAACTAAAAAAATAAAAATCTTGAATGATAAAAGTGTCTACAAAGCAAATAAAACATGAACAAAAGTTAGCGCATTGAAAAAATGAGCTGAATAAACAAATTTAATCAAACTATAAACTTAATAACAAACTATAAGCTGAATAAACAAACTTAATCAAACTATAAACTTGGAAGAGAAATAAAAACTAAAAAAAAATACAAAGTTAAACTAAAAAAATAAAATCTTGAATGATAAATGTGTCTACAAAGCAAATAAAACATGAAAAAAAAGTTATCTGTTTGTAGGATTTGAACCTTTGTCCAATGCTGACATAAGAGTCGAACCTTATAAATAACACAAATAATCAATCAAAGCACTACATTAATTTGGTGATATAGAAAGATTATTAGCTTTAGACTATTGATTGAAGCGCTTTTAAATTCAGTCTGAACTATTAATTGAAACGCTTCTAAATTAAAAGTTTATTAGTTTTGTGCTTTTATTTTCTCTGGTTCCTTTATTTATTTTATAATTTGTTTAGTTTGTTTCGCTTTTCAGTTTATGGTTTGTTTATTTTTAATTTTGTCTTTATATTCGATTGGTTTTTTTAGCTTTTGTCTTTATATTAGATTGGTTATTTTGTCTTTATATTAGATTGGTTTTATATATATATATATATATATATATATATATATATATATATATATATATATATATATATATATATATATATATATATATATATATATATATATATGTGAATATATAATATATATATATATATACATGTATATATATATATATATATATATATATATATATATATATATATATATATATATATATATATATATATATATATATATATACATACATATATATATATATATATAATTAATTAGTAAAAAACACTTATCTAACTTTTATCTTCGACTTGAAGTTTCACCATTGCTGGATCATCAGGAAGAGTTACTAAATCTCAAAAAAAATTCAATTTATAGAAAAAAATATTTTACAGGAAGTTATAAGTTATTATAAAAAATTTTTAATTACTATATTTTTTTGTTAACGGGAAGTTACAGAAAGTAATTATGAAATAATTTTCTTTTTTTTTCTTTTTCTTTGGAATGGGGATAGTTTAATTTGGTCATTTGTTTTTATAATTTTTTAAGAGGTATTTAATTTCGTGCCTACATTTAGAAATTAATTCAGATTTTTTATTTAATAAATTTTCTTGATTTAAATGAGTAATTATTTCAAATTTTTCTTGCAAACATAGCATACTTTTTTTGGAAATGTTATTATAGGCAGGGGCAGATTTTAGAATAGACCATTGTAAATTAAAATTTGATTTTTTTCTTTTAAATCCCAAATATATTTTGACAGCATAGTCTCTTTTGAATATTTTTTGTGTTTAAACGATTGTTTGTGGTTGGCATAACGTTTTTTCCATTCCCCTCGGTTAAGCCAATATATTGTTTATCAGGGTTGTTTTGTGAGGAAACAATGCACTTGTAAATTACATTTTTTGAAAGGCATTTTCCATTTAGGAAAAGGCCACAACTACACGTTAATTAATAAAAATGAACATATAAAAGAAAAAAACACTGATTATTGTAATTGTAAACAAAAAATAGATTGCCCTCTAAACTTTTGGTGTGCATTGTCAAGACCATATTTTGAGTCCTTTGTTACAGCTTAGGGTTTATTAATAGTAATGAGGCAATTGCTTGGGCTATTAAACTTTGGGTCAAGTTCTTAAACAAATTAAAAAAAAAAAGTATCAAAAACTATTAAACACAAAAAAATCATCGTCATCACCAAGTTCTCTAAACCTATCATTCACTAATATTCATGGTCTTCGAAGTACCTTTTCTTCTGTTGAGTCTTATCTCTTGCAAAGTTCACCAGATCTACTTGCTCTTTGTGAGACTAATTTGAGTTCAACTGTCTCATCTTGTGACCTTAGTGTTGATGGTTATCTTCCTTTAATTCGTAAAGACTCCAATAGTCACATTCACCCTTAGGTGCTTTTGATCGCGGTTGATCTCTCCAAAACCATTATCTCATTATTCTTTATCATCTACTTACACACAACTACTTAGTTCAAACAAACAAAACAACTTTGTTTCCTAACCTCCTTTCCTAACCTGTCATTTTGCACAACTACTTAGTTCTAAACTCCCTTGCTGAAGTCTTTTTATTCTGCCTCGCAGTGTCTTTGTTTGGATACAAAATGTTAACGATACCTTCTTATACCCCATTTCCTTCTTCATTACTGATTCAATAGCTGCTTTCATTGAATTTTCTTCTCAGGATTGTCGATTAGTTAGACGTTTGTATTTTCTAACCATGTTAGGTAACTGTATGCAGAAAATAATAATTTTTTCTCTATCAAAGAAAAAATATAATAACAATATATAAATATACAATATGTATGAATCCCCAAATCATCATACCTCTTACAACTACCTTAAAGCTGACTGGGACTCTTTCCGTGATTTTCTTTGTGATAGCCCTTGGGTAGAAATCTTTTGTCTTCCTGCTGACAAATGTGGTTAATTCATAACTTTGTGGATTCAGGCTGGCATGGAATCTTTTATTCCCTCTTGACAATTCCATGTCAAGCCTCACTCTTCTCCATGGTTTTCCTCACATTGTGCTGCTGCAATTTCAAATTATAACTGTTACTTCCTTATCTTTCAGCAAAACAATTCTCCAGAAAAAAGACGTCTCTTGATCCATTGCTTTCATTCAAACAGGTTGATCCATTTGTATTATTCCAGCTTATGTATTTAAAGTGATTTCCAGCTTAGACTCTTCTACAGCTTGTGGTCTGGACAACATACCTGTTATAGT